>NW_024412430.1:2640457-2935883 GCF_014898765.1 Herpailurus yagouaroundi
TTTATTTTATTTTATTTTATTTTATTTTATTTTATTTTATTTTATTTTATTTTATTTTATTTATTTCTTTTTTTAAGGATGCTCTATACCCAACGTGGGGCTTGAACTCACAACCTTAAGATCAAAAGTCACATGCTCTACTGACTGGGCCAGCCAGGTACCCTACCCTACTCCACCCCCTGCCACCCCATCCTACCTCTCCCCTCCCCTCTCCTCTCTTAATATATTCCCTCCATTTGTCTTTAGTGATTTCAAAGTTATAAATCGTAGTATATTTTGTAGTTCTTTTAAGGTTTTCAAAATATAATCTTATCCTATATGAAACTAATTAACAAAATAAAAAATGAGTATTCCCTATAAAAAATGAGGAATGGGCCAATTTTTACTTTTGTCTATAAACTTTTCCATTTCATGATCTGTATTAAAATAAATAAAATACAGAGTTAGAATCAAATCATAATTTAAAATTATTTTTCCATACATATATGTTCTCTTCAGACAAATTTTGAAATTAAAACCATATTTACAATGTTTAGGGGTTTTTTTCAATGTTTAGTTTTCATTCTACTTTCACTGGTTTTACTCATCACCAGACAAATTTTTATGCCAACACCTTTGTCTTCCTAAATTCTCAATGTTGATTTTTCTCTTAGTCAACTGTCTTTAAACAATAGTCTATAAAAAGTGAGAAGAAAAAAACGATATGAATAAAACAGGTAAGAGGTATAGAGATAAACGTTATCTTCTCCAAAATTATGACACACTATAGACCAGTTAACTTACACCTTCAACAGAAACACCCAATGTACGGTTTTCCATCCTAACTCAAAAACCGGTCCTTGAGTCCTAGAACTTATGTAAAACAATATTAATATTCTTATAAGGGGTTTTCTCAAACTAAATCCATCTTCTCTGTAATTTTTCTTCCTTTTTTTTTTGGGCAGGCTACCTTGGGTGGCCTATTATCCAGTTTTGCAAAGTGGTAGATTTTCTCTCTACTTGGGGTATTCTTTACAAAACCATTATAGGTTGGAATATTTTCATTCATTCACTTATTTACTCATTCAATGACAAATATTTATTGAACCCTTACTGTGATACAAGAACTAGGAATGTAACAGTGAATGAAGCTTGCTCCTTCTCTCAAAATGTTTGTTTGTCATACCATTCTCAGTGACAGAAAATTTCACAACCTCCTGAATAAGTTTATTTTACGAATTTATTCAAAAAAGTTTCCTGAGTGAGTATGTACTAGGTCAGGACTGTGATAAATGCTATGGGAAATACAAAATCAATTCATCATGGACATGGCTCTTAGATGACTGTAGTTTATATGGAAATTGGAGAGTGGTAGCTAAGAAGCATTAGATAATCTCAGTTCAATCTCTAACAGAGAAGTTGACAAGGAAAAAAAACACAACAGTAGTTTTAGCTTTTTTTTTTTTTAAACCCTATCTCCTATATGCCAGGCTATTTTAAAAAAACCCTCTTTACTTGTGTTTTATATTTAATATTAAGATTCTGTGACTTAGATTATGTATATCCCTATTCAGTAAATAAGGGAACAAAAGCTAAAAAGGTAAGTCATATGTTCCACTTCACACCATAAGTGGCTAAAATTTTCTTCAAATTGGGTTATTTGCTCACAAGTCCATGTTCTTTCTAATACACCATGCTGTACAAAAACTATTTGAAATATTTTTTTTATCTTCCCTTTATAAGAAAAAAAATAAGTCTTTCTGCTTAAGAGCTCTCTAGAACTAACTGGGCTGAAAATTCACAATGGAACCAAAAAACTATATAGAAACAGAATTTATATATGAGCTACTTATGGGACTATACTTGAACAGAAAGGCTGGAAGAAAGGAAAACAAAAATCACCAAGAAAACAGTTCAGGAATGAGAGAGATCTTTAGGGCTTTCTCTAGTGCATGTACACTCTGATGAGCATCCAGACTTGAGTACTTGAAACTCAACCAAAGTCCCGAAGTTCTCTGAAGTTCAACCACTACTAATGATTAGTCGGGCTAATAAATATAAGGTCTTGGTTATCACACCCCCACTATGTGTGGAAGAAAAAAAATCAGTAATATCAGCTTCATATTAAATGAAAGCCCTTTGCCTCTCAAACAACCTCAGGGCGAATGTGTTTATGAACTGAAAGTACGATGAATTCAGTTCTGGTCAAGGGGTCATCAGACTTTAAACATTCCAGAAACACCACACTGTTTATCACTTCCTACTAAATACATTCTATCTAGCATATCAGTAGCAAACAATCCAACAACCCTTCATGTAGGAATAGGTCAGAACTTGTGTTAACATTGGTTAGATTGCTTAGTTGCTGAATTTCACACAGGCACATTTGAGTTCACCAAGCAACATTACTGAGCACCTAATATATGCTAAACTCTGTGCTGGTACTGTGAGAGACACCATAATATAACCTTTAAGGGCTTATAATACAATTGAGAAGAACAGTATAAATATCAAAATTCCAGAATTTTCTATAATAGGTATAAATTCAAGCATTTTGCCCTATTGATGACCAACAGATCCTCATTTTGAATATATGAGAATTTGAGAATATATGACTGATAGATACACAGATGTATAAAATTATATATATGTAAACATATACATGTGTATGTATGTATTGTTATGTATATGAATATGAATACAAACTAAGTATTCAAACTGCACAATGTATGATAAACTGCAAATGGCCCTAGCTGTTCAATACCTTCTGAATCTATCCAGTTCCTCCATCTTGATTACCAGAATTCAGCCCTGACCATTGCCATTTCCTCCATCTGGATTACCAAAATTCAGCCGTATTGCCGATTATCTTACCTATTGCAGTAATAGACATCTTTCTTATCTCCTCACTCTTAAAGCACCTCAAAAGACTGTTTTTTCACTTAGAAGAAAGATCTAAGAATAACCACTTTTGCTGAGAAGCTGCCCCTTTATCTTTAGGATATTTTACAAACCCATCCAAAGAGTCCTGCCGCTGCTTACTCTTCAGCCCTACCTGGCAGGGATCCACCGTTCCCAGGGTACATTCCAGTCTTTCTGAGCCCTACAGGTCTTTCACCACTGTGCTTTCTGACACATCTTAGTACATGCTGCTCCTTCTTACAGGAACTGCCACCCTTCCATCCCCTAGCCCCAATGTGCATTTTTTAGATAACACATTTTCTAGATAACTTCCACTCATCTTTCAAATCTCATTATGAACGTCACTTACTCAAGCATGTTTTCTCTGTTTTCTACATTACATTAAACCACCTGAAGTCCTTCCATAACACACCTCCCCCTACCAAAACCACCACCATATTCTTTTTATTTAGGCCCCATGCCCAACGTGAGGCTTGAATTCACAATCTTGAGATCAAGAGTCGCATGCTCTACTGACTGAACCAGTCAGGCACCCCAACCATCATATTTTATTTTTATTATTTCTTAATACTACTAATTATTTCAAGCTCCATCATGCTTGAAAACCAGCCATGAACACAGAGCCATAACAAACTTATAACTATATCATGCAATTTAGGGTGGTCAGGCAAGATTTTACAAAATATAATAATGTGTTTAAGGAAGACTGTTTCTCTTATAAGAGAACTGTGTGTGAACATGACGAGTGTAAGCCCCTCTTTCCAGGTTATTAGCAGGAAGATGTGGGGCAAGGAGCTAGGAGGGGGAGCACTGAATGAGTGAATGACTAAATGCACGATGCTCTGGGTACAAAAGTATGACCTGGAAAATGGCAGGAAGTCCACGGCCATGGTGAAATATTCTGAGGAGTAACAGGTGCATTGCCAGGAAAGAAGCCCAAACATCTTTCCCCTCTGCCCTCTTGGTTGGTACCTCACCAACTGGAATATGCCTGTATCCCCCCCATCCTGTCATCTCCTCACTACTCATCTATATGCACAGAACATCTAGCCAAACCCTTGACTATTCACCTGAAGAAACTTACACGTGGTTTGTACCTAATTTGTCCTGGGATTGCAGCAGCTGGTACACTTGGCTGAAGTCTCATGGAAATGGTTTTTACTCTGGGAATTTCATTGACTGAATTTCATTGGCTGTGATATCACCATTGCTCAAAGTGGAAAAGAAATGGAGTAACTCTTCAGGGAGCTGAGAATGGGTAGACACCAACATTCAAAACTAAAGTTTCCTTCTAAATACTTAGTTATGTCTTGAAGGAACAAATTATGTATGAATTATTTTTTTCCATTAATGAGACAGAAATTGGCCCAAGACATTAAGTATTTAAGGGTTAAGTGAAGGACTTGTTATTGAATTAAGCTCTCTTGATTATGAAAATCTATGTAACTTTAGGCCTTTAAGTGCAAACAGAAAAAAACAGTGCTTCTAAAGTATTCATACAGTATGTCTGTTTGCAGATGCTAAAGTGAATTTGACATAATGGTAAGTAGTTCAAACAATCTATATTGCTGGGAGCTCTTTCTCACAGGAGATTGATTTTCCAGCACCATAAGCAGCAAGCCCAGAAACACCTTCCCCCTTTGTTGATCATCCTGTGGGCCTGGGATGTTGTATTTCACACTGTCTGATGACATTAAGCAAACTTTCAGACATTCAACTGGAAAAGTTAATGAATTATTTTGCTCTTCCTTATAACATGAAAGTCATCTTGCTAAATAAGTAATCACTAAGAAAAGTTTGTTTGGGGTAACCAAGAGAAAGAGAATAATGAAGATATAACATCAATAAAAATCCACTCAGGAAGATAGCACCTCACAACAAGAATTTGTGTAGAGAGCCTATAGCACTGGGGACCAGTTTCCAAAAAGCTGGAAGGCCTGGAAAGCCTTATGGTAGGTAAGTGTCAGAACCGCTACAGAAGAAACCCCTCATCACCCCTTAGGGATGAAGAGACAAATGGAGATGTGGTTACCTGAGCAGATGAGTTGAGGCTGCTTGGTGGGTCCTAGAACCATAACAAGAGCTACCCACTGGGAGCTGTGACCACAGAGGAGGTGACAGCCACCTTGAGCAGAGTGAGGGAGGTATAATACCCTAGCTCCTCCCTTCCTCTAACCTCCCTACTCTCTGTCTCACATTAGCTGATCTCAGATGGAAGCCAGTGGACCACAGAGGCTGGGAAATCTGGTTAGCGTGGGCCAGCCCATATTATACAGACCAGAGTGGAGAAATGGTGATCCTGGAGCTGGGAGATATTTATCTGGTTTATATTAGCATGAATTTGGGAAAACCATATTCCACCCCCCCAAGATGTTTGTATAATAAACTTTATATCCAATTATAGCATAATGAGTTTTGTCCTCTGAAGAATTTTAGGGGAAGAAAGGAGATATATTTTTGGAGGCAAGGGCCTTTAATGTATAAACCTACCTCCTTACCCAATTCCTAGGATGAAATTCCAGACCACTTACTGACTTGGAATTTTGTATTCTCAACTCACATTATAACCATATCATATGCATCCAGTACATTTTTATTCTCTACGTTAAATGTACAAGATAAATAAAAATGCAAAAGAATATTCAAAAGAAAAAATTTTTTCTTGAAGATCAACTTTTTTGTAATCTTGAAAACTTCAAACAATTTGCTGTCAGGGTGTGAAGAACTTTGGTAGAAGCAAGCAATTTGAAGCAAGCTGTGGCAGGCTTTTCTAATAAACTATGAATTTACTTCAAATAAAACAAAAGGAAGGGAAAACCAAAAAGGAGGAGGAATTTAAATAATAAATCCAGTGATTTTGCATGATATCCCCATGTTTTGGGCAACCATAAGTTGTCTTCTATAAGTTAAAGAGATTTTGCTTTTAAATGAACACTATTCTGGGCAAAGAATAGCACACATCAGATAGCCTTATTTTCATGACAGAAGTGTTAGCCTGAGTTATTGGCATCTATACAGCTTTGGGGTTCTCAACATGTTTCATATATACATCCTATCACCCAAGTGAATGACTCCTTCTAATACAGAATGTTCTGCAAACATTTCCAAAAGTGAGAACTGGTGAAGGAGCTCATATGTGTGGAGATATAGGTATTAGTCATTGTTAATAGTGTCCCACTCTACAAGGAATATAATGTACTCACTTGGCCATATAAGAGACATAAATATAATACCATATAAGAAATCTCACCATATGGCTACTCTATATTTGGACCAACCGAAAGGAGTTTCAAAACTTTTCCTCTTCTACATTTCCTTTCCTTTCCTTTTCTTCCTTCCTTCCTTCCTTCCTTCCTTCCTTCCTTCCTTCCTTCCTTTCTAGACTCCTTCCTTCCCCTTTCTTCTTTGTTCTTCCCTTTCCTTGTCTTTTCTTTTTTCTTCCTCCCTTCCTTTCTTTCTCCCATTTTCCTTCCTCCATCTTTTTCATTTATTCTTGTCCTTCTTCTAAAACACATAAAGATGAATTCATAAATACATAATATCATAGTTAATAATATATATTTTTCAAGAACAATATATTGAAATAGGTGAATGAAGCATTAAAAGGGACATTGAGAGTAAGAGAAAAGTAATAAATATACAAATTGCATGTTGCAAAATGTCATTTGTTTGCCAGAAGATGATCATGCATTTGACTCTGGATTTTCTAGATAACTGTACAAAGAAGGAATCAAAACCAGTTCTGAACAAACAAGAAAACACAGAAATATCTCCCACTGATTCTCATAAGAAGAATCTTGAGTTGTGTCATAAACAGATAACTCTTACGACAAATAGAGTGACAAGTCTCACTAAATTGTTTGTGATGACATTCGTAATCTGAACCAGTGGGATAATGCCAAAGATTTATTCTGAAAAGAGCAATTCTATAGTGTTATTTAAATTCATTAGGAGTATCTGCCTTAACTTCAGCAGAACAAATTCTTTCCCAGAACTAGATCACTACATGGTACTAGAAGCTGTTTTGTAAATAGATATTCAGTGGTAACAAAGAAAAACATGAAAGGCTGGAGACAAGGTCAGTTCTTTCGTTTCCTGTCAAATGTATTTAAGTAAGTCCTCAAAATCTGACTGCCTCATAAGTACATACTAAGGATTTCAATGCTTTTGTAGACTGTTTATTTTCTTTAAGTTTATTTATTTATTTTGAGAGTGAGAGAGAGACAGAAACCCAAGCAGGCTCAGCCTGTCATGCAGAGCACAATGCAAAGCATGATCCCATGAACCATGAGAACGTGACCTGAGCAGAAATCAAGAGTCAGATGCTTAACTGACTGAGCCACCCAGGTGACCCTGGTTTATTTTTAAAGAGATATAACCTGACAATTTGCAACTCAAATCTAGATCCTTTCACTAGTTTTAAATGGTTTTGCATGTCTCTCCTCATTCATTCTTAAATTCTGAAGATAAATATGTACATATTCCAGTAGGAACTGTCAGGTATACTTTGGATGTATCATCTGATTCTCATCTTAAAAAATCAAATCCATCAATACAAATGAGAATCAAAATAATTAGACAAACATCAACATCTAAGTTAAGATCCACCATTTTAACTCGGTTGCAATGAAACTGCCCCCTTTCCAAGTACCAGTGACTTACTTAAGTTATACCAAGTTTCTACATAAAACTTGATATTTCAGGAAAGCAAATAATCTTACTAATATGAAAGTAAAACTGATAAACTATAACGTAGCACCACTATATCCTAGGCATTAACCAAAAACATTTATATGCATTAACCACTTTAATTCTCACCACAGCCTATCAGGCAGGTATTATTATAATGCCCGTTTTATAAATAAGAAAACTGAATCATACAGTGGTTAAGTGCCCAACGTCCCATAGCAGGTAAGGGAAAAACTTGCATTCACTGAAGAATATATGATTCTTGAGAGTGTTCCTGACCATTGTTGCTACTTACTTATAAAGCAAAAGATGTCCAAATATTTCCAACCAGCAAAAATAGTAATATTTATCTATGACAAAAATGCAACGGGGCAATTATAAAAATCATTTTGTAAGTATTTAAAAAAACAACCAAATTTGCATTATCCTTTTGCCAATGATGTTATTATACTTGAGAGATTTTTCAGAAATAATTAATCCACATCTATTTTATTCTGTGAAACACGGTTACTTTTACCCATGTATGGCTTTGCTTTACCAAAAATCATTGGACACCATTTTACGACCACTGTCATTTATTAATCTTGTCTTCAAATAATTCATGACTATTTCCAAGACTATAATCTATCTTCAAAAAAGTAAAGGTTGGGGACCACCAATAACACCCAAAATAATAGCGCCATGTTTCACGCATCATATATTTACATGGCACCTGGGGTGTGAAAAGCACCATGGATGCTGTTGGGGACAGTGAAGTGAATAATGACTTCCTAAAGTCATTATGTATTGTCACCTCCTTTAATCCAAAGAGGTCATATTTTATTGGTTTCAGCAGGCCTAGATGATTATTATATATGGTGTTAGTGATATAAAAGCAATAATAGCATGGAAATAGGGTATGTGTGCTGGTGGGGGGGGGGCGGGGGTTGGTACTTACTTACAGTGAAGAACAGAACAAGAATATCAGGAAGGCCTTCCCAACAAGACACTGCCAGGGATGAATTTTGAATGATGCACAGGACTTGGCCAAGCCAAGGCAAGAAAGTCAGCTCACAGACTGGCATACCACGTGTGTAAAAGGCATGCAGGCCAAAAGTAGTCTGGTGACTTGAGGGAATCCTAAAGAATTAGGCCACAGGACAGAATGCCGAAACAATGACAGAGAAGCAGGCTGGCCAGTCCACAGAGAGCCTCGTGTGAAAAGTTTCAGCTCCTGAACCTTGGTGAGACAACCGGCAACCCCTAAGGTAGTAAGTGGAGGAATGCCACAAAAGGGCTTCCATTCTAGAGAAATAATTCTGTTAGTAGGATGAAAAAGAAAAGAAAATGATGATGGGGGGATAAGACTGGAAAACAGGGGCAGGGGGTGTTTGGAGGCTATGGAGGCAAATCCAACCAACAATGATGAAGGTGATTCTGAAGGCACTTCAAAGAATTACCAAGAATGTGTTGAGAAACAGCAGCCCTATCAACGAATGTGGAGATTGACCCTGAAGAGTACTTCCAAGAATCTGGAACTCATTTAGAAGTGTGTGTAGGCATTTTTGCATGTGTGGCAAAGAGTGGTTTTCCAAACAATAGTCCCTGAATAGAAAATTTACTCCTTGGAATGCGCATGATACCTATTATCACAGAGACCACTTTCTCTACACCCTTTAAGAAAGAAGCTACTTCATCCTGAGAATCCCTTTGTAAGCTCTTCTGTTTCTTAAGAAGATGCACAGAGCCCCAGAGGTTGGTAGAGTGGGATGGTCTCTTTTATCTCATCCAGATTCCACTGAGTGGCACCTGACATCTACTCCAGAGCAATGGCAAGAACTGAATTGAATTGACTTCCGCCCCATCCCACACTATTCCAGTCAAACTGCAGTGCAAGCCCGCTCTATAAACTTGCTCAGTGCTGCTCCTGATTAACATTCACATCTTTCCCAGCCTCATTATCTCGCCCAGATGTTTCGTGACTGCCCCTTTAAAGCATCTCTGTCTATATTTTATTTACATTTGTTCAGCAATATTGATGCTTAATGAATAAACGCACTAAACTGTCAGTACTGGAGACTAATTAAATCTATGTATGAGCCGGAGAAGCTGATTGAAAAATTTGCAGTAACTAAACTGGGTTTAAATAAACACTTTAGTGTAGTGCTTTAATTACACTTTAGTTTGTAATGTAATTTTTGGCTGTTTAAACTATGATTTAGGCTGAGCTAATTACAAATGATTTTCTGCTCTGTAATTAATAATAACAAAATTGTAATTAGACAGCTGCTCTGGATCAGGGAGACAGTTTGTGTGAGCTGGCTCAGGATGTTCGCTCTGGCAGAGACACAAGGAGAGCACTTAGGGATTGGGGCAGCCTGCACCTCTATGAGGTTCATTGTGAAAGACCAAGGCCAGAGTATCTTGGTGAGTCTCTTAGTCCCAGCTGATGCCAGGGAAAAGTCTCTAATTTGTTATAGACTAAGCATCCACAGACATTCTTTGTCCAAAAACAACAGTTTTGAGGCAACACTGATGATAATCTCTGTTCCTTCCTAACTGTAGCTTTGAACTCATCCACCTTTGCTTTTCAACAGAGATTAAACCACATGATACTAGCATGTTTTCCTACACCAAGTGATCATGATAATAATGACTGTCGTCTGTTAGATTTTGTTCTGGTTTTATTTGCTGTATAACAAACCATCCCAAACTTTAGATCATAAGCAAGTATCTCGTTGTGGTCAAAGATTCTATGGGTCACGAATTTGTACAGGGTGCAGTGAACATGCCTTGTCTCTGCTTCATGATGTCTGGGGACTCAGCTGAGAAGACTGGGGGCAGGGCAGGGGTTGCAATCATTTGGAATCATCTTCACTCAGCATCTACACCTGGACTATTGATGGGGTCAACACATCATTGAAACAGAGTAGCCTCAGGGTAGTTGGGCTTCCTACATGGTAGCTCAAGGATCTCAGGAGCGTGTTCCAGAAAACAAGGCAGAATCTGCATTGCTTCTCATGGCCTAGCTTTGAACTATCATAGCATCACATCTGCCATATACTGTATTGGTTGAAGTAGTCACAAGCCCACTCAGATACAAGGGCAAAGGGTTCTCGATGGAGAGTAGCAAGGCCACAAGGCATAGGAGATGCTACATACCCATCTTCAGAAAATGCAATCTGGCACATATTTGTATAGTTTTTGAAGCACATTTGTTACATAACTTGATATTTCAGCTGTACTGATATAGTCGGGACAGTAAATAATACCTCCAATTCACAAACTGAGGCCCATGAAGATATAGAATTAACATGTGGCCTTTTAGCATGTGGCCTAGTGGGATAAGAACCCAAGTCGAGACCCTCTATATTTGTGACTGCTAACCAGAGTGATGTAAAAAGAAAGCTCTAGTTCTCAGTCTCTAAACACAGACTTCGTTTTGAGTAATTTTGCTCTGCCTGTTTGTCTCTTCCTAGCGCATTTTTGCTTCCAGACCTCTGTGCTTTTCCTTGCTGCCCCGGCTCCATTTTTGTCCTCCCATCGCCTTCCTCACATGTGGTATTCCATGACTGCATCAAAACATGATGCTCTTGGTCAGATGTCAACTGAGCTGACCAAAGTGAAGTGATCCTTGGCAAATTTATTCTGGGAATTGGGTGCAGTGACAGTCTTAGATATAAAACAAAGCAGAACAAAACTTCTAACCTCTCTCCCTAGCCCCTTCCCCTCCCATCTCTGTCTCCATCTCTCTCTCTCTCTCTCTCTCTCTCTCTCTCTCTCTCTCTCTCTCACACACACACACACACACACACACACACACACACACACACCACCTATAAGTGAGGAATGAAATTTCTCAAGCAAGAGATACAGCTTTTTGGAAGTAATGGTGCTGAGTCAATCAGGGGTTATAGAAGCCTATGCCTTCCTTGCCTAATAGATCTCACTATTAACACGCATACAATTATGATTAATTGAAGACCATATACAATTAAGTACCAAAATGAATGGGGAAATGGCTATACAAATTCTGGTAGACAGATACCAATGAGAAAAGGAAAAAAGAGCAGGTCTGATGGAGAAGTAGGATCAGATTTGCATCTTATACTGCTTGATTTGAATATGGGAGACTACAGAGGAAAATACTTGCATGGAAAGGAAACCAACATCAGTTGAGAACAAAAAGGAGAAAGCAAGCATGTACAGTAAGTATTTTAACACTATTTATGATGGCAGAAACTGAAAACAGTTCAAATGTACAACCATAACAGTACAGATGTTTAAAGGAGTAATTCTAAAAATAAATTCATGCATATCTCTTTAATATAATATTCTCTAGGTATTCCTTTGTTATTGGTGAGGAAGGAGGTCCAAACTATATTATTCATCCAAAAGAGCATAAAACAACAGGTATATGTGGTATGATTTCATTATATAAAAGAAATATAAAAATAGATATAAGTACTAGGATGCACACCCAATATCATTTTTAATACATAATATGAAATTTTATATTATATATAACATTTGGCATGCATCCTAATACTGATAATATTTATACCAAATATCATAGTTATATACATAATATATGCCAAATACAAATACTAGGATATATACCAAGTATAACTAATATAAATATTATATAATTAGTTCATATTTGGTATATATCTTAATATTCAGAAAATATTCCATAATATATATTTATTATATGTTAATGTATCCTAGATGGTAAATTGGGGATTAGGTTTCTGTCCTTTATATTTTCTAGGGTTTTTAAATTAGACTTTATTATTTTAATAATCAGGGGGCAGAAAGTATAACCTTTTAAAAAGGCAGTTTCAGGGGCACCTGGGTGGCTCAGTCAGTTAAGCATCTGACTTCGGCTCAGGTCCTGATCTCACGGATTGTGACTTTGAGCCCTGCGTCGGGCTCTGTGCTGACAGCTCGGAGCCTGGAGCCTGCTTCGGATTCTATGTCTCCCTCCCTCTCTGCTCCTCCCTTGCTCACACGCTGTCTCAATCTCAAAAATAAATAAAGATTTTTTTTAAAAATTTTTAAATAAAATAAAATAAAATAAAATAAAAAGGCAGTTTCAGTGCATCTGGATGGTTCAATTGGTAAAGTGTCTGACTTCACCTCAGGTCATGATCTCACAGTTGATGAGTTTGAGCCCCACCTCAGGCTCTATGCTGAGAACTGAGAGTCTGGACCCTGCTTCGGATTCTGTGTCTCCCTTACTCTCTGCCTTCCCCTGCTTGTGCTCTCTCTCTCTCTCAAAACTAAATACACATTAAAATGAGATGAACTAAAATTAAAAAAAAATAAATTAAATAAAATAAAAAGGTAGTTTCAATAACATAATTAGAATGGAAGAGTTTTTATATGGTACTATTTGAAGACAGTGTACAAAGTCTCATCATTTGAGTAGTCTGACATAAAAGGAAATGAGAATATGGAACCACAGCATACTCAAGCAAATATTTCATTTCCCAGTTTAAAGAGGACTATACATCTTTGGGGAAAAAAAAAACTAGTTGAGGAGCTCTTGGGTGGCTCAGCTGGTTAAGCATCTGACTCTGGATTTTGGCTCAGGTCCTGATCTCACAGTTCTTGAGTAGGAGCCCTGCATTGGGCTGATAGTGCAGAGCCTGCTTGGGATTCTCTCTTCCCCTCTCTTTCTCTGCCCCTCCCCTACTCTCTCTGTCTCTGTCTCTCAAAATAGATAAACTTAAAAAAAAAAAAAAAGACACCAGTTGAAACCAGGAAGGAAGGGCACTGTACAACAAGGAGATAATGGCCACGTTATGCTAGTTAATCAATTAGGAATTTACAAAGAATAGGATTGTGTATATTTGTGCAATAGTGGGCTTGGGTGAGAAAACTATGTTCAGCTTTCCAGAACTGAAAGGACTGGATGAACAGGTATAGAAAGATTAGGGACAAAGGTCAATGTGGAAGGCTACTCTAATACTTAACACCCCACTGATATCAAAGAGGGCCTCTGTTTAGTGAGGAAGGTCTAGAGGTACACTAGGTTTTGACCTTCCTCAAAGTGCCTTGTATTTATTAGAACACAGGTTTGGTTGCTGTAACAAGCCCCAAATACACAATATTGAAATGTGCTTCTCTTTCTTGAAAGGGTGTGAGTGTGTGGGTGATTGGCAACTCATGGACGTAGGAAACCAGGCTCACATCACCTCATGCTCTTCTCTCACCGCACATTCATGTTCTTCCTAGTCTGCGCTGCTTTACCACCATGTCCATGTTTGAATAAGCAGATGTAGGAGGAAACTGCGGTAGGAGGGCACAACCCGATTCCTCTTTAAAGGGGTCTCATAAATCACTTCTACTCATATCACATTGGCCAAAATGACCGTATCTAGCCATGAGGGAAGCTGGGAAAATTAGTCTGTAACCGGACACTTCCGTAAATAAAAATGCAGTGCTATGGAAAAAAGAAAGAGATAGACGCTGGCACACAATGAGAAGTTTCTCCCACAGCACTACTACCAGAGGATCAGTACAAGGAACAAAAAGAATATTCTAAGAGCTCAAACCTTTGTCATCAAAACACTCATTACAGCCACTTTATAATCAAAATCTTCTTAGAGTTAAATGAGGGTAGGGCATCTTTAATTTAAAAAAAAAAATACATCACACACACACACACAGACTCTCTCTCTCTCTCTCTCTCTCTCTCTCTGTCTCTCTCTGTCTCTGTCTCTCTTAATGAATCACCTAAAGTGCTGGTTCTAAGTTGCAGTAATAAACTGAGCGACATAAGTAACAAAGGCAGCAGAAGTATTGGACTATAATTATGTAAGTAGCTTGAATGACATACTCCAGCTGATGTTTTATGAATTATACCTCAGCTGAAGCTTGTTTGCTGTCTACCCTGCAATGTTTATATGTTGCTCCAGAAGTTTCATATCTATTTTGGGATATAAGTTCTCATTTCCATTCATTTCCTTTATTCCTTCACTCTGCAATTCATAATACTCTTTCAAAAATTTAAAGTTTAATTTTTCCCCCAAACATGTCACCGTCTTTTGATATGCACATATTTATGAGCCCTCAGTTAAAGGCTGGTTTTTCCTTTATTTTCTGCCAATATTGTTAACGATATTAGCATATCTCTAGATAGAAGGGGAAGTATTCATTTTTCACCATCCACCAACATTCCTTGCTTAACAATTTTTGTAATGGAAGTATCTTTCTCTTCATCTTGTCTCACAGCTTTGGGATTTTTATTGACTATCTTCTTTGCCTCAAACATATTTTAAATACCTCCAAGTCCCATCAAGTGTTTTCAACTTCTCAGAAATCTATGCCATCCTGTCTGATCTCTGTGTTGTCTAATTTATGACTAGTTCTAAAATCATGACTTCATGGCAGTTGATCTAAATCCATCAATAGATGCCCCCATCTTCTACATTTAAAAATCTCTCTGGGGGGACTGTGTGGCTCAGTCGATTAGGTGTCTGACTTTGGCTCAGGTGATGATCTCAAGGTTCATGAGTTCAAGCCCTGCATTGGGCTCTGTGCTGACGGCTCAGAGACTGGAGCCTGCTTCAGATTCTGTGCCTCCCTCTCTCTCTGCCTCTCTCCCACTCACACACTCTCTCCCAAAAATAAATAAACATTAAAAAAATAAAAATAAAAATCTAACTCTTCAATCTGATCTTCAGAACCCTCCACAATTTGTCCTAAACTTGTCTTTTCCATCTTACTCTAATTCACCATGTTAAGCATTTAGCTCCTCACTACTAAAAGTCTGTGCCCTAACCAGCAGCACCCACCTCATCTTGGAGACTTACTGAATCAGAATTTGCATTTGAACAAGACATCCCCTTCCCTGGTAATTGGTGTTTACTGGTTTTAGCACATAGGTCTTGACAGAAAATAAGACCAAGTGATCGTCATCCACCTCTCTCTCTAATTCCCAAATTTTCTTTTTTCCTAAAAGTTAATTGAAGTTTTCCCTCTAAGAATTATTCTTGCCCAGCATAACGTGAGAAAAAGCAGCAAGCCTAGAGCTCTGGGTTCTCATGACCTGAGATTCCTCACTCCATGCTGGCTACTGAGGACATGGAAGTTGGGCTAGCTTCTGTGAAGAACGAGGAAGGCATTCTGGAACAGCATCCATTCACTTCTAACCTTGGCTTCCTGTCTGCCCTTTGCTTTGCTTATCTGCAGATTTGGTTGTGATCCAAAGTAAAAATTTTGTCCAATTTTTTATTCTAGCCTGTATTTGAATCTGAACCAGTCTATAGTCAGAGCTAACTCAGGATCGATCTTAATTTTTTTTTTCTCTTAACACCTAAACCTTAGCACTATGCAGTGTGCATGCTCAATAGTTAATACTGAAATTGTTCACACTGAAATCTAGCACTGAAAAAGAAAAAAAAAAGCATACTCATTTATGATCTTGTATTAAGCAACTGCAATACAGTAAAATATTAAGTACTAACGTAACTACCATTGATTAAGGCCAAGATGTCATCAACTTGAAAAAAAGGGTGGAAGTTGACTTTCCATTCCATATTGATGTGTGAGGGCCAAGACTGATCATCTGTTAACAGTAATGATTTGGATCTCACAGTGTATAAGCTTTTTATGAAAAGCCTATGATTTTTTTTACCTAGATTATCTCAGCACAAGGCATGGGTGTGTCATTTCATTATAGCTTTGTAATGGTGGCCACAGCCTGCTTATAAGGGCAATATAGCCACAATAGCCACAAACTAGCTTTTTAAAGAAAAAGCACAAATTAGAATTAGGCATGATTTTATGAAGAATATTTTGAACTCACAAGTGTGCAATATACTTAAGTACAGCCCAGCTACTAAAAACATTAAGTGCTACCACATTCAATGAAATTTACATAGTGGTAACTTCCGTCATCAGACCACACCGTCTGGGTCCATTTATTCTCCCTCGTCATGCTCTCTCAAACCTACTCCAGTCATGCTTTTATCCCAAAAACTGCATGGAAACTACCCTCGTAAGAGTCTACATATTACCAAATCCAATCAAAATCATTAATCCTCGTCTTACTTGAAATTTTAACATTTGATATCCTTAATTGTTCCTTCCTTCTTGAAACTCTGTCTTCTCCTGATGTCATGACATTAAATTATCCTAGTCTCCCTTCTGGCTTCTCCTTTCCAGACTCCTGTGTCAACTCTTTCACCTCTTTCTAAACTCTAAATGTTGAAGTTCCTTGGATTTAGTCCTCAACTTTTTCCTTCACTTTTCAGATGAACCCAGTCAGTCCCATTATTTCAAATAACATCAATATAAACATCAATAACCATTAGATTTACCTCTCTAAACTCTAGCTAAGTATTTCCCCTAAACTCAAGTCTTTTGTAGCCAATAGCCTACCTGATATTTATTTGAATTTCTAATAAACCTATCAAACTTTCACCCAAAACAAACTCTTGATTTTTCCCCTATATCAGTTCTTTTAGCGTTTGCTATCTAAGTAAAAGGCAACACCAATTACCCAATTGTTCAGGGCAAAAACTTTGTAATAATCCTTGGTTTTTCTCTTTTTCTCACACTTTGCATCCCATCCATGCATAAATCTTATTGGTTCTATATTCAAAAAACATTGCAATTCAACTCCTTTCTACCAAATCCACCCTATAATGACTCCAGAACTTCTGCAAAGACCCTTAAATGGCCATCCTGTTTTGGGGCGCCTGGGTGGCGCAGTCGGTTAAGCGTCCGACTTCAGCCAGGTCACGATCTTGCGGTCCGTGAGTTCGAGCCCTGCGTCAGGCTCTGGGCTGATGGCTCAGAGCCTGGAGACTGTTTCCGATTCTGTGTCTCCCTCTCTCTCTGCCCCTCCCCCGTTCATGCTCTGTCTCTCTCTGTCCCAAAAATAAATAAAACGTTGAAAAAAAAAATTTTTTTAAATGGCCATCCTGTTTCACCTTTGCCTTACTACAGTCAAACCTCCACCTGCAGACGGATTCTATTAAATCATAAGTCAGATCAGGCCACACCCACTTAATACTTTCCAATGGCTTTCCTTCACACTTACAGTACAACCTAACATCCTTTCCTTACTACTCTGGTGCTTTTCCCCAAGAAATCTGCATTCCTTGTTCCCTCGCTTCCATTGCAATGATGCCCTAAGGTGAGATGGTAGAGTGGCTCAGTGTTGTCTCTGGTTGGAGTTTAGGGTGGAAATGTTCCTTCAAGGAGAGCCATCAAAAGACATGTATTAGGGTGACCAACTCTTCCCAGTTTTCCCTGGGATGGTCCTAGTTTTAGCACTGAAAGCCTCGTGTTCTGGGAAACCTTTCAGTCCTGGACAAACTGGGATAGTTGATCATCCTACCATGTGCTCACAAGCCTTAACTAAGCCCACTTTCTCACAGTGCCTCAACTGAGTCACTTTCTCACTTAAATAATGGATTTAAATAGTCTTTTGTGAACTTTAACTACAATGTTGCTATAGATTGCAAACAATCAACTACTCTAGATTGCAAACAACTAATTTTCAAAGTAAACTAAAGACCACAATTATGGCACTAAATCTAAAGGTATATTCTCACCATATCTTGCAGGAATAACACCCACTAGGACTTGTCAATAAGGTGTGCTTTGCATGTTTACCTTCGAATACTGAGCTGAGAAAATACTGTTCACATTAGTGCTATACGTAATATAGGTCTGTTAATAGAAACTTAGATACATACCACATACAACAATATGCTTTTAATAAAACTCTCCAAATAAAAATAAAATATGAAAATATGTAAGCACAGAGCTATTATTTTCTTTGTTTTCTATTCATAACAAGTACTTTTTATGTTGAAGAAAACCAAGAAAGAAAGCAAGTAATCCCTTTGCGGGTTGCAATTAAAGATGAAGTTTTATTATTTTATTTTTGGCAGTTTAGCAACTGAACTACAAAACACATTGATCCCTATTTTCAGATTTATAATAAAAAATAAAAACAATGCAAATGAGATCAGATATTTGTTCCAAGGTGATGAAAATATTTCTGTATCATTTATATAAAATGCCTATTTTCAAAGCATTTCTTTTACTACAAGTACATGTGTAAAAAACATTGTTCATAACGATGTCTTATATGCTAAATTAAGTTATTAATTTTAAAAATATGAAATGCTTGCTAAAAATTTATTGGAAGCAGCCCAATTCCCACATAGCCATATTTAAGTAGTATTTTCATAAGTAATATTGTTTCTTCTCTAAATATACATAGTATTTCCTCAACTGTTGACTGGCTTACAGTAACTGGAATTTTATAATTTTCTCTCTTTTTTTGGTAGGGGGTAGCAATAATCAATTTTGGTTAAAACTGCCACCTCAAAATATTTATTAAACAAGCCTTGTATGGTCAGTTCTTTCTCCCATATAAATAAGCAAGAGAAAGCCCTAATTCCGATGACATAATCTGTGGTCTTAGCTGATTTTTTTTTTTTTTTTTTTGCCTTAGTGGCTTATCATCTTTAGCCAGTGAATAATTCTTTCATTTTGAGCTCATCTTGTCCCCGATGGCCCAATTATTGCTTCTGGGTAATGACCCAGTCAGATCTTATTTAGAAAGAAACTTACTCCTAAACAGCACACAGTGATGCCTTTTTGACCTCAGAGAAGCCACAAAGGACAGCTGCATTATCATACAGAGTAAAATGGCTCCAGTAAAATTAGGTTCCAGCTGAGAAGAAAGCTTCCTGAAGGCATTTGGTGCCTCAGAATCATTGACTAGATCAAATGTTCCATTAGAAATTGTAATTGGTTTCATTCTTCATTCTCCCAGATGTCATTCATAAAAAATTATTAGGTGGTAATGACTGACCACAAGGTAGACCCTTCAATGCAACCTCGAACCTGCTGTGTTACTCAGCTAAACAATCCAATTCTTTAAACAGTTCCCCTTCAGATTTGTTTTCACCCCTTAATCATTACTGTGGTCTTTTTTTTTTTTTTTAATTTGGTTCCGTTTTTCAAATTTTAAAAAGCAAAGACCAAAACTGGCTACCATAAAAAAATGTTTCCTCAGTGTACTGTCGATAAATGCCTTCTGGTGTAGAATGCACAAAGAAGGAAGTACTTGACCGTTCTTTTTATTGTGAATAAATCTTAACTGAGAAAGGCAGATTACACAGGAACCTGTCCAATTTATGGTGAGATTTATCATGTTTGTTTTTCCAGACAATTCAATCAAAAATGCAAAATAAAGTTGAAAACAAAGAGCATCATTTGGTTATCAGGATACCCGATGTATTTAAGTTGTGAGGAACATAAGTAAGGTAAAACAAGGAGGAAAACTAATGCTGGCATAAGAGAATGGTGAATATTGGTGCGTGGGGTGGGGGTGGGGGGGACATCCACAGGCCAGCCGAGATCTATACGCAGCAGTAAGACCATGAGCTTCCCAAGGGAGACTCACTGCCAACCCTTCGATTCTTAATGTCACCTTGAGTCATTTTGTCTTCTTCACTGCCTTGGCAAGAACTGCACCTACATCCTTGCTCTACTCCCAGCTTTCTGCATCACTATTTCCACTCAAATGGCAATAGAATTTACTAAGGGAGTTAACAATTAGTGGCCAGATACCATTGCTAACCTATTCATCTTTCTTCTGGTAAGAGGCGATCATAACTAACTTAACCCCAATAATTTTCTTTTCACCTTTTCAATTTGGTAAGGAGGTTGCCTTTTCAGGCTTAGATCATGGATGAGTAAGTACAAAGCCTCCTAGTTCCCTTTGCTGAAGTATGGCTAATTACCCTAGAAGGACAAAACAAATCATAATTATGGGCAAGGTGGAGACATTTCCCTCTGACTCTGATCAAATTCATTTCTCTCCCTCTTATAACCTCATAACTCCAAGTCAAGGTGTATGTTTCCAAAGAAGGTCATGTTTTAAAACATGTCTTTGGGTCCATAGATTTTACACAATTGTCTCACAGTGAGCGAGAACACCACATAAATTCAGGTATTATTGTTGTTGTTACTAAATCATATTGGCAGTATAAGGTGACATTTCTCAAAAATGCTGTCAGCTGACCAGCAACATTAGCATCATCTGAAAACTAAAGTGCTCATCCTTGGCCCGACCCAAGACCTACTGAATTATAAACTCTGGGGGTAAAGGCCCAGCCATCTGTGGCTTAACAATCCTTCCAGGTGATTCTGATGTACACTAACATTTTAATAACTACTAACCTCAAGTAACACTTAAAATATTCGATTCAGGTAACAGGGGTTATGGCTCAGGGCTGTAGAATTAACAAAAAACCACCTAAAGGAGAGCAAACAGATGACATTTACTCGGAGCTTTCTATGCAAGGGAGTCAGCTACCACGAGTTGCATTTCACAGACTCAGTGAAGGCAGGAGAGTGGGAAAGCCTGATAGCTTTTTTAAAAATGTGTGCAGGGGTGGGGTGGGGGGCTTTAGATATATTCTGATTGGAGTTGTTGGCATAGGGAAGCTGGAGGTAAACTAACTAGAAATAAGACATCTTATGTGACTGGTTTCAGGAACGTACCCAGCCTTTTCTGCTTGGTTCTAAGCTGGAGGCAGGGTTAAGAAAAGAGGGAAGCCAGCAATCACTGACCATTCTGGACCAATTGCTGCAGGGATGTGGTTTGGCTTACTGGAATGGATGCCACCACGGTTTGTGGACCAGAGTCCCATTATCACACTTGGTCTGACCATTGACTGTAGACCATTCAGTCTCACCGCCCATCTACCACCCCCACTCCCTGCCTCTTTGGTCATTTTTACAACTTGAGAGAGACTGCACAATTCATGAACGGCTAAAGACCCAGGTCTTCACTGCTCAGGCCATGTCAGTTTTCTCAACAGTCCATTGCATCATGAGATCTTCTTGACTTTTGTGTTGTTATATCATGGCAAACATCTGACAGGAAAGTGACTGCACAAGGTCACCTAAGGCTCCATAAAGAATGCAATGACCCAGCACCATGAACACTGACTAAAACAAGAATAATTAATACTCTTTATTAAATCTTTGGAACAGGGAACCCCAATTGCTCAACTCAGGCCAAGAGAACTAATCCATAGTCCATAAGAATTAACCTGACAGCCAAGTAGCTCTATCCTAAAGCCAATACATAGCCTGTTCTATCCTGCCTGCATTACTGATCCAAGCAGAGCAAGAAATATTGGCAATGGCTTAGACACCAAAATGACTAGCCAACAACAAACTTAGAGCAATACAATTGTCCATCTGTATTCATGCCCATGAGTTAAGATGGATTTGTATTCCATGTAGTATTCCATTGATAGTATCCATTCCAAGTATTCCATTGATAGTATCATTGATGGTATCATTGCTGGTATCACTGATGGTAACTTCTGTCAGTTAGTGATAACGTTTTTATCGCCTTTTCTAGTTGTATGATTGCCACCAATCATACACTTCTCTGATAGTTTGCATAAATAGAGAGTCAGTAATCCTCCCATGGGGAATGCCTCAATAATCAAACGTGATCTCCTTTTGGAGCTCATACATGAATAAGAATTCCCAGCCTTGGTGATTTATAGAATTAGGCTTTCTACACTTTGTCTTAGAATTCCAAAGGTGCAGGAGTGTTAATATGAGGCAATGAGGACCAGGCATCTCTAACGTACAAAGGAAGTAAGAGTACATGGAAATCCAGGATAAAAAAGATGATTTGTATGTGGCAAAAGCTCAGAGCAAGGCCTCACATTACCTGTATTACATATTTGGATCTCTATTATTTTCTTCATTTAGCAAGTATTTAGCTTGCTAACTTGCAAAGACTATTGAACTTACATTTAGATTTACTTATGGTCTGATTAATGGATTGTAATAATTTGCTCTTTTTCTAAGAGAAAGAAACACTAGCAAAGTTGCAGTTTGAGTTGATGAAAGTAATTTCCATCTAGATTCAAGTAGAAATGCCATGGTCTCATATGATGAGACTAGAATTGCCCAAAGGTTTTTATCATAAGATCCAGGGATGGGTGGCATATGTGGCAGTTGGTAAGATTGAGGGCAGTGGCTACCGTTTAGTTTTTCTAAGAATTAGTATGGCACTAGTAAGGCATTAGTATATTCTGATCTAAAAATTATAATAAAAAGAAAAGAGAAAAAGGCCATTAGAGTAGTCTACAATCAAGGAAAAAAATGATTATAAGCAAACAGAAAAACAAGACAGACACAGGGGTCTTGGTGGTCTGTCTACATTCCAAGGTCATCAGCTTGTTCCAAAGGTCTTGAACTAGCTGCCTATTTCTTAAGATAAGCAGCTTCTAGATTTCTGAGAATCCTCAGTTTGAATTCATCTATTGTTAGACTTCTAATTGCGTGAATTCCCAATGGCTTTTTCAGTTGTGAAACATGAACCCAAGACTGACCTTCTGGAGTTTCACTGCTTCATTTGTTATTAGCAGTACCTAATAAGATTATTTCCTATGAGTTTCAAGAAAAGCTTTTCTCTGATGTCTTCTCCAATATACAAATCTCTTGATTGAAGGTCATGAAGAGACTAAAGATGATATTGATGCTGTAGAAAGGCAGACTTAATCTGTTAATAATAAGAGTGAGTATAGTACCAGAGTCCCTTGAAATATTTTGCCATGCCTGTGCCTGTGAAGCAGAGTCCAGTATCAGAAATGAAATCTCTAAATGCATGGGCCTTCCAGTTTTCAGTTCATAGAAGGATAACAGATATGTCCCCAAGGGAGTGAACCATATATCATAAGGGATAGTGGGAGTAACTTTGCCTAAGAGAACTCAAGGGTTTCTGAAAATTTTGCGGGGGATACCTATAGATGTTATTTAATCTTTCAACCTTTCCAAAAGGATATTAAGGACAGTGGAGTTTTTGAGTAAGAGATAACACCTTACAGAGTTATCTTGTGTTTCCCATAAATTTGTGCCTCAGTCACCTGATATAAAAGTTGGTAAACCTAAGCAGAAAACACAAAATCAAGCAGCACTTTAGAGACTGCATCTTTTGAGCAAAAAAAGGATTTAACCCATTCTAAAATCCATATTATAATAATGGAAACACACTCAGATCCCACGGAAAATAGGAGATAGATAAAATTCATCTGACGTGGTCAAATGGCTCATAAGGCTTTGATTCATGTTCATGCCATATCTTTAAAGTTTTTCATGGCCTGACCTGAATATAGGTTCTCTTGGTTATTTTTAGTTTCCTGGCTAATGTTGATTTAAGATAATGAGCCATCTGTCTATAACATGATGAGTGGTTGCATGAAGAAATTTCGTTAATACAATTTTGAAATCATGTGGTGCCACCAACCAGCCATCTTGTGATCACAGACACTACCTGAGTGAAGGGTACAACCAGATTTTTTCCATTCTTCCCTTCCAAAAGAAGGAGCTAAACAGTGATATTTCCTAACTGCCTTTTTGAACCTTTCTGGAGGCATATCCTTTGAAGGTTTAGATGGGATCATAACCTTAATTAATCCTGCTTGTTTTGCATA
Source organism: Herpailurus yagouaroundi (assembly GCF_014898765.1). Lineage (NCBI taxonomy): Eukaryota > Metazoa > Chordata > Mammalia > Carnivora > Felidae > Herpailurus > Herpailurus yagouaroundi. Next base: position 2,664,529 of record NW_024412430.1, read on the forward strand.
ATCATCTGGTAGAGATTTTCCTTTCCTTCCCATATTTTACATGGGTCTCAAACTTTATAAAAGCCAGCCCTGTAGGAAGTAACAGCACATTTAAAAGTTTCTCGGGGCGCCTGGGTGGCGCAGTCGGTTAAGCGTCCGACTTCAGCCAGGTCACGATCTCGCGGTCCGTGAGTTCGAGCCCCGCGTCAGGCTCTGGGCTGATGGCTCGGAGCCTGGAGCCTGTTTCCGATTCTGTGTCTCCCTCTCTCTCTGCCCCTCCCCCATTCATGCTCTGTCTCTCTCTGTCCCAAAAATAAATAAAAACGTTGAAAAAAAAGAAAAAAAAATTAAAGGTTTCTCAACAACATGAAAAGATACTTTTTGAAAGAAGACATCCAGATGGCTAACAGACACATGAAAAGATGTTCAACATCACTCACCATCAGGGAAATACAAATCAAAACCACAATGAGATACCATCTCACACCTGTCAGAAAGGCTAACATTAACAACTCAGGAAACAACAGATGTTGGTGAAGATGTGGAGAAAAGGGAATGCTTTTGCACTGCTGGTGGGAATCCAAACTGGTGCAGCCACTATGGAAAACAGTATGGAGGTTCCTCAAAAAGTTACACATAGAACTACCTTATGACCCAGAAATTGTACTACTAGGTATCCGAAGGATACAAAAATGCTGATTCAAAGGGGTACATGCACCCCTATGTTTATAGCAGCACTATCAATAATAGCCAGAGTATGGAAAGAGACCAAATGCCCATTGACTGATGAATAAAGAAGATGTGGTGTACACACACACACACACACACACACACACTGGAATATTACTCATTGATCAAAAAGAATGAAATATTGCCATTTGCAACAACATGGATGGAACTGAATGTATTATGCTAAGCAAAAGAAGTCTGTCAGAGAAAGAGAAATATATGATTTCACTTATATTTGGAATTTAAGAAACAAAACAGATGAACATAAGGGGAGGGAAGGAAAAACAAGTTAAAAAGAAAGAGGGAGGTAAACCATAAGAGACTCTTAAATATAGAGAACAAACTGAGGGTTGCTGGAGGGGTGCTGAGTGGGGAGATGGGCTAAATGTGTGATGGGCCTTAAGGAGAGCACTTGTTGGGATGAGCACAGGGTGTTATAAGTAAGTGGTAAATCACTAAATTCTACTCCTGAAATCATTATTACACTATATGTTAACTAATTTGGATTTAAATACAATTTAAAAATTAAAAATAAGGTTTCTCACCTTTTTGTGCATTTTTGTGGATGCTGCAGCAGAGATACGAAGCCTCTTTTGTTTCTAAAGCATCAGAAAGCCATGTCCTATGCCAAAACCATGTTTACTATCTATATGAATGTTTATACTATCTGCTCTGTGGCTAGTTTACAAGTTTTACTAAGTGCCAAAAGTTAGGCCTTCTGGGTTGATTTTTACCTCAGATAGAAAACTATATTCTAAAGGAGAGCTTAATTTAGTGAAAACACATCTTGCTTTCACAGCCTCTAGTTCCAACCTTGAGGTATGACTCATTAAGAAATAATAATAGGTCACGGTTCTCAATGAAAGTCTCAATAAATCTGAGCAAAGTGCATAAGGTTCCCTACCTGAAGTAAGACAACTGTGAGGTTCCCTTTTTTCTGGTAGGGCAAGAGAACAGAGAGTGTAAGATTCTAGAAGTTGTAACAGGAAACAGTATTTGAGAAGGAAAGAGTAACAGCATCTCAAGAGATTAACTTGATTGCTGGAAAATGTTGCGTGTTCTCAATCAATAGTGAGGTATATGGTGTGAGGGACCATAAATCCAAATGGGTTGTCTAGAACTAGTCCACAAAGCATCAAGTTTTGAAGTGGCAATGGTCTCTCTACAACCAAGGAGGGAAGTCTTGCATCCAGGTCAAGGGTGAAGCTACTGTCCATGATGGGTTTTTGATGGTTCCCATGACATTAGGTTAAAAGCCCAAGGACTTGCCCAAACTGCACATGCATAAGTAGACAAAAGGGTCTTTGTAGGTAGGAAGACCTGTTCATGTTTGGGCTCCAAGAGGAGAGGATCTCTTCTCATCACTTGGTCAGTTTATAAAAAGCTGCTGCAATCTCAGAAAAACTTGACACTCATTTCCTTTAATATCCTGATGAACCTAGAAATTCTTTAAGTTATCATGTGATCAGGGCTCTATACTATGTTTATATAATCTTTAATTTATTTGGAGAATGTTTTTCCCACCTAGATAGGCCATACTTTAAACTTTTTTTAATGTTTATTTTTGACAAAGAGAGAGAGAGAGAGGCAGAGACAGAGCATGAGTGGGGGAGGGGCAGAGACAGGAGACACAGAATCTGAAACAGGCTCCAGGCTCTGAGCTGTCACCACAGAGCCAGACGTGGGGCTTGAACTCATTGACTGTGAGATCATGACGTGAGCCAAAGTCGGACACTGAACTGACTGAGCCACCTAGGCGCCCCAGCCATATTTTAAATAATGGACCGGTTTGGCAAATTTGTTATTTACCTTTTGAAACTTTATGCCCCTTTTCTGCTAAGGCTGAGGCAAACAAATGGAATTTTTTTTTATAGGCTTCCTCGTTCCCTAAACAAAGTATTTGTTCTTTGAACAAATCATCCACGTATTGTATCTAAACTGAGTGACACAAGAAATTTAGATCTAATTTTTGAATAAAGACCTGAGAAAAATTTGAGGAAGCTTCAGTGAACCCCTAGAGCATAACTTTCCACATGTACCACTGGCCACCACAAGTATTAACTGTCCTGGGCTAAAGGTACACTTTGAAAAGAGCAGAAAAAAATCCACTATGTTGAAACAGGTCACTTTGGGGAGATTTGATACTGAGATGACATTTGGTCTAAGCACTATTGAGGAGAGAGATATATTTTTTTAATATTCTAAAATCTGGAACAAATCAAAATCTTCATCCATCTGTTATTTATGCTGGTGGGACAGAAGTGTTACACTGGCTAAAAGAGAGTATGAGAAGGCCTTTGGACATAAGGTCTTCAACTAGAGGTTTTCTTTCCTTTGCTTCTGGCTCCAAGAGATACTGGGGAAGTTTGCAATACTTTGGCAAGATCTGTCTTAACTTTAATAGGTTCTAATCCAATTGTTTTTCCTATGCCAGTGGAATTTTTAGTCCATATAGTATCAGGTATAGTGTTAAGATCTTCAATTGGGGTATGCATCAAAAACAATGGAGAAGGCAAAGCTCTATCTAGAGCAGACACAACTTGATCTGAATACTGGAGTCCTCTGGAACCTCAAGAAATAGTCCTTCTGGTGTGCACTTAATATTACAATTCCATTTTCAAAGTAAATCCCTCCCTGTTAAATTCTTAAGGGTGGTATCACAGAGCAGGAAATAAAGCTGTTTAGTCAAAGGTCCCAGGGTTACATTTAAGTGCTAAAACACGGGGAAAACCTGGGCTATTATAAATATCTAGCACCTGTGTCCTATATTTATGCCCAGGAAGAAGTGAAGCAAAAGTAAACGGATTTAATATAGGAATGATGCCCATATGTACCAGAAATTTATGAGGTTGACCATATATATTTATAGTTCGTTCACCTTGAGTGTTTAAGGGTAAAGCAGGAAAATGGATGTTTTTTTCCTTCCTTCGTGTGTCGTCTTTGATCTGAGATGAGGTGTTTTTTTTTTTTCTTTGTCCTGCTTTCTTTTTTGTAAGATGGGATATTCTTTTGTTCAAAATATCCTTTCTGTTTAAAATACTTACAAGTGTCCTTGTCAGTAGGGGGTCTGTTGGGAAATGTTCCCCCAGCAGTTTGAATGGCAGGGCCATAGTTTGAATCTCATCTTATTATTCTTCAAAAACAATCTCAAAATATTCTGCCAGGTGTTACAACACCTGTAGTTTAGGTAAGTAGACAGTTCCCATCCTGACATCATCTTTTCTCTATTTGCATTACTGAATTACGATCAAATTGATTTTTACTGGGAATGTTTCAATAGACTTTTAGGATATGTTTTCCTACTTTTGGGGTCTCTCTTAACCCTTGGGTTTATTGTAGAATTTTTTTTTATAGAAAGGAGGTCCCTTTCTGGATAGGTTCCATTGTCTTTTGTCATTCAAAATTTAGCATATGAGGTTCTGACTATATGCACACAAGGTGAAAGAGGTCCGGCAGCCCTGGGTCATATGCATCCAAAAGAATTCTGATGCTCCTAGAAATAGTTGCTGGCCTCCTCTGTGTTTAGGAAAGCCCCTGATTATAGTCTTAAATTTAACATGGATTCAAGGTTTGAATTCTATAGTAACCTGCACACACAGCTAATTGGGATGATTTATCCTTAGAGGAAAATGGTATTCTGGGGTCTTAGAACAGTCACTGGGGAAAAGGTAAAGGGTCTAGACAAGAAGAGAAGGTAGCAGTCAATGGAGATGTGTAAGTAGAGCAGTCACAGAGGCATGGGGGAAGATGGGAGCCAGATACAGAGAGTCAAATGGAGAATAAGGAGAGTGAAGATTTATGAGTCTAGGTTCTTATTGCCTAAGTTTGCCAAATTTCTCATTAGATTTGTCCAGAGAACCATTTAGTGAAGCAATTTTTTAATCAGGATATTGTTTGTTGGCCTCTATATACCAGTAAAAAATGTTGCCCATATTCTCTTTATTTTCTAAGATGATTATCAAATGAGTATTTTTGTTCTAGTCAACTATTCCTTAGAATAGACACAGAAGGTCCAAAGCATCCTTGGTGAAATCATACCATTTAGAGAGACAGGCACAAAGAATTAAAATTATAGTGAAAAAAATATACAAGAAACAGAAGGCTATCCTGTAGAAGGAGAGGATTTAGACTTAGATGATCCCATGAGAGCTAGCAATAGTTGGTCATAAGTAATGCTTGTGCATTTTGTGCTGGAGACAGAAGTGCAGTGAAGTTAAGTAGGCATAAGACATACAAATATGCCTTTCTCTGATTGGTTCTAATTTGGAAGTGAGGGCAAAACATATAGAAGTTGGCAGTCATTGATTATGTACTGACTATTCTGGGCTGACCACCATAGAGGTGTGGCTTGGCTTCTTGGGCTGGCTGCCACCAAGGCTGTGGGTCAGAATTCTGTTGTCAGATGGGGTGACTGGGTGGCTCAATCGGTTAAGCGGCTGACTTTGGCTCAGGTCATGATCTCATGGTTCATGAGTATGAGTCCTGCGTTGGGCTCTGTGCTGACAGCTCAGAGCCTGGAGCCTGCTTTGGATTCTGTCTCCCTCTCTCTCTGCCCCTCCCCCACTCACACTGTGTTTCTCTCTCTTGAAAAAAAAAATAAATGTTAAAAAAATTTTTTAAACATAGAATTCTGTCATAAATGATATGGCTTATAATTTAATTTGTATCTTTGTTTTACATATCTTTTCTTGAGGATAATAGGGGAAATTACAGTAGAAAACAGGGATAATGAAAGTACTTATTAAAAGTACTTATTACTGGCAACAGTATATTAATAGATCATTCAGCGATATGCCTTTTTCCTGCTGGAATGGCTAGCCATTGACTAAAGAGTGAAGGAAAATGATGAGATTGAGAATTCTAAATCCAAGTTAACTGGTATTTTATCTCTTGTCTATGCCTCATTCTGTCATATACCAGAGAAAGCTTAGAATATACACATAGTCCAGAATTGAGAATATGCAACAAAGAGCTCTACTCTCTACTCTTTTCCCTCTCTCTTTGTTCAGAACTTAGTCCCAACTCCAATATTCCAGTCAGCTATGTACACACAATTATACATGAGGATTTGAGTCCATTCATGTTCTGAACCCAGTTTCATGTGTGTAGATTCTATTTTATCCAGATCCATGATCTCATGCTCCCTCCACTAGAGTCAGTTTATATTCTGAAGCACCCAGAATGATTTTCCAAAATAGCCTCAAAGATGTCTCTAGGGTCTAGGTGAGCACTGTTCCCAGGCTAATCCTCTCAAGAGTGGGCTGGGCTCTAAGATGTGAAGAATGGCCAAAGAACTATTTGCATATAATAATAACAAGGCTTGGAGGCATGTGTGAGGGTACCCTCACAAGAGCATACCTGGGTCTTCAGCATTTTAGTGTAAACATGTTTTGACCCTTGTGTACACTCAAATCACTGAGAATTTCAGAAAACCAAAGACCTCCCTTTTTTTGGTTTTATATGTTCTCATTACTTATGGTGTGATACAAGGATCAGAAACACCACCTGGGAGCTTGTTTAGAAATGCAGAAGATCAGGGGTGCCTGGGTGGGTGGCTCAGTTGCTTAAGCCTCTAACTTTGGCTCCAGTCAGGTCATGATGTGGTGGTTCATGAGCTCGAGCCCCACATTCAGCTCTTTGCTGATAGCTCAGAGCCTGGAGCCTGCTTCAGATTCTGTGTCTTCCTCTCTTGTGCCCTTCCCCCACTTGCACTCTGTCTCTTTTTCAAAAAAATGGATAAACATTAAAAAAAGAAAGAAATGCAGAAGCTCAGCTTCTGCCATAGACCTATTTATTCAATAATCTTTTTTTTTTAATTTGCAAAGTTTAATATAAAGAAAATAACTGTTAAAGGGGATCAAAGTAATGAGGGCTTGGCTAATAAAAAAATAACACTAAAGACTATAGGACTGACAAATATAAGGAGAATCCAATACACTTAGGGGGTGATATAGAGCTTCCCCAAAGCCTCATGGACTGAGATGCAGACCTTGTTGGGAGCTTTGATTGTGGCTCAGTGAACAGCACAGAAGTAACTGTGGGGACCTACCAGTGAATCTTTCACTTGATTCTTCTTTCTTATATTCGACTTAGGACTGCTGGCCCATTATATGCTCAGGAGGGCAATTTCTATGACCACTTATTTATCTTCAATGCTTAAGACTGCCTCATGGAATGCATTCTATTATGTGAAATGAATTAACAAATTAATAAAGGAACCAAACAATGAGTGAGTTCTAGGTTTACATAATATCAGTGCACTTACACTGACCCTCAATAGTGGTCTATTTGGAAATTTAAAAATCAATCATCTAGGGGCACCTGGGTAGCTCAGTCAGTTAAGCATCTGACTTCAGCTCTGGTCATGATCTCATAGCTTGTAAGTTCCAGCCCTGCGTCGGGCTCTGTGCTGATAGTTCAGACCCTGGAGCCTGCTTCAGGTTCTGTGCCTTCCTCTCTGTCTGTCCCTGCCCTGCTCACACTCTATCTTTCTCTCAAATAAACATTAACAAAATAAAAATAAAAATAAATTAATCCTCTAAATGCCACAATGCCAACCCCAGCATCATAAAATGGGCTAAGAAGCTGACCTTGACTATTCTAAAACCTTCTGAATAGTTTTCAGCACAGGATATGTAGAGAAGGGGCAATCTTTAGTTTTTATACTACTTATAATAAAACATGCTTATGAACACCTGCCATTAATCATAACTGCTTTCTACCCTAAGAATTTCAGTAGGATACTAATACAACTAATACATAAAAGCAAAATTTATCTGGAAATGGAAATTGTGTCTAAGCATTTTTCCCTGTGACATTGCCAGTTTTATATAGTTCTCTTACACTAAATGGGCAATATAACTTTTTTAAATATATAATAGTGTTTCTCTCACTGACTATCATACAGTACTCTAGTTGATAAGATGATTTGTTGCTCCACACTGGTGATACTCTATAATCAGCTTATGGTAAAGTTAATTATATGTTCCTTAACTCTCTAAGTTAGAACTTCAGACATGCCGTCTTTAAGACCCAAAGTTGCTTTAAAAAATCAGGCATACTCAGTCACATGTGCTAAATCCTTGTTTTTTAAAATAGTACCCACAATAAAATACTGGTTTTGGAAAAATAAAGTAACAAACCTAAAGTATGCCTCAGCTTTAGCATATTTCATTAATTCACCAATTAACCTACAAATTCATTCAAAGACTGTTAACCAAATGCTTTTATTTATAAAACATTGCACCAGTCAATGTGTCAGATACAAATCAAAATAAAATGATCCCTCCCCTCAATGAGTCCCCAGTGTGTTTATCTATATAATTCTTCTAGGACAATTATAATTTCATTCTTTCATAAAAATGATTAAATATATGATATGGCCATTTTAGTGGTCTTACCCCACCATTTTCTCATCATTCATTCACTCAACAAATAATAATTGCTGGAGACACAAGGAATACAAAGATGCTGGGTGCACAGTGTTGAAAGAGACCAGCAATATTGCTAACCTCATGGAACTTATGGTTTAGGGGAAAGAGACAGAAATGAAACTAACAAGACTGTATATAAGATAATTGTAGAGAGTGATAAATTCTATGAAGAAAATATCAAGACAATAGGAGTGAAAATAATTGAAAGATATAGGTTCTCTGCGTAGGGCAGTCAAACTTTATCAGATGAAGTGAATTTAAGCAGAGGTATAAATAACAGGAAGCCAGCCATGTATAAATCTGGAAGAAAAGTGAGCCATGCAGAAGAAGTGAGTATAAATACATAAAAGTGAACACAAGCTTATTAAAAATATGTTCAAAACTGCACAACCAGGTAAGCTAGTTTCACAGTGAAATATCCCATAGCATTTAAATAGGAGACTTAAAAATTCATTTTTAAAGCATTAAAATGTAAGTAGTCCCCCATTTATGTTACAAAGCTCTTACAATTTTTATCAAACAAGGTAAATAGAATACAAAAAAGACAAAATTATAATCAGGAGATGAAGACAATTTCTACACATTCTAATTATCACAATTACCAACCTATTTATTTGAATCTGTGTCTATAAACGTCACATCACTTTCTCTACTCTTGTTATAAATGGACTGTCTCTTTTAGGCTCTTTCCATAATTTGGCTATTGTTGAAAGTGCTGCTATAAACATTGGGGTACAAGTGCCCCTATGCATCAGCACTCCTGTATCCCTTGGATAAATTCCTAGCAGTGCTATTGCTGGGTCATAGGGTAGATCTATTTTTAATTTTTTGAGCCTAAATGTCTACCAACTGACAAATGGATAAAGAAATTGTGGTTTATATACACAATGGAATACTACTTGGCAATGAGAAAGAACGAAATATGGCCATTTGCAGCAATGTGTATAGAACTGGAGAGTATTATGCTAAGTGAAATAAGTCATACAGAGAAAGACAGATACGATATGTTTTCACTCTTATGTGGATCCTGAGAAACTTAACAGAAGACTAGGAGGAGGGGAAGGGGAAAAAAAAAGTTAGGGAGGGAGGCAAACCATAAGAGACTCTTAAAAACTGAGAGTAAACTGAGGGTTGATGGGGGGTAGGAGGGAGGGGAAAGTGGGTGATGGGCATTGAGGAGGGCACCTGTTGGGATGAGCACTGGATGTGGAATGGAAACCAATTTGACAATAAATTTCATATAAAAAACATTCAAAAAAATAAATTAATGGACTGTCTCTGCTTCCAATGCCATCTGCTCTGCTTATCTGCCAATTAGATCTATACCCTCTTACTTACCCAAGGATTTAGTTTTACAAACTATATCTTTTTCTCTCATACACCATCAAATTTTATACTCCTGGATTATTCCCATCTGTGTATGAAAGTGATGTTAGATCTTCTACTTTTCAAAAAATGTAAAAAGCTCTTGACTATATCTTTACCTAACATTCTAACATTTTTGTTTCCCTTTATGGAAAAACTCCTCAAGAGAATTTGTTGTTGCTCTTACCATGTCTAATTTCTCTCCTATTCTTTCCTGAACTCACTTTAATCAGGCTTTACATCCATACCACTACACAAATGTATCTTGTCAAGATTATGAATAATCCCCACATTACCAAATCCAGTGGCCAATTCTCTGTCCTCATCTTACTTAACTAATGGGCAGCATTTGGCAAAGATCACCTCCTTGTTCTTAAAACACAAATTTCAATTGACCTTCAGAACAGCATTAACTCCTGGTTCATTTGTAAATGTTTTTTGTTGTTGTTTTGTTTTGTTTTTAAGTTTGTTTATGTATTTTGAGAGAGAGAGACAGAGAGAGAGACAGAGACAGAGAAGGGGAGGGACAGAGAGAGGGAGAAAGAATCCCAAGCAGGCTCTGCACTGACAGTTCAGGGCTTGAACTCATGAACCATGAGATCATGACCTGAGCTGAAACCAAGAGTCGGATGCTTAACTGACGGAGCCACCCAGGTGTCCCACTCCTGGTTCACTTGTAAATTTATCAACCTCCAGCCTCCTTGGCTGGCTCATATTTAAATAATCTCTAAATTATGGAGCATTCCAAGACTCAATCCTTGCATCAATTTTTTTCCAACTACACTCACTCTCAAGAGAATTCATCAAGCCTTATAACTGGAAATATTGTATCCACTCCACTAAACTCCAGCTCTATAATGACAGATTAAATTCAACTACATTTCAATCTCATAGGTGTCCCAAACTTGACATATTCAAATAGGCATCTTGCTTCTTCCCAGTTCAAACCTATTCTTCTGAAGTCCTTCTCAATATAAATGGGACCCTCATCCTTATAACTGAAAATAGGACTCTCCAATGATGCTTACTAACTGATCAATAATAATATATAGGTTGAAAATGTCATGGAGTATGTTTGTGTTGATTTTTGTAACTTACTGGATTATGCTATTAGTTCTTACAATTTTTCATTTGGTTTTCTTGAACTTTTCAGGGTGATAACCATTGTCTTCATATTCATATGGTAATTTTTACTTCCTCTCTTCCAGTATCAATACTCATTTATTTTGCTTACTAAGTTACTAACAATAAAACTTCCAGAACAATGTTAAATGAGAACATCCTTGCCAACTTTCTAGCTTTAAAAGGGAATACCCCTGATGTAATATGATGTTTACTGCTAAATATAATTTTGACTGTTAATTTAAGATGAACAATTTTTATACTATTGAGAAACAATATAATTAATATTCTCCTTTTATTAGGAATAGATGCTAAATTTTACTCAAGGGCATTATTTGATAAGGATCATATGGTCTTTCTATTTTGTATTAATGGCTCCAATTTTAATAATTGGACTAAGTTCTACTTGCTCATTGTATGTTTTTTCTTATGTTAAATACCTAAATAGATCTCATTTAGGAATTTTTCATGTATGGGATTTGATTGGCCTATGGACCTTTTGATCTCTTCATCTGGCTTGGGTATAGTGATGTTAGCTTTACAGACTGATAACAAGATTGTGCCATCGTTTTCTACACAGAAAAATTAAGCCTTTTTAGAATGTGTGTTGAGCACAATGGGAATCTGACCTGTAAAATCACATGAGCTAAGGCATTTTCAGGGAGTATTTATTGGTAACATTTCAAAACACTTTCATGGTTTTTAGTCTGTTCCTGTTATTTCTGGTTAAGGCAGTTTAGTTTGCTTTGTATTTTCCTTAAAATTCTCCACTTTATCAAGACTGTTAAGTTTATTAATAAATGTGCTAAAAGATATCTTCTCACAAATATTTCAATAGCTTTCCTACATGTGGCTCTATCTTCTCTCCACTTCGTCATAGTCTCCTCACTTTTTCCCTTCAGAAAACCTTTCATGAAATTGACTATTAACCTTTCAACTATTTATCATCCTGTTCTTTTGTTTTCTACATCATTAACTTCTGTTTTCAGTTTTACTAATTCATTCTTTATGCTTTTCAGTGTTTAAAAACATTTTTTGTAGCTTCTTGCATTTGAATGTTTCATTTTCTCTTGTTTTATGATAAAAGGATTCCAGACTACAGATTTCCCTCTGAGTGTAGCTTAGGTTGAAGTGTTATTATTTTATTATAGTATTCAATTACAGTTTTGATGTCATTTTGTTACAAGAATTATTCTGGAGAGTAATTTTTTCATTTCGAAATGATCGATTTTTGTTGTTGTGTTTGCTCTTTTCACTTTGATTGTCCAGAGTCAATCATATAATTACATGCTATTATAGTTATGAATCCATATAAATAGGCTTGATTATTAACCTAGGAGTAACTGAGAAAACCATCAAACGGTTTAAACTGTGAACAGGGCCAACCCCATTTTTCTATGGAAAAATCTTTCCAATCTCCATGTGAAGAAGACAGTTAAAAGGAGCAGGATTAGATACAAAAAGCCTTATTAAGGATATACGGACTAATTCAGGCAAGAGATGATGGTAGCCTGAAATAAAAGACAGTGGATATGGGGAAATGTGGATGCATTTACAAGATAGTTTAGAAGTAAGGTCAGCATATTGGTGGTTGACTAAATGTGGGTATGAAGGAGAGGGAACAATAACAGATGATGCTGGGGATTCTGGTTTGAACAAGAGGGTGATTGATGTTGTCATGCATTGAGATCAGGGGGAGAAGAGAAGTAGAGGTGAAAGAGAGTAGCAGCCTGGACAGGTAGAGTTTCTAGTACCTATAAATCGCTAAGCTGAGATGAAGAGTAGGCAGTAGAAAATGCAAGTTTGGATGAAGAGAGAGAGAAAAGATCTAAGGTTATCACTATATACCTGATAATAGAAGTCAATGAAAGAGTAAGATTAGAATAGCCTGTAAAAGAACATTGATTTCTGGGAAAGTTACTTTCTTTCTTCTTTTTTAAAAAATAATCACTTAATTTTGTTCCCTACAAATTTTTTTTAACTTCAAGTTAATTGACATAGTGTAGCACTGATTTCAAGAGTAGAATTCAAGGATTCATCACTTACATTACAACACAGTGTTCATCCCAACAAGTGCCCTCTTTAAGGCCCATCACCCATTTAGCCCATCCCCCCAAACACCTCCCCTCCAACAACCCTGAGTTTGTTCTGTATATTTGAAAGTCTATTTGTGGTTTTTCTCCCTCTCTGTTTTTATTTTTTCCTTCCCTTCCCCTATGTTCATCTGTTTTGTTTCTTGAATTCCCCATATGAGTGAAGTCATATAATATTTACCTTTCTCTCACTGACTTATTTCGCTTTGCACAATACACTCTAGTTCCATCCACACTCTTGCAAATGACAAGATTCCATTCTTTTTTATCACCAAGTAATATTCCAGTGTGTGTGTGTGTGTGTGTGTGTGTGTGTGTGTGTGTATTTCCATTATTTGGCTATTGTTGATAGTGCTGCTATAATCATTGGGGTGCATGTGTCTCTTTGAATCAGCATTTTTTAATCCTTTGGATAAATACCTAGTAGTGTAATTGCTAGGTCATAAGGTAGATCTATTTTTAATTTTTTGAAGCACGTCCATACGGTTTTCCAGAGTGGCTGCACCAGCTTGCATTCCCACCAAGAATGCAAAAGAGATCCTCTTTCTCCGCATCCTCACCAACATCTGTTGTTTCCTGAGTTGTTGATTTTTGGTTTTCTGACAGGTGTGAGGTGGTATCTCATTATTTTGATTTGTACTTCCCTGATGATGAGTGATATTGAGCATATTTTCATCTGTCTGTTAGCCATCTGGATGTCTTCTCTGGAAAAGTGTCTATTCATGTCTTTTGCCCATTTCTTCAGTGGATTATTCATTTTTTGGGTGTCAAGTTTGATAAGCTCTTTACAGATCTTTAATACTAACTCTTTATCCAATATGTCATTTGCAAATACTTCTCCCATTCTGTAGGTTGCCTTTTAGTTTTGTGGATTGTTTCCTTCACTGTGCAGAAACATTTTGTCTTGATGAGGTCCCAACAGTTCATTTTTGGTTTTGTTTCCATTGCTTCCAGATACATGCTAGTAAGAAGTTGCTGCAGCCAAAGTCAAAGAGGTTGCTGCCTGTGTTCTCCTCTGGGATTTTGATGTTTTCTTGTCTCATATTTAGGTCTTTCATCCATTTTGAATTTATTTTTCTGTATGGTGTAAGAAAGTGGTCTAGTTTTATCCTTCTACATGTTGCTGGCTAGTTTTCCCAATACCATTTGCAGAAGAGACTTTCTTTTCACTGGATATTCCTTTCTGCTTTGTCAAAGATTAGTTGGCCATACATGTGTAGGTCCATTTCTGGGTTCTCTATTCTGTTCCATTGATCTCTATGTCTCTTTTGTGCTAGTATCATACTGTCATGATGATTACAGCTTTGTGATACAGTTTGAAGTCCAGAACTGTGATGCCTCTAGTTTTGGTTTTCTTTTTCAACATTACTTTGGCTATTCAGGGTCTTTTCTAGTTCCATACAACTTTTAGGATTGCTTGTTCTAGTTCTGTGAAGAATGTTGGTGTTATTTTCAAGAGATTGCATTGAATGTGTAGAGTGCTTTGGGTAGTACAGACATTTTATCAATATTTTCTCTTCTAATCCATGGAATGTTTTTCCATTACTCTGTGTTGTCTTCAATTTCTTTCATAAGCTTTCTATAATTTTCAACGTATAGACTTTTACATCTTCGGTTAGCTTTATTCCTAGGTATCTTATGGTTTTTGGTGCAATTGTAAATGGAAATGATTTCTTGATTTCTTTCTGCTGCTTCATTATTGGTATATAGAAATGCAACTTATTTCTGTACATTGATTTTATATCCTGTGACTTTGATGATTTCATGTATCAGTTTTAGTAATTTTTTGGTGGAATCTTTCAGGTTTTCCACATAGAGTATCATGTTGTCTGAGAAGAGGGAAAGTTTTACTTCTTCCTTGCCAATTCATACGCCTTTTATTTCTTTTCATTGTCTAATTGCTGAGGCTATGACTTCCATTACTATGTTGAACAACAGTGGTGAGAGTGGACATCCCTGTTGTGTTTCTGACCCTAAGAGGATAGCTCTCAGCTTTTCCCCATTGAGGCTGATATTAGTTGTGAGTCGTTTGTGTATGGACTTTATGATGTTAAGGTATATTCCTTCTACACCTACTTTCTTCAGGATTTTTATCAAGAAAGATGCTGTATTTTCTCAAATGATTTTTCTCAATCTATTCAGAGAATCATGCGGTTCTTATTCTTTTATTAATGTTGTGTAGCACACTGATTGATTCAGGGCTAGTGAACCAGCCCTACAGCCCAGGAATAAATCCCACTTGATCAGGGTGAATAATTCTTTTAATGTATTGTTGGACTCAATTTGTTAATATTTTGTTGAGAATTTTTGCATTCCTGTTCATCAGGCAAATTGGTCTCTAATTCTCCAGAAGCCATTCAGCCCTGGATTCTTGTTTGTTGTGAGATTTTAGATTATTGATTTAATCTCTTTACTGGTAATGGGTCTGTTCAAATTTACTATTTCTTCCTGTTTAAGTTTTGGTAGTTTATATGTTTCTAGGAATTTACCTATTTCTTCCAGATTGCCCAATTTGTTCATATGTAATTTCTCATAATTATCTCTTATAACTTTTTGTACTTCTGTAGTATTGGTTGTGATCTCTCTTCTTTGATTTGTCATTTTATTTATTTGGGTCTGTTCCTTTTTCATTGTTAGGTCTGGCTAGGGGTTTATCAGTTTTGTTAATTCTTTCAAAGAACCAGCTCCTATTTTTGTTGATCTGTTTTATTTATTTCAACATCATTGATTTCTGCTCTACTGTTTATTATTTCCCTTCTTCTGGTGGCTTTGGGCTTTATTTGCTTTTCTTTTCCCAGCTCCTTTAGCTGTAAAGTTAGGTTGTGTATTTGAGACATTTCTTCCTTCTTTAGGAAGGCCTACATTGCTATACACTTCTTTCTTATGAGCACCTTTGCTGTATCCCAAAAGTTTTGGACTGTCATGTTTTTATTTTCATTGGTTTCCATGTACTTTTTCACTTCCTCTTTAATTTCTTGGTTAACCTATTCATTCTTTAGTAGGATGTTCTTTAACCTTCAACTATTTGTGGCCTTTCCAAATTTTTTCCTGTGGTTGATTTCAAGTTTCGTAGTGTTGTGATCTGAAAATATGCATGGTATGATCTCAATCTTTTTGTACTTGCTGAGGGCTGATCTGTGACCTGGTATGTGATCTGTTATGGAGAATATTCCATGTGCACTCAAGAAGAATGTGTATTCTGCTATTTTAGGATGAAATGTTCTGAATATATCTGTTAAGTCCATTTGGTCCAGTGTCATTCAAAGCCATTGTTTCCTTGTTGATTTTATGCTTACGTGATCTGTCCATTGTTGTAAGTGGGGTGTTAAGTCCCTTACTATAATTTTATTATTATCAATGAGTTTATGGTTTTTTGTGGGGGGAGTGTACCAAGTTGGGGGCATTAACATTTCCAATTGATAGATCTTCTTGAAAGACCCTTTAATTATGATATAATGCTTTTCTTCATCTCTTGTTACACTCTTTGTTTTAAACTCTAGTTTGTCTGATATAAGTACAGCTATTCCAACTTTCCTTTAATGTCCACTAGCATGCTAGATGGTTCTCCATCTCCTCACTTTCAACCCGCAGGTATGCTTAGGTCTAAAATCAATCTCTTGTAGGAAGCATATAGATGGATATTGATTTTTTTTATACATTCTGATACCCATGTCTTTTGATTGGAGAATTTAGTCCATTTACATTCAGAGTGACTATTGAAATATGAACTTAGTGCCACTGTGTCCCCTATGGAGTGTTTCTGGTGATGTTGTCTGGTCTTTTCTAGTCTTTGTTGCTTTTGGTCTTTTTTTGTCTGCTTTTCCTCCAGACACTCCCCTTAAAATTTCTTACTGGGCTGACTTAGTGATCACGACCTCCTTAACTTTTTGTTTGTCTCAGAAATTCTTTATTTCTCTTTCTATTCTGAGTACCTGCCTTGCTGGATAACAAATTCTTGGCTGCATAGTTTTCTTATTCAGTACATTGAACATATACTGCCACTCCTTTCTGGCCTGCCAAGTTTCTGTGGACAGATTTGCTGTGAACCTGATCTATCTTCCTTTGTAGGTTAAGGACTTTTTTTCCCCTGCTGCTTTCAGGATTCGTTCCTTGTCTGTGTATTTTGTGAATCTGACTATGATATGCCTTGGTAATGGTTGGCTTTTATTGAATTTAATTGGAGTTCTCTGTGCTTCTTGGATTTTCGTATCTGTGTCCTTCCCCAGATTAGGTTAGTTTTCAGGCATAATTTGCTCACATAAGCCTTTTGTCTCTCTTCATCTTCTGGGACTCCTATGATACGAATGCTATTCCTCTTTAATAAGCCACTGAGTTATCTAAGTCTTGTATCATGATCTTTTCCCTTTGTTTCCCTCTTCTTTTCAGCTTCATTATTTTCCATAATTTTATCTATATCACTGATTCGCTGCTCGGCTTTGTCTACCCTTGCCATCATGGCATCCATTCGAGATTGCATCTTGGTTACAGCATTTCTAACTTTGGTCTGACAAGATTTTAGTGTTTTTTATCTCTACAGAAAGGGATTCTCTAGTTTCTTCTATACTTTTTTCAACCCCAACTAGTATTCTTATCAATGTGGTTCTAAATTCTAGTTCAAACATCTTACTTATATCTGTGTTAATTAAATGCCTGGGCATAATTTCTTCCTGTTCTTTCTTTTGGGGTGAATTCCTCCATCTTGTCATTTTGGAGGAAGAAAAAAAAAATAAATTAAAAATTAAAAACAATTTAAAAAATTAAATAAAGGGGGCTCCTGGGTGGGTCAACTGTTTAAGTGTCCCACTTCAGCTCAGGTCATGGTCTCACTGTTTGTGGGTTTGAGCCCCATGTCAGGCTCTGTGCTGACAGCTCAGAGCCTAGAGCCTGCTTCAGATTCTGTGTCTTCCTCTCTCTCTGCCCCTCTCCTGCTTGTGCTCTGTTACTCAAAACTGAATAAACATTAAAATATTTTTTTTAACTAAATAAAGGAAGCTATATCCTAGGTGTGGTTCAGTCTGCTTATAAAAGACGCTTGGTGAGAAAAAGAAAAAAGAAAACAATTTTTAAAAAGAAATTAAAAATTAAAAAAAAATTAAAATAATAGAATAAAATAAAGAAAATAGAATTTTTAAAAATGTGCTCTGGGTCACCTAGGTGGCTCAGTCAGTTAAGTGTTCAACTTCGGCTCAGGTCATGATCTCATGGTTCATGAGTTCAAGCCCCACATTGGGTTCTGTGCTGACACTTCGGAGCCTGGAGCCTGCTTCAGATTCTGTGCTTCCCTCTCTCTCTGCCCCGCTCCTGCTCATGTTCTGTCTTTCTCTCTCTCTCAAAAGTAAATACATATCAAAAAAAATTTTTTTAATGTACTCTTTCTGTATCCAAAAAAGAAAAAAAAAACATAAAAACAGAAGCAAAGAAAATGAATAAATGAACAAACAAACAAAAAGAAACCCAAATGCAGCTAGATCCAGGTTACCCTAGAACTGAACCTTCACAGCACACTGATGATGGTAGAGAGTAAGCAGGTGGAAGGGATTTTTTCTGGTCTGCTGGTAGAGGGGCCTGTTGCCCTGGTTCTCAGGCCTACTTGCCCTACTGGAGATGTGCCTGGAGGATGCAGGTGGGCAGAGCTTGGTGTAACAGCTCTGTTCTCCACTTGGCAGCACTGCTTAGCTCACTGGAGTCAATCAGTGCAGGTGAACTAGTAAAAAAGGCTTCACCCTCCTCTCTAGTCTCCAGAGCATCAATTCTGTGCCCTCACAGATGCACTATCAATCACCCCTGTTTTGTCTCAGGCTCCCCACCTTTACCTTGTGTCCAAGCTGTCTGCCTGCCAAACAGCACCTCCTCCAGAGTGTTGTCTCAGATGGGCTGTGTTTCAAAACCCCACAACTCAGAGACATCCATGGCTTGGACCCACACTTATCCTCTGGGGGAGGGTCTCACTAAGCAATGGCTGGGTACTGACTGGTCTCAGAAAATGTTCACATGACTGTGCAGTGGCAAAAGCTCAGAGTTTACATAAACAGAAATACACAGCCAGCACCAGGGTTTGCTGCCCTCAGCCAGCATCTTTATTCCTATACCAGTAGATGTGGCAGTTCTCTGGGGCCTGCTAGGACCTTTGCCTACAGAGAGGCTGTATTGCCTCTACCAAATGCACTCCAAAAAGCAGAACCACTTCTCATGCGACACAGGGGGCTCTCAGACTGTGCTGCCCACTCCTAGGGATACACCCTGCTTTCTCACCAGAGCAGCACCAGGCACTAAGCTCTGAAACTCCAGACTCTTCGCTCCACTATTAAAAAAAAAAAACAAAAAACTGGCGGTATTGAAACCCTCTCCTTTTTCCCTGTCAATGGTCTTGGAACAGATTTCTTTTCTAGTTTTTTTTTCAGCTGCATTCTAGTTTTTTTCTTTTCTAGTTCCCTATGAGTGCACTTTGTCTTTCTCTGTTCTCTCCAGCTACTTTTCAGGGGGAGAGCTTTACTTGTGTGATCCTGATGTGCTGCACTCTCTCCCCCTTGTTCTCTTTCTCTATCCTATCTGCAAAATCATTTCCCTATCCTCCACAGCCTTTCTCTCCCCCAATTCAGCTCTCCACACTGCACACCTGCAAGATCTCTTGCTCAAATTGTGCAGATTGTTGCATTAGTCCTCAGATCAATTTCCTAGGTGTTCAAAATGGTTTGATGTAGATCTACCTGTGTTTCAGGGACGAGACAAGCTCAGGGTCCCCATACTTCTCTGTCATCTTAACTCCTTTGTTCATTGTATTTTTAAATGGGATTGTTTAATGCATACCTCTTTTCATCTTAAGTTGTTTTCCTAATAAATATCTGGTTAAAATATTGAGCCTTCAAAATCAACTGGTCTGGCTCTAGTTCATTCTTTATAATATGTGCAGAGAATAATAAATTATTGAACCATATTTTTTACTGAGCATTTCCTTTGTACTCCGTTTTGTGCCAAGACTAATGACACTATAATAAACATCTTTGAAAATAAATCCTACCATATTAACAATTAAGTATGGTACACTAACAATATGACATAGTGGAAACAGAACTCTAGCCTTTTTCTGTCATCTTTGCATTATGTTTAAGAAAACTCCAACTCCTTCTCTGGTATGAGCAGAGTGTTATGACTCAGGTTTTGTAACTGTGCCTCTAGGAAGTGAATGACAGGACATTTCATTCTTCACTCACAATAGGAAAGAGGGCAGTGAATTAGCCCATTCTCTGGCTTTACTAAGAGGCAGTTCAAGCTGCCATAACAAAATACCATAACCTGGAGGTGTACACAACAGAAATCTATTTTCTTACAGTTGTAGAGGCTGGAATGTCCAAGATCAAGGTCCAGTTTCTAGTAAGAGCTCCATTCCCGGCTTGCAGATGGTCACCTTCTCACTGTGTGCTGACATGATCTTTTCTCAGTGTATGGACAGGGAGACAGAAATGCTCTCATGTCTCTTCCTACAAGGGTATTATTCCATCATGACCTCATCTAACCCCAGTTATCTCCCAAAGACCCCCAAATACCACCACATTGGAAGTTAGAACTTCAACATGAGAATTTGGGGGAAACACATACAGTCCATAACAGAGGCTGTATTTCAACTTTTGGGTTGACCAGGATTGACTGCCTCATGCACATGGCTATGGATAATTTCAATAGACTTTTTCAGGAAACCACTTCTTTTTTCTGGGAGGCCAGACTGTAGAGGATCAGTGTTGGATAGGAAAACCCTTAACCATTAATATCTTCTAACAGTCTTTTGATTGCTTCTTATTCTTTCATCCTTGTTCTTTTCCTCCTCCTTTATTCTTCCTCCCTTCCTCTCTTTTTATCTCTCTCTGCCCCTTCCCTCTCTCTCCCTCTCTTTCTCTCTTCCCACCCCTCCTCTCTCCTCTCGCTTTTAAAACTCATATATTGTCAGTATTTAAAATATTACAACTGATTTGGTAAAAGGGTTAGCAGTTTCTTACAAAGTTAAACTTGTAGCACACAACCTACTATCTACATAAGAAAAGTGAAAACATATTCACAAATATGTTTACATGGATGTTTACAGCAGCATTATTCATAATAGCACAAAACTGGAAGTAAACCAGATGACCACCAAATAGAGAATGGATACTAAAATTGTGGTATATGCACACAATAAAAAAACTACCTGGCAATAAAAAAATTCACACACAACACAAGTAAACCTCAAAAACATTATACTCCTTTAAAATCATAAAATGTTATATATTATATAATTCCATTATGTGAAATTCTAAAAGAAAAAAGTAAAATAATAAAGACTGAAAGCAGACCAATAGTTGTCTGACATCCAGAATATCACTCAGGCAGCCAGCAGGAGACTCTGCAAAGGGCATAGAGTACCCACTATTTCTTGGGGAACAGTATTACTTTCCCATGGCTGCTGTAATAAATTGCCACAAATTCAGTGGCTTTAAAAAAGGAAAGACAGAAATGTACTGTCTTATGGGTCTAAAGGGCCACAAGTCTAAAGTGAGACTTACAGGGCTAACAAAGTGGGGCCACCCTCCCTGGGAGGCACTAAGGAAAATCTGCTTTTCACTTCTTCCAGTGTCCAGAGCATTCCTTGGGCTCATGGCCCTTCTTCCACTTTCAAAGCCAGTGGCATAAAATTGTTCTATTTCTGCTTCTGTTTCTCTCTTCTGTCTATTGAATCTATTCCTCCCTCTTACAAAGATCCATGTGCCTGGGGCCCCTGGGTGGCTCAGTCAGCTAAGCATTCGACTTCAGCTCAGGTCATGATCTCAAGGTTTGTGGGTTTGAGCCCTGCGTCAGGCTCTGTGCTGACAGGTCAGAGCCTGAAGCCTGCTTCAGATTCTGTCTCCTTCTCTCTCTGCCGCTCCCACACTCGTGCTCTTTCTTTTCCAAAAATAAACGTTAAAAAAAGTTTTTTTAGGGGCGCCTGGGTGGCGCAGTCGGTTAAGCGTCCGACTTCAGCCAGGTCACGATCTCGTGGTCCGTGAGTTCGAGCCCCGCGTCAGGCTCTGGGCTGATGGCTCAGAGCCTGGAGCCTGTTTCCGATTCTGTGTCTCCCTCTCTCTCTGCCCCTCCCCTGTTCATGCTCTGTCTCTCTCTGTCCCAAAAATAAATAAACATTGAAAAAAAAAATTTAAAAAAAAAAAAAAGTTTTTTTAATTAAAAAAAAAAATCCATGTAATTGCATTTAGGGCATATCCTGAAAATCTAAAAATAATCTCTATCCTTTAAGATCCTTAATCCAATCATATATATTGAAGTCCTTTTTTGTTTTAATTCTTTGCCATATAAGGTGACATTCAAGGTTCCAAGGATTAGGTCATTGAGATCCTTTTGGGGGGGGAGGGGGCACTTTTTTTGCTTACAGCAGAGATGATGAAAATTTCCATGTCTCAACTGTGACAAAATACCAAAAGTGTACATAATTGTTTAAATGCTACACTTAAAGTGAACACACTTTTTAAAAAGCTGGAGAGGGGCAGCTGTGTGGCTCAGTCGGTTAATTGTCCAATTTTGACTCAGGTCATGATCTCACAATCTGTGAGTCCAAGCCCCACATCAGACTCTGTGCTGACAGCTCAGAGCCTGGAGCCTGCTTCACATTCTGTGTCTCCCTCTCTCTCTGCTCCCTCCCCTTTCTCTCTCTCTCAAAAATAAATAAATATTTAAAAAATTTTAAAATAAAAAGCTGGAGAAAAATAGGATGTGAACAAGGAAAGAAGAAGGAAGGGAAGGAGGGAAAAGGAAGGAAGATAATTATCTTAACAATGGCAAAGGCATGAGCAATTTGTAAAAGAAGAATGGCCAGAAACCACCACAGGAGTCAAGAAATGTAAATTAAAACAAAAGATATATGTGGAATTTTTCAAATGGCCATATTCAAAACTGAAGAGTGGTGGGAAAAAAGCTCTGTCATAAATGGGATAATAACTTAGTACATCATCTTTGGAAGACATTTGGTCAGAATATAAAAAAGAAATCAAATCAGTATCATTTTTTAAAGCACTAAGTCACTTTAAGGAATTTGTTTTAAAAAAGAAATCTGTAGGGTGCCTCGGTGGCTCAGTCAGTTAAACATCTTGGTTTTGGCTCAAGACATGATCTCACAGTTTGTGGGATCTAGCCCATGCTGTCAGTCCAGAGTCAGCTTTGGATTCTTTCCCTCTCCTGGTCTATCTGCCCTTCCTCTCTCTCAAAATAAACAAACAAATAAACATTTAAAAATAAACAAAAAGAAATCTGTATATCTAGAAATTTTTAGTAATATGAAGATTTATAATAGAAGTTTTAGGGGCACCTGGGTGTGGCTTGGTTGGTTGAGCATCTGACTCTTGGTTTTGGCTCAGGTCATGATTCCCAGGTCAGGTTCTATACTGGGCATGGAGCCTGCTTTGGATTCTCTCTCTCCTTCTCTCTCTGCTCCTCCCCTACTCCTTCTCTCTCTCTCTCTCCCTCTCTCAAAAAAACAAAAGTTTTATATTGGAAAATTCTAATCAACCTAACTGTTGAACACAAGTAGGACTGCAGAATATTCAAAAACAAATAAAACTGTTTATAATCAGGATTTAAGAGAAATTTATAACCATCTATCTACAGCAAAATCTTACTTTTTCAAAAGAAGATGGAAAAATATTACTCATTTGTTATTTCGGCTTTTGCTTATCTTTACTTTCAAAAATTTTCAACATGAAATGTACATATTTTTATAGTAGAAAAAAGGACACTTAAAACACTTTTCTCTAACGAAATAAATACTGCTTTCACGTTTTTGACACTGCCTTTCTACTGAGAAAATAATGGTCAGACAGTTAAGTCTAAAACTTATTAGATTCACTTTTAGAAAACCAAAATCAGGGAGACTCTTGGGAGGAACTATATAATTTTTGCATCAACAGATCAACCCACTATTACTTCAATCCTTGTTCAGAAAACAGACTGAGAATTTGAACCAAACTAAAGCCTTTCAAACAAGGCTGTTTTCTTTAGACATGGGACATGTGCTGCAGTTATCACTGTTCATTTCCTTTTTTCCATTGAGCCTCTGTAGAATGTTGTCACTTTGTAGATATTTTATCTCTTGGGGAAAAAAAAATATTAGTGTTTCTTTGGGCCCAGCAATTACTGTAGATATTCTTTCAATACATTTACTGTTTTGTTGGTAGAAAAAAAAAGTACATTTAAATGAACCTTTAAAAACAAATGTCATGATACTAAAACCGTCAGAGAGTACCTTTTCTGAGAATCAGTGTAAATAAGTATTTTCTTCCAAGGGGAATTAGTTTTAAGACTAAGAATTTATTGATACCTTTAATGCATTTAAAAACTTAAATTTTTGTTGTAGAGGCTGCTTTTAGGCTACAGGCTTGAGCAATGGAAACCTGAGCAAGGCAAAGGGCTCCCAGTGACTACAGAGCTAATGCAAACAGGCTCTTTAGGCAGCCTGCCTCAAAACAGACATAGGCCCTAACTGACCAACGGGCAACTTACAAACAGGCACAGTTCCTAAAATTACCAAAAAAGAGAAAATTCCACATGTTTTCTTACTTCCTCACTCCACCCTGTAAATATAGCCTCTCTCCACCACCTTGTGGCTGACAGTCTCTTCTTTACTGTCTTGCCTGCTGCTCCCTTGCCATGTATTTAAGGAACTTCTATTTCTTTGTTCTGCCTTTGGTAAATTCCTTCACTGCCCACACCACTGGCCCCCATCCAATGAGAACATGCCACAATTGTACTATCTGTCTAAAATTCAAACAAGGACATATAATATAATATAATGGAGATTCATGCCTGGATATGATTTCCAAACAAGTCATGCAACAGATGTCTGCATCAAAATCAATTAGAAGAATTTTACTAAAGTAAATATTAACACTATGAAAGAATTTGTTTTCAAATTTCATTGAGAGACACTGGAGGGTGGTGTCAATTCTATACATATCACTAACTATCTATAATCCTATCACTTTTCTTGTTTTCATTGCTAACCATTTCCAAATTCAGTGCTCTCACATTCTCTACTCTGACTCACTGCACCTTGGTTTTCTAGCTCTTAACTCCACCACTCAGAATATTAACTCAAAAATGTCTTATGTATTTTGTTAAGGTAACACCAGCTTCTGTAACAAATAAACCCACAAATTTAGTGGCTAACACAATGAAATTTTTGAGAGATTTTTTTTTTCCTCCTCTAGCAGACTACATGTTTCTACTTGATGATCCTCAGTCTAATTCAGGATTGCAGTTTCCTTCTATCTTGAAAAAAAGAAAAAATCCCTCATAATTGTTAGCATCTAATTAGCATAAAGGGAACGAGGAAATATGGTGATGATACACTTGGCCCCAAAGTAATAGAACCCACTTCTATTCTCATGCCATTGATTAAGAACTACTCTTATGTCCACACCTAAGTGCAGGGGTATTGGGAATTGTAACCCTTGCATAGAAAGTTGCTCCCCAAGACATCTCTACATTATAGGGTAGAACAGTGCAAGAGCCACACCTAAAACAAATGAGAACCAATAAGGAAGAAGCCAAAGTCAAGGAGGCCTTTAAGAGTAAGTACATTAGTTTTGCAACAATATATCAGTCCATTAAAGCTCTTAGATCTGTAGTCACACTCCACATGACCCCATGGCATTCACTCTCCAATGAATTCTATAACTATATTGGCCCAAGACAGACATAGAAGGATTTTACAAAGAGGTGACATTCTAATCTCTTCATTTACTTCAGTTCTCACTCCTTCTCAATTCACGATGGCCCATTGTCCATTAACAAGAGATCAGTTTCTCCCAGTCTATGGAAAGGGGAGATCAGAAAATACATTCCCAGCCTATCCTTTCCTTAATTTTACTTCTTCAAATTCTAATGCTCTCTTTACCATTCATGATATTCTGATGTCAAACTGGTCATGCAGCCATAATAGCACCTAGGTTACCTAAATTTTACTATCAGGAGTCTGATTTCCAGTTCATGGGATCGAACTCCAGGTCAGGGTCTATGCTTGTAGTGTGGATTTTAGGGAGGATTCTCTCTCTCTCTCCCTCTCTGCCCTGTCCCTGCTCAAATGCACAGAAGCTCTCTTTCTCAAATAATAAATAAACTTAAAAAAAAAAAGGAGTCTGATTTCCCCATTCAAGAGGGATGTATAAGTATAGCCATCTGCCCTACAGACAGAAATCAAGATCTCTAACACATAATGAAAGGGAAGCCAGATTCAAAGCCTTTGTCTATCTGACTTTATTCTAATTCTGCAGGAGAAACATCAGCCTTCTACAAACTAAACTTGTTAGTACAAAATACAGTAGCAGAACAAAAAAATTAAAGGTTTCTGTAATTATGGTTCCATATCTAAATACAAGTTACAAAAACAAAATCTAAAAAACAAAAACAAAATCAGAATCCCAATGTATAAAATTACTCTGGCTTGGATGTATGATAGGTTCTACCCAATCTTGGAGCATAGCTTTAGCCTCTAACAGGCTCATGGTTTTTCAAGAATGCAGCCATCATATACAAAATACCAGAGCCGAAAATGAATTGAGTACTTCTGTGAGAACACACAGATTTCCTCAATCTGAAAGGAAGTAAAATTTCCAGAAAACACACAGGAAGGATAGGCAGCTTCAGAATTTATACAAACATGTAGTAGGGAAATTCTGACTAAATATATTGTCACATAAAATGAGTTAAATATACTTTTTGCCTATGAATATATAGCTTAGTTTTAAGAGGCAGATCCTCTAAATATACATATAGATGTGTGTACATAAACACACTCTAACTATAAATGCACACATACCCATTCATAACACATCTTTATGAATAATGTAGATGAGCATTTTAAATATTTATGATTTGGAAGTTACCAAAAGACATCTTAATTTATATCAACATACTCTGTAGAGTTAAAATATATACCAAAAACTAGTCTAGCATTTATTAGGTCACTCTCCATTGGTTCCTTTTTTTCTGTGGTGAGGACAGGTCAGTGTGCACCTTGGCATAGGAGCATCATCCTTTGGGTTCTGTGTCCCCAAAATTATTTGACAGATCAAAGTTGAGCATGGGAGCAACTCAGAGCACAGTGCTGAGAAGGACCAATAAAGGAAAACATCCATCCCTTGTTGCTTTCATGATAATTAATTTATTCATGTGGCACCTGTGATGTGACCATTGGACATTTAGTCTGGACATTAGTGTTCAAAACATGACTTGGTCTTATGCTAGCTATTACAAACCTCACTTAAATGTCCTGAACTTTTCACCCAGTTTTTTAAAATTTTTTTAAATGTTTATTTATTTTTGAATAAAGAGACAGAACACAAGCAGGATATGGGCAGAGAGAGAGAGGGAGACATAGAATCCGAAGCAGGCTCCAGGCCCTGGGCTGTCAGCACAGAGCCCAACGTGGGGCTCAAACTCACAAACCGTGAGATCATGACCTGAGCCAAAGTTGGACGCCTAACCAACTGAGCCACCCAGGTGCCCCTTCACCCAGTTTTTAAACAGGAATAATAATGCCTTCCACACACACTGCTATAAGGTATGGATTGGATTAAATAATCACGTTCCAATGCTCAGCACCCATAAAATCTGTAGAGGGGCACCTGGATGGCTTGGTCAGTTAAGCGTCCAACTCTTGATTTCAGCCCAGGTCATGATCTCACAGTGGTGAGATTGAACCCCTGTAGGACTCTGTGCTGAGCATGGAGACTCCTTGGGATTCTCTTTCTCCTCTCTGTGTCTCTCTGCCCTTCCCCCCATCTCAAAATAAATATTTTTAAAGTATCTACTGTATACTTGAGGGTATGTACCCATTATAAGGACAGGAACATAGGTCAAGCAAAAAGGGATGTTTTAGGGTCATTTTCCATTACAGACTTGCCTGGGGGAATATAATTCCTCATGAATATATGAAGTGCATAAATAGGTAAGTGAAATGGAAAACTATGACCTCTGATTAGTGTCTCTACAACTGGAGATCTAGAATATATCAAATGTCAGTATGCCAGTACCTAACTCCCTACTTACAACTTTTTGCATTCCGTCCACATTACCATCAAAGCATATAACAAAAATCTGTCTCGTGTTAAACGTGCACACACCTTTTGCCATCTCAGGATGAAAGCCACTTCCAATCCTGGATCACAACTCTCTCATCTTTGCATGCCTCCAATTCCTGGCACACATCCCTGTGTATAGTAAGTGCCCAATAAATTTTGGTTGAATCGAGTGACCGAAAAGCAAAGTAAATTAAATAATGATGATGAAATATATATGTATGAGACATTCCACTCTTTGAAACTTGGAAGTAAAACAAAGAATCAGGGAACTTTTGGTAATACAATTGGGGTGGTAGCTATGAGAGGGCTGTACACACAGAATCAAATCACAAAGGCAAGAGGCAGCAGCAGCCTAGCGGGAAAGAGCGGTCCGTGCTCTCCAGATGCAGAACAAATAAGCCTGAAGAAATATGGTAATTGTTAATAATATGAAATTGACAAGAGAATGGGGAACCACCTTGACATTTGAGTACTAGTCAATATTCAAGCTCACAAGAAGGTGAGCAGATGTTAGCCAAAGCAGATGTGAACGCACATATAATAGAATAAGGACTAAACAGATTGGGCTGGTTGCTTGCAATGTATATTTGTTGGGTGGAAACAACAAACCCTTCAAACTTAATCCAGCAAAAATGAGGCATTTGGTTCATTTCCTTCAGTTTTTCTTTTCTTTACCTCCAAGAGACTTTATCGAAAGTTTGAGATAAGGCAGTTCAACAAAACCTTTTACCATTTGTGCAATTCAGCTGTCCAAAATCACCCCTCTTTTCTCCTTGCCAGGGCCCAAGAATGAACCTAAGTGGGAACTTCTCATTTATAACAAGGAGGAATATAAAAATAAGTGGAATCAGAGAGTTAAAAATATCCAGAACTTGAAGTCCAAAAGCTAGAAGGTTACACAAATATATGAGGCTCAAGCATCAGTATTTTTTCCCCAAGACTCCAGGTAATTCTTTTTTTAATTTTTTTTAATGTTTATTTATTTTTGAGAGAGAGAGAGAGAGAGAGAGCACGAGCGGGGTAGGAGCAGAGAGAGAGGGAGGCACAGAATCCGAAACAGGCTCCAGGCTCTGAGCTGTCATCACAGAGCCTGACATGGGGCTCAAACCCACAAACCATGAGATCATGACCTGAGCCGAAGCCGGATGCTCAACCAACTGAGCCACCCAGGCACCCCTCCAGATAATTCTAACATATAGCTAATGTTTGAGAAATACTGGGTTAAAGACAAAAACAGATCTTCCCATAAATTGATAATGGCCACGTGAGAACTTAAGCATTCCCTGGAACCTATGTTGAGGGGAACGAATGGCAGCAAATTCTTTAAGATACAGCTCTAGTCAAGCACATTTGATTTCACAACCAGGCTCTGGCTCTCTTGAAGCTGAAAAAGGAGGAGGAGGAAAAGAAGGCATAGAAGGAGGAGGAAAATACAGATAAGAATGAGGAGATGAAAGAAGAAAAAGAGGAAGAAGGGAGGAAATGTATTAACAATGGCAGCAAACATTTATGTCGCACTAACTCTACACTAGGCACTGTTGTGAATGCTTTGATCTGAAACTTCAAAGCAACCCCATGAGGCTCATGGCTCCACTGTGCAGAAGGAGCTACATTTTGCAGTTTTCTACAGTTTCGACCACGTATGGGATAGACCCTGGTATCCCTGGGGACAAAGCAGGTTTTACACTCTGTTTCCTGCTTGTAGGATGTTGGGGGCTGATGAATCATGGTCTCCAACAGTGAGAGACCATATAGCCTTGCTCTTGGTTTCTTTGACAGTACAACAGTCTCAATCACTTTAGTAGATTTCTTACCCATTGGATGGCAGGTAGTTAGCTCATGAACCAAAAAACAAAAACAAAAACAAAACCCACACACACAGTTGTTGTTGTGTTGTTTTCCTTAACTTTTTCTTAATTTGCTCTATTTCTTTGTTTCTTTCAACTCCTTAGTTCCAGACTGAGTGGTGAACACCTTGGACTCATTCACTTCTGTTAGAGAGCCACACTTTCAGTCTTGCTCTGTTTTCTAAGTTATTAGTCCAAATGAAATCATTTTCTGGACATCATTTAATCCACTGAGAGGTTTCAACAGTGAGTGGAGCAGCTATACTCTTGATTTTATCATTGCTATAAGCATCAATTTTAATTGAATTTTATCCCTCAAAACATTTCTCAGTTTTATCTTCTATTTGTTGTTGACAGTGAGTGCCTGACAACCCCACATATTGCCAAATTTGTGACTAGTCTCTAATCCCTTTCATTCATGCTTGAAAATCAGGATATTCTTTGCTAAGGTCATCTCTGTATGTGATCTTTTATGAAATGTAGCCAGCATCAGTCAACACACACTATTAATATCTACTTTCCCAAAGTCTTTCCCTAAGGATACAGGCTCATTAATTAGCTACTTGATCTGCCTTCCATATTATCAAAGATTTTACCAAATAACTTGCCATTGCAAAACATCCTTCTGGATTCTGATAACAGTCTTGCAGTCTACATCTAGTCCCTAAGATAATGCACATATTTCATGTTTTGTTTTGTTTGTTTTTATTATGGCAGCATCCTACTTTTAATTGCCAGTTAACCACTATAAATGCTCAGTGGCTTAAAAAAGTATGGTTCATTTCTTACTCACATCATATGTCCATCACAGGGCAGCCAGGGGCTCTACTCCATGTTGTCTTCACTCTTGATGTTAGAGCAGTCACTGTCTAGACTCCTCAGGTGCTGTGGTAAAGTAAAATTACACAGTTTTACATAACAGAAATTGGACCCTCCAATCTGAAAGTGAATGATGGTCCCATTATTCACAGTGCATTGACCAATAATAGCTGCATGGCCCCACCTACAACAGGGCCAAGAAGTGAATCCTGTCATTAAAAGAACAGCACTACTGAAACCACACCCCCTACAATGTAATCTCCACACTACACCCAACTGAGCTATTTAATTATGTTACATATGTCATTGCTCTACTCAAAACACTCCAATGGCCTCCCACCTCAGTTAGCAAAAGAGCCTAATTTCATACAATGGCCTCCAAGACCCTCCATCATCTGGCTATCTGCTACCTCTTTGCCTCATCTCCCACTCTTTCTCTTTCTCTCTCTCTCAGTCTGTTCCAGCCACATCAAACTATTTGTTAGTCCTTGTACATGTCAAGCTTCCAACTGAGTCAGTCTTTGCATTTGCTATACCCCTCTCCCCCTTGGCCTGGAATATTCTTTCCACAGATATCTTCATGGACCACCCCTTCACTTTGTCACATGTCCACTCTAACATCATCTTACCAGAGAGAAGTCTTTCGTAACACACCTATATAATATGCACCCCACTCCTCTGATGCTATTTTCTAACCTCCTTGCTCTCTCTGCTTCATTTTTCTTTAGGTCTGAGTATTGCCTAACATAATACATATTTGTGTTTATTGTGTGTATTCCCCCAGAAAATATTAGGTTCTTGAAGGAAAGACATTTGCCTTCTTTATTCACTGTAAGACCTTAGGAGTCTAATGTAAGCCTGGCATCTAGTAGGTGCTCAATAAATCCTTCATGAATGGATGAATGAATGAATGAATGGGCCAATGAACACAGTGCTACTCCAAGGGCAGCAAAGTACTAAGACATAATATACCATAAGGAGTATCTGATTTTTGGAGGAAAAAGAAAAAGATGAAAAGAAAGTTAGCAAAGATGTTTTTCTTCTTCCCAATCTCTCCTGTAACTTGTCTGGGTTAGTTACAGGATCAGTATTTATTTAGTAAGAGGATAAGTTAGTAATAGGACACTATACCAAGGAAGTATACAGGCCTAAATTTCTTTTTTTTCCTCTCTCTTTTTTTGCTGTGACTCTTTAACCTCCACTGATTTTAAAGTGTATCATGCTTATATTCTCAGCACTAAAACATGTGGTTAAGGAAAAGAGAAATGTCCTTAAACTGAAAACTAAGACAAAACTCTGCAGACACTTGGAAAAGAGAGTAAATGATGTAATCAGGAAATACTTTTGCCTTGAAGATCTTTGGTGACAGTTCTAACACATAATATAACAAGATCCAGATTAAAAAGTCATCAATCTGTATGACCTATCAGGTGATATTTTCCCAATTAAACAAAATAGGAAACTAAGGCACTGAGCAGTGTAACTGATTATTTACAGTCCAAGAAATTATGAGAAGATGTAAGTCTACTACTATTTTCTGACCCCTGGCTTATCTGTTCCACATCTATGTCCACATTTTGGCCTCATTCTATATTCATTTGAAATAGAATTAGGTAATTTGTCCTTGACAGCAGAACTTGCATTTGAAAAAACCAACATCACACTCTAAAATAATAGATAAAACATTTCACATAAGCATGAATGTCAAATGTAAAAATCTACATAGAAGAGAAATTGGAAGAGTGTTTATAAATAAATAGTTCAGTATCCTATTTTTCCTGAGAACAAAAATGACTACAATTTTGTTGATTGCTCATCTCCTTTTCTCTCTCTTCCTTAACAACAGGCTGAGTTTCTCCTGGACCTAAAACTGGCCCTAAATATATATTCATGTGAAGACTCATTGACTGTCTGGTCCAGTGTTTCCTCAGTAGTTTTTCTCATAAACTCCATTCACATCTTTCAAAACACAAATTTTCAAAATCATTTCTAATGTAAATTTAGGATACAAATTGAGTTTGTACACCATGACCAAGTGGAATTGATTCCAAGTGCAAAAGGCTGGTTCAACATTCAAAAAAAATGTAATCCGGGGTGCCTGGGTACCTTAGTTGGTTGGTCATCTGACTCTCAATTTCAGCTCAGGTCATGGTTTCAGGGTGATGGGATCAAGCCCTGCATCAGGCTTTGCACTGACAGCATGGAGCCTGCTTTGGATTCTCTCTCTTCCTCTCTTTCTGACCACCCCCCTTCTTCCCCCCCTCCCCCTGCCTCAAAATAAATAAATGAACTTAAAAAAAATAAATGTAATCCATTATATCAACAGGCTAAAAAGTAAACATCACATGATCCTATCAATAGATACAGAAAAAGCATCTGAAAAAACATAATACCCATTCATAGAAAGAGCTCTCAGTAAATTCAGAATGGGGGAATATTTTCAACTTGATTGTATATATTCTTTTTTTCTTTTTTTTCAACGTTTATTTATTTTTGGGACAGAGAGAGACAGAGCATGAACGGGGGAGGGGCAGAGAGAGAGGGAGACACAGAATCAGAAACAGGCTCCAGGCCCTGAGCCATCAGCCCAGAGCCCGACGCGGGGCTCGAACTCACGGACCGCGAGATCGTGACCTGGCTGAAGTCGGACGCTTAACCGACTGCGCCACCCAGGCGCCCCTGTATATATTCTTAAAAAACCTATAACCAACATCATACTTAATGATGAGAAACTCAAAGCATTCTCACTAAAATAAGGTACAAAGCAAGGAAATCCCCTTTCATCACGCCTTTCAACAACGTACTGGAGGTTCTTGCTAATGCAATAAAGAAAAGACAAGAAAAGACAAGAAAAGGTATACAAATTGGGAAAGAAGATATAAAACAGCCTTTGTTCACATGTAACATGGTCATCAGCACAGAAAATCTGAAAGAATCAACAAGAATAACAACAAAAATGCTTAGAACTAATAAGTGATTAGAGCAAGGTTACAAGACACAAGTTTATTATACAAAAGTCAATCATTTTCCTATACACAACAAGTAGAACTTGACATTAAAAACACAATACCATTTACACTGTCACAGAAAAAAGAGAAATATTTAGGTATAAATCGAACAAATATGTAAATGATCTAAATGAGGACAACTACATAACTCTGATGATTAAATCAAAGAACTAAGTAAATGGCGATTTTTTCCATGTTCATGAATAAGAAGACTTAATAATATCAAGTTTTTCCCAAACTTGATCTACAAATTCAATGCAATCCCAATTAAAGTCCCAGGAAATTATTTTGTGGATATCAAAAACAAATTATAAAGTTTCCGTGGAGAACATAAGACCCAGAATAGCCAATACAACATTGAAGGAGAAGAACAAAGTTGGAGGACTGATGCCACCCAACATCAATACTTCATATAAAGTTATGGAAACCAAGACAGTGTAGAATTGGCAATAAAATAGACAAATATATCATTGGAACAAACTAGCCCAGAAATAGACCCCCACCATGAATATACTCAATTGATCTTTGACAAAAGAGGTACAGTGGAGCAAAGATTGTCTCATCAACAAATGGTGCTGGAACAACTGGGATGTCCACGTGGAAAAAGACATACATACATACATATATAGAGAGAGAGACAGAGACCTTAGATATATATATCTAGACAAAAATTAACTCAAAATGGATCACAGACCTAAATACAGAATGCAAAACAATCAAATCCCAAGAATATAACATAAGAGAAAACCTAGAAGGTATGGCAATGCCTTTTTAGACACGTCAAAGCCATGATCCACAAAAGAAATAATTGATAGGATAGACTTCAATAAAAACGTCCGCTCTGTGAAAGACAATATCAAGAGAATGAAACGACAGCCACAATCTGGGAAAAATATTTGCAAAAGACACATTATCCAAAATATACAAAGAACCCTTAAATCTCAACAATAAGAAAAGAATCCATTTTTTAATGTGCAAAAGACCTTACCAGACACCTCACCAAAGAATATATACCCATGGCAAATAAGCATATAAAAAGATGCTCTACATCATATGTCAAAAGGCAAATGTAATTTAATACAATGAGATACTACTAAACATAGACAATTAGAATAGCCAAAATCCAGAACACTTTCAATACCAAATGCTAGCAAAGGTATAGAGCAACAGCACCTCGTCTAAATAGTTGACGGGAACACAAAATGGTACAGCCACTTTGGAGGACATTTGGAAGTTTCTTACAAAACTAAATATGCTCTTACTATAGGATCCAGAAATCACATTCCTTGGCATTTACCCAAAGGAGCTGAAAACTAACGTCCACCTGAAAAACGTGACACAGATGTTTACAGCAGCTTTATTCATAATTGATAAAACTTGGAAGCAACCAAAGATGTCCTTCAGTAGGTGAATGACTAAATGAACTGTGATGCATCTAAACAATGGAATGTTATTAAGCACTAAAAAGAAATAAGCTATAAAGCCATGCAAACAGATGAAGGAAGCTTCAATACATATTACTAAGTAAAAGAAGCCAATCTATAAAGGCTACTGCTGTATTATTCTACCCATATAATATTCTGAAAAAGGCAAAACTATGGAAGCAGTAAGATCAGTGGTTGTCAGTTTGGGGGAGGTGCAGATAGGCAAAGCACAGAAAAGTTTTAGGGCAGTGAA
This sequence comes from Herpailurus yagouaroundi, assembly GCF_014898765.1. Classification (NCBI taxonomy): domain Eukaryota; kingdom Metazoa; phylum Chordata; class Mammalia; order Carnivora; family Felidae; genus Herpailurus; species Herpailurus yagouaroundi. The sequence goes on from NW_024412430.1 coordinate 2,699,696, forward strand.
AGTAGTCAGTAGGATGCCATAATGACAGATATATGTCATTATACATTGGTCTAAACCCACAGAATGTACAACACCAAGAGTGAACCCTAAGGTAAACTATGGACTTGAGTGGTTATGATGTGTCAACATAGGCAGATCCCTGTTTAAAAAAAAAAGAAAAAGAAGAAGAAGGTACCATTCTGATGAGTGATGTTGATAATGGGGGAAGCAATGCATGTGTAGGCGTATGGGTATATGGGAAATCTCTATGTCTGTGTCTTTAAAAAATTGCAAACTGCTCTAAAAAACTAAAGTTTTTTTAAGAAAAATATTCTTTCAAAAAATTCAATGTGTCAATTAGTAAAAATTTTATTACATAATATTCAATATTGTGAATAATATGTAATAGAGGCACAACAACAACAAGATACCTACTTTTCTCAAATGCACATAAAACATCTTTAAAGATTGGCCATATGTTAGCTTGTAAGACAAGTTTCAACATATGTAAAAGAATTGAAATTATACAAAGTATGACCCCGATGAAATGAAATAAGCAATCGGTAACACAATGATTTGGGAAATTCACCAACAGGTAGAAGTTAAACCTCGTGACCTAACCAAGAGGTCAAGAAGAAATAATAAGGATAATCAGAAAATACTCTGAGATGAAAGAAAATAAAGACACAACATACCAAAACTTAAGGGATATAGATAAAGCGGTACTCAGAAGTTATGCACATAGTGACCACACAGGTTTTGAGCTAACAATAAGCTAAGTCATTAGAAGACCTCATTGCAACTGTTCCCTAAACGTGGGCAATCTTCAGGTGCCCTAGTGAAAGGAACCCTTTACCAGCTGTAATGACTTGAGTCACTTCCCACCTTCATCCGCCATGCAATTGCAAAGTTTTGATCCAGTCCAACCAAGGTATATTGCAGATAAAGAATCTGAGGTATAGAGACAATGTCACTGTCACACAGATGATAATGACAGAGCCAGTGTGCAAAGCCAGGATCTGGGTGCGTTTTACATCAAATCATGCCTAAACCTGTCACATTTCACACATACACAGCTGCCAACTCATGATTTTGATGGTGTTGTTAGTACAGTATGATAGAATTTATTAAATATGCTTATTTCCACATAATACTCCTAGACAAACAAGATTAGGAAGGAGCTCAAATATAAATATAAATAATGTTCAGCTGTGTGAGGTTAATACATCAGTAAGTTTTCTTCTTATAGGATGTCCTCATTTTCTTGATTTCAGAAAGTGTTTGCCATCAGTTCAATCCCTTGGGGTGGACGCTTGCTAAATTCATGATTGTATGCAGTGGTCCGGACACAATGTGCCCTGAAATTTGTGCAACTATTCTATTGTGAAGTTATCTCTGGAATTGATTGTGCAGTATCACGCCTGCATAGGGATGGCAGGATAAAAATATGTGTCTCTTTTTATTAGTAAGCAGGACAATTGTGTCTCTAGCAGGCATAGAGAATGCAATCCTAAAATCCATCTAGCTTCTTGCTCTCTTCTACAGAGTACAGATGCCAATTTTTGTCATCCTGAGATTTATCTCTCATCTTCAAGGAAGTCTCAAAGGACTTGTAATAAGTTTAGACCCTATTCAAATCAAGGAAAAGTTATTTTGTCACATCCCGAAAGAGAGTAGCCCGAAACACTGTAGAGGTTAGTGTCAATCCCTCCAGAATAAGCCACCATGAGGTTGCTATTGCAGCTTTCTGCACAAAAGCCATGGATATCTTCTCTCTAGGATATTTGAAAGGTCGAATACGTATTGATTTCTACTTCTTCCCATGAAAGACAAACAGCTGCAGAAATTTCCCTCCCATATTAAACAACTAGAAAACTGAACAAAAATACCTCACACAACTGTTTCTCACACATTGGACACAGGCAGCTCAGGATGGTGATCCCTGAGAAAAGGAAGACAAATAAGGTGAGCCCAAAGACTGCATCACCTTATTGCCTTGGAGAGGGTTCTTGGCCACAGCACAAAAAAAGAGCAGGCCAAAGTGGCCCAATCTGTTTCACTGAGTTGAAAAAACAGAGGTGGCTAGAATTTGTGAGGCACTGTGTGGAAAAGGAGAAAACGGTACAAAAAGAGAGCAAGCTTCTCCTGAAGATTTGGCTAACTACTGATCTGTGAATGAGGGACTGAAAACTACCCGATTCCAGGGTAAGAACAATAAGAAAGCAGAACAATTTCCAGAGTTCCTATGGAGCTCTAGGAATAGCCAACTTTTGAACCAGCTAGAGTTGAAAGACTTTATGACACATTAAGTATTGATAGAATCCTCAGAAGGGTATCACCTTAGTAGTGGGGATAGAAGCCCTAGGCTAAAAAGCATTTGGGAAACACCCTAACAAAGCTTAAAAACAATCTTGAAAAATATCTAATGGGTTCAGTTTAGCTATGCACTGTAACAAAATCCAACACTCTTTGAAGGAATACAACAAAATCCAACAACTAATGACAGAAGATTCACAGTGCACGAAAATCAATTGTTTTTCTTCTAGCAAATCATTGGAAATTGAAATTAACAAACACTACCATAACATCAAGATTATAAATATTTTTGAATCCAGCTAGAAAAAATACATGCAGGATCTATCCACTAAACACTATAAAACATTACTGAAAGAAATTAAAGAAAAATAACTGAAGAGCTATACATGTTCCTGAATCAGAAGTCTTTTTTTTTAAGTTTTTAATGTTTATTTATTTTTGAGAGAGAGACTGACAGAGTATGAGTGGGAGAGGGGCAGAGAGAGAGAGAGGAGCAGACAGACTCCAAAGCAGGCTCCAGGCTCTGAGCTGTCAGTGCAGAGCCCAATGCAGGACTCGAACTCACAAACTGGGAGATCATGACCTGAGCTGAAGTCGGATGCTTAATCGACTGAGCCACCCAGGTGCCCCCTGAATCAGAAGTCTTAACATTATTAAAATGTTAGTTCTTTTCAGATTGATGTATAGAGTCAGTACAATCAATCCCAAACAAAGTCTCACATGGTCTTGTTATAGAAATTGGCACTGCAATTCTAAAATGTAGGTAGAAAGGCAAAGAATGTAGAATAACCAAAATAATTTTAAAAAGAATAAGATTGGACTACTCACACTATCTGATTTTAAGACTTACTATGAAGTCACAGTAGTCAAGAGAATGTGGTTTTAGTACAAAGGAAAACATAAATACATAGCAACAGAACAAAATAATGTCCGGGAATAGATCCAACATATATAATCAATATTCCACAAAGGTGCCAAAGCAACTCAATGGTAAAACAACACTTTTTCCAACAAACAATGCTGGAACAATTTGTCAGCCATGTGAAAACAAAGACACTTAGCTTACACAGCATACAAAAATAACTTAAAATACATGACACACCTAAATAAAAAACCCAAAGTTATAAAACCTTTAGAAGATGGCAAAAATATTTGAAGTTTTGGATAACACAACAATTTCTCAGGTAGGATATAAAAAGCACAAACCATAAAAAAATTGATAAATTGGCCTTCGTCAAATCATCAAAACTGTAACTTGATTTTCTTTGAATGATTTAGTTAGGAAACAAAAGTCAAGCCACTGACTGGGAGTTAATATTTACATAATATATGTATATTACACAGGACTTCTATCCAGACTATGTGTTTTTTAAAACTTCAATACAAGCTATGCAATTTTTAAAAGCTGAAAAAAATAAAAATAAAAACATAAAAAAGCTTACTGCATCAAGGAAGATATATGCACATAAAAAGCTGTAAAAGTTCTTTCATCACTAAGTAAGCACAAATTAAAACGATTGTAAGATTACACTATACAGTTACTACACTAAAATCACCATAACATATAACTACTAGAACAGCTAAAACTTTTAAGGCGGTGATACTACAAAGTGAAAATGTAGACCTGGAAATCTTGCGCATGGTTGGTGAAAATTGACCACGGCACATCTATTATAAAAATCAGTTTGAAGGGGCACCTGGGTGGCGCAGTCAGTTGAGCGTCCGACTTCAGCCAGGTCACGATCTCGCGGTCTGTGAGTTCGAGCCCTGCGTCAGGCTCTGGGCTGATGGCTCAGAGCCTGGAGCCTGTTTCCGATTCTGTGTCTCCCTCTCTCTCTGCCCCTCCCCCATTCATGCTCCGTCTCTCTCTGTCTCAAAAATAAATAAATGTTGGGAAAAAAAAATAAAAAATCAGTTTGAAAACGTAATGAAATTAATACACAACTATCATGTGAGGTGCATCTGTGTCCTCATTGAGGGGGGAGGGGTGGGACTCTGTCCCCTGTTCCTCTTCCTTCTTAGAAGAGGCACAAGAACACACACAGGTCAGTGGGAAGGTAGCAAAGTATTTAGGTGTGAGACATCTTGGTCTCAGAGGAATTGCTGGTAAGCCCAGCACACAGAGAACCTAGGGTCCAAAGAGAGTTTCAGCCACCTTGCTTGGAATGAAAAGCTTTCTGTCCTAGGAGTCACTGGACTCAGGGGCAAGGTCCTCTTCCTGGGAAAAGGAGGAGCAGCTGTTTCCACCATGTAACCTAGCACGAGCTCTCAGAGTCACTATAATCTTGTATGTTGAAACATGAGATCCCTTAACCCCCCCACCCCCCATGGTGGTACCTGTCACCCTCATGCTAGGTTCTGGACAAAATGAGAAGAGAAACCGTGTGAAGGTAAATAGAAGGTCAAATTATGGCTATCATTTCTGCTAACAGCTTTGGGAAGATATAGCTTAGGAGGAGGCCATACAGGCTTCTAAATACTCAAGTGCAGAATTAAACAGACTGTCCCACTCTGTTGGCAATAATTCTGACCTAGGGAGACTATCAGTGAGAGGAGATGAGAAGGATTTACAACTCCTATGATCAGATGGAATCATAAGAGGAAAACAAAGGAGCTGGAACAGGCATGTTTGGCATTTTCTCCCCAAACTTGCCAGCTGGGAAATTATTATACCTCCTATAAGGCAGAGTGAGTAAAAGGTAAGGGAAGGCAAGAGTGTTAACACAGATGGAGCTCACCTCCCATGGACGATGGCACCAGGAATGGAGAACAAACGTCTCATACCAGGAGTATTCACCTCATTGTTAATCTTGATTAAAGTATCCTACACAACTGGAGCTCCTTCTCTAGACCAATTTCATACATATAAATCCTATACATGTGTAAATATATTTCTAAATTTCCTACGTATACATCATAAGGTTTTAATGAACATATCCAAGCAATTTTGTGTTCCGCGCAGGTAACACATTTCTTGATAAGCAGGTCACTCAACCCCATCACACACTTTCATGCAGACAGACTGTGATCACCCTCCTGCAGGAAGTCACACTCAGAAACTTGTACCTTCAGTGGTGGCATCTTGGGTCCTGACCACCACGACCGCCTTTTCAAAGGAGGTAGTCAAAATGGGAAGGTAGTCACACTGTGTAGTCTTCAACATGCCAGAACAAGGAGAGGCTCATGGCAGAGCTAGAGCTAAGGCAATTAAGAAATGTCCAGATAATGCTGGGTGGCTCAGTCAGTTGAGTGTCGAACACTTGGTTTTGGCTCAGGTCACAATCTAGCTGTTCATGGGATCGAGCCCCCGTGTCTGACTCTGCACTGGTGGTGTGGAGGCTGCTTGGGATTCTCTCTCTCCCTCTCTTCCTGCCCCTCCTCCACTCACACATGCATGTTCTCTTTCAAAATAAATAACTTTTTTAAATTAAGAAAAGAAACATATAGATAATGTTATTACCTTTGTCCGGCCAACGGAGGGGGAATGACATAAAGCAAAGATGTGCCCTTTTTAAAGATATATACATTCAAAGATATGTGATGTGCAGACATTTAGAAACAGGTGACTCACATTTCAGTTAACAATTATAATGCCAAATTTTTCTTTCCACAGTTGAGAACTGCCATTCCTCTAAAAGTAATACTTTCAAATCTGCTTTCTCTCTAACTTCAACTCCTATTCCCTCATCACTTGGGCATTGTCTCTCAGAAAATCTACAAGCTTTCAGGAGCTTCCCCAGGATGTCAGATCATCTGCCTCATTCTCCAGAAACATCAAGAGTTCTTTCCCACATCCCTATCCCTTGGAGATCAGTGATATAGCTCTACAACTCCTTTTAAAAATGACACTTGCATTATAGTTTTTGGCGGTTTCCTGAAGCAGTCAGCAAAATCTCAATTCTGAATTGGTAACAGAAAAATATTTTTTTAATTAAACACTCAAGGTTAGAAGAGGATGTCATCCATATTTCTAGTGTGGGCGATCATAGGGGACAGGTTTTCTGTTGATACAGCTTTTCTTGAATTGTCTATCTGGGTAACTATTATAAAGATGATGCACCAAAAACCACCGTGGAGGGAAAAAAAAGTCATACACCAAGAGATGTCAATGAACAAGAGAGTTAGGACTTTATCATTTAATTATCTCTCAATATAAAAACTTCAGTACTTCCAAGACAGCCACATAATTGTTCAGCAACTTCTAAAATGAGCACAGCTTAACTTGTATAGAGTCAGAGGCTACTAAAGATGGCAGATTTGGGGGACCATTCTGTCCACCCTGTCTCAAGACCCTCAACAACATCCCGTGTTAATACAACAGGAGAGAAGAGTCCACCACCTCCAATCTACTGCATTAGAAAAGGCAGACAGTTAGAAAATTTTATCTTACTGTTACTGAATACCTTCTATTATCTATTAATTGTCTTAATTGTGTCTTCTGAAACAACAAAAAGTAACTCAAGTCTTTCGTTAACACAACTGGTGTCCTGTCTTCTCCAAGCAGGAGAAGTCTCATTAAATGCTCAGGAGACTCAAATGGCAGACCCATGATCAGGCTGATTGCTTTAAAAAAATCAATAAATGTTTTCACTTTTTATAGATTCCTTGGGAAAAACGGTTTTCCAAAAATGAAGTTTCTCCAAAATCACTCCATTGTGTCTCATCACTTTATTTCTTCACAGTTCTAGGGTTTCAGAAGTAGACATCTGGTTTTCTGGCATCTCTTATAACCTTTTCCCTTCGTCTGGGGAATAACCATCCCACGTTTTCTGATTTTCCCTGGGGGATTCAAAACTATCACACTAAATGCAACACCGTTCAGGTTTTATACACAGAGATGTATATTAGATCTATACCTAGATATAAAGACAGAGGACGTTTTATATACATATATAGATACTCGTTCATATAACTATACATATATAGGTATCCTTTATATGTAGATACAGATGCAACTTTTGACTTCTGACATACAGAACTAGATTTATCTTATCTCTTCATTTGTAACATTAGGTCATTAACGTATTACACATTGGTTCAAATTTGTCCACCCTTTCTGCTTTATTTCATATTTTCTTCCCTCAAAGTCAGCCTTTTTGCATGTTTGTGCTTCGAATCCAGCTCCCACAAATCTTATTTCTTGTGTATATGCATTATGTATGTGCATGTTTATTTGCATAAGCAGCATTGAGCTATACAGCCATTTGATTCATTGTTAATATTCTGATCTCTTCACATTAATATATGTACAACTAGTCTATCTGGGGGGATCCTGTGGAGTATGCCCTCAGAAGAATATTTCATTCTCCATTTATTCTTCTGTTTGTTTCTAGTTTGTTTTCATCTCTTTGCTACTCCAAATATGATTAACATTCTCATACGTGTTACTTTGTGTACCTGGGCAAGACTTACCAAGCATTACACCTGACTGTGCAATACTCGGCCTTTTGATACACACATATTCAAATTCGTCTGCCAAATTCTTCTTCAAAATAGCTGTACCATTTTCTCTTTCACAGAAGTGCATGAAGGTCCTCATTCACTACATCCTCCCTACCCCTTGGTTTAGCTTACCTAGCTAAACCCCAATGGTCATGTACATGTTAGTCACTGAGATCAGTCTCCTAATTTGAGTTTTGTTTTCTAATTTACTGGTCATGACCATGATTATACTTTGTCTCCCCAGGAAGCAATTTTCTGCAGCCAATCTCAGGCCTTAACTGACAGCCTGCATTATTTCTTATTTAATTTCATTCAAAATTTATCACTCTCGTTTCAAGGAAGTGACAAACAACCATACAAATGGCACAGTTACCTAGGACAGCATTTCCTAAAACCCTATAAAAAAAGGACCTCATCCTTCTCAAACTTTTGCTAACAGCATTTTTTTTCCAAATGATCTTTTATGATTTATCATTTTTTTTATTGAATGATGCCCTCACACCTCATTTCCTTCATTGTACATAATGCCACTTGACCACGTGTAATGTAAATCCCCCTAGCAAAGGAAGAATAAGAGAGCAGCAGGAAGAATTAATTTCTTTTCTCCAGCCATCACTTTGCCACGTCTTACGTAGCAGACATGGAGGTGACTCCCAATATCCCCAGCTGTCTGGGCATCTAGGGCGTGTTCCCCTTTTATCTCAGAAGTGAAACAAAGGAAATAGCCCATCTTGTTAAACACTCATTCCGATCCCACTCTCTATGTGATGAGCTTCCTACAATTGCCACGTAAAGTGCCAGTTGAAACCAGGCCTGTCATAGATACTTTTACAAAATATGAACAGTGCTAACTACCTTAAAGTGAATCGATTTCCACTGAAAGCGTTTTAACCTCCTTTTAGGTCAAGAAATAGCAATTTTCCGAGCTTCACTGTAACCTGAGAATTAATCCTAAGAGGCAGGTGTGCAACGCATACCTCATTTGTTCGACGAAATTCACTGAAAATGCCTTTGTATGGGACTGTCCTTGTAACCCCTCTCCCTCCTTCAGGCTGAGGTGTGGTTCTTGGGCAATAGAGTAATTACTCGCTGAGGGTATTCTTTCACAGTGCAGATCATTAATCCATTATTTTCTTTGAAAACAAAGTCAGGTTAGACTTGAGGGAAACATAAGACAGGAGCCTGTTTTCAATTTGTGAAGATGGAGCGGGCATTGGGTGAATTTTACAGATGAGCAAACTGAGGCTCTGGGGTGAAAATGGTGCTGGACCTGGGTACATGGAAAAGAATAAAATGACACAAAACCATCACGGGCAATGGTGGTTGCGTCCAGACTGCCTATGTTCTGCGTGAATGACATCTCCAAGTGGGGGGCTCCCACGTGTGGGGCAGTCACAAGATGATGATGATAATTACTGTCACTAACAATACGTAAGTGCTTATTACATGCCAGAAACTATTACTGGTCCAGATACTCTATTAATTTATTTAATCCTTCCAACAACCCTATACATTAATATATCTATTGTAATGACAAAGAAACTCAGAGAAATTAGGTAATCCAGGACCCCAAAGTGATAGGTCTCAGTGCACAATCACAGCTGAGCGCCAGTCCAAGGAGGCTTCAAACCACACTCTCTTGTCTCCAGAACCTAAAAAAATACCACATATAACTCCCTCTACACATCTTCTTCAAGCAAGAGGTGCCTATCCAAATACAGGCAGTATAAATCATTGTTCCTTACAACCTAGCAACCTGGACGTTTTGCTCTTCTATTCAAAATCAACAGTCTTCCAATGTCTAGAGCCATTAAGGATTCATGGTTCAGCTTTTCTTTCTTTGCCTGTACTAAAAATGGAAGAGCAACCCAAATTTTTTTCTAATTTCATTCTTCACCAAATAATAATAAACAACCATTCCAGAATCTAGACAAGCCTCACACTATAAAACAATTATCTCAGCTTCTCCCTATGCAATGCTTTGAAATACTTGTACTCGACAGCATGTCTCTCTGGCACTGACACCAGTAGAGAATGTGAATCAGCCCATGGAATGAGGTGTTGGACAGAGTAAATCAGTCCCCTGACCCTCCTCGATTCTCAGATGACTTCTGTTCTCCCTGCACATTATATCTTTTTTTTTTTTCTTCTGAATGTGATACATTTACGGATAACTAATATAATTCTTGGTTCCTGGGTCAAGGGAGACTTTATGCTGACACATTGGCTGGGAGAAGAGTGGGAACAATTATTTATTTAGAAGGATGACTCAAACTCTCACTCATGTTTTCATTTATGTTTTCCACTTCCCCAGCCAAAGTTCTGAAATGATGTCCTAAGAAGGCTATCAGGGCAAAGAGACACAAGTTTTCACTGCTCTTGGCTGTCGGTTGTATCTTTCTTCTTTCATTTACTCATTGAAGAATAACTCATCCCTGGTCCATATGAAGGGATTCAGAAGAATGAGGAATATGTGTTGCACCTGGGAAAATGGAATGTGAAAAGCAATGAACTAAGGACAATGAGATGCTTATTTTCCAAATCAACAGGAGAGAGAAAGCATTCCAAGTCCAAATAAATAATGGCTATTTTAATACAGTAGATGACAGTAGTGCATCACAGTTTTTAAAGAACAAAGGACACAGCCCCGTGAGACCCAGAAGCATGGCTCACTGTACCATGACACAAGATATTGAAAGTCTCTGGAATGATGCTTCCATCACATGTGTAAATCTAGCCCTGATGTAGCTTCTAAGCACTTAAAGTGAGTAATAGGTACTATAGAAGCCAAATTTGGAGAAAGCCAGGAACTGACACAAAGACGTGTGCTTGGGGATGGCAGTATTTGATGCAACAGAGCTCGTTCCTCCTTCTGAGTTCTTGAAGGAAAACAAGACAGTGCCTGAGGTTGCAGGCAGAGATTCCAGAATGCCTACGATCAAACCTTCATCCCTCCTTGCCTTAGTTGTCTGATCTTGGGGAAGTTATTTAGCCATATTGTTCCACACTGTCTTACATGAAAAATGGTGTGATGGTAACAGCAAGCTGTCTTGCGGGGCTGCTGTGAGGAATGAAGCTACCAATGCATGCAAAGCTCACAGAAGCACTAGAATTTATTAAATAAACATGTAACAAATAGTAGAAATTCACATGATTCTTAGGGAAGACTGAGGATTAATCATTTAGGGAGGCATTTCAAATTACACAGACTAGACATTCTTGTATAAATATAGATCTCAGACTCTTTCTACCCACACACCTAACTAAAACAACCATGACCACAACGAAAATCTCATTAGCAGCAACTACAAAAAGGGATGCACGCTCATCCCATAAATGTTAAGAAAGAGACACAAGATTCTACAATATCATAGCATGTCTCCTTTCTACCAAGAAGCTACTCTGGCAGAAAAGGAAAGAGAAAAAAAACACGATCACAAAAGTCTCACTAATATACCCAAATTGGGTGAGAGGTGAATGTAATGGTGTCTATACCGTTTTCATCATCTAACTCTGGAGAGAGTGAAATGATATGCTGGCAGGGGGTGGGGGGTGGGGCAGGGAGGAGACACAGAAATGGAAGAAGTAAACAAACATTGACTTTTGTTGCTGGGAATGAAAACTCGGTCATCTCACCAAGTCAGGGAAAGGATCTTAAGTGTAAGTGTAAAACTTCCCCTCTACATGGAAATAGACCCTTGGCCAGATAACTGTAAACCCCAGAATGGAAAAGTCAGCAACATTTCAGAAGAGAAAGCAGCGCCCAGATATTCTACAGAAGTCTTCACTCCCTTCACTGTGCCACAAATAAAGTAACTGGTTAACTTGCTTTCAAGAGCTAAGTGGAATAATCATCCTCTTAAACAGCCTTTATGCCCAGATCTAATTTCTACCTAGTGATACTTAATATATACATTTAAAACAATGTTTTGTTGTTGTGGATTTATTTCCCCAACAAATATAGGATGAACAGGAATTCAGAGGCCATGATGTTCAAAATCGTCCTTCTGATATTCTATATGGACAGCCTCCAGAGAAAAGAAAGGTAAGAAAGTTGTTTAACTCTACAAGTACTTATTTACTCCAGCTGGCCTGTTTTTTCCTTTTCTATTCCTTTTTATTTCGTTAACATGATTGGTTGGGATGGTCTGTATTTTCATTTTAGTTGCTGTGCCCAGTTACTGATCCAAAGCCAGAGAATGGGGAGGAGCCAGCCTCGGTACTTCCCAGGTTTGCACACTTGCGACAGTGAGGTAGAGAAGAAAGTGTGAGGAGATCAGTGAGAGACTATCTGTAAGGTCAGTGTACTCGGGCAGGATGCGAGGTCAGAGTGTCAAGGATGAGGTCCTTCAACTAGTCAAGCACAGCATGAGGTTCTGTGCCCCAGGAGGTAAGCAGGGGAACAGTACTGGGCCTGAAATTCTGCTCCTGTCAGCCATGAACCTTCTACTCCATATGCCCAATTCAGAGCTACAAGAAGCTACGGGGAGCCCTGCTGTTCACAGAGGACTGAAGGCAAGCATGGGCCAGAAGTTTCATCGTGGGAGTTATTTTAGGTCACAGGCTACAATGATTTAGCAAGAAGTTCAGAAGATACCCCGACAAACGCAATCTGTTTCTTCATCAACTTTGATATTGGCTGTGTCCCTCAGGCACTAAAGGAAGCAGACTTTGTTCTCTGCCAGCACTTGCTTTGCCGAAAGCCAAGAGAGGAGATGAAAGTCAGACTCAGCAGAAACCGTGAGTCGAAGCAAACTTTGAGCTTTCAATCATTCTCACCCTGACTTCTAGCACCCGGCCGGTCTCTCCAAGCCCATTACCACATCCTTCTTCATCAGTGAGAAGCAGGGACTTGGGCCTCCCATTCATCCCTGAGAATAAGATTTTGCTGATTGAAGCTCATGTCTCTCTCTCTTCAGAGAAGACTGCAACCCATCTTCTCACCATTCCCAGTGCAGACATCCCTATAAAGACTCCAAGCCTCCCTCCTGCTGTCATTCTACTCTCACACATCCTTCAAGAACCAATTCAATTCAGGCATCTTCTCCGCCTTGCAGGCAGGCAGCCATGTGTTCAGATTTTGGTTCCATCCACTTCTTAGCTGCGAAACTTTGTGCAAGTTACTCGACATTTCTGCGCCCATTGTAAGACATGGACCCACGGTGTCACCTCATAAGGTTGCTGTAAGAATTAAATGAGAAAATGTGTGTGTGATGCCTGCCATATTGGAGGTACCCACTAAATTCTTGCTTTATCTTGATGGGTGTGACTCTCCAATTATTCCAGGCAAGTACTCATATCATCTGTTGTTAAAAACAAAACCTGCAGGTCAGGAAGGGTTTTAGTTCCTTAAATTAATTAAAAGAGGTCAGTTTTTTGTATTAGGCAAGGCTAGAGTATGTTCCTTTTTATTAGTATTATCTTCATTATTATTAAAATAGCATTAAAAGCTACTATTTAATAAACACTTTTTATTATTACACTGAATCTTTTCAACAGCTTTGTAGTAGGTGTTTTGGTTATCTGTTGAAATTATTCCAAAACTTAGCAGCTTAAAACAGCAAGTGATTTAATACACCTTATGAATTTGTGGCCAAGGAATCTGAACAGTGCTCAGCGGAACAATTCTCCTGCTCCGTGTGACATCAACTGAGGTCACTTGGGGTGGTGCCAGGCTTATATGGAGAATCCAAGATGGCTTCGTTCACATGCCTGGTATGTTGGGATGGCTGGAAGAATGAGCTCCTCTGGAATAGTCAATTGAAACACCAACAGATGGCCTCTCCAGCTTGGTAGTTTCAGCACAGTCAGACTTCATAAATGGCAGCTCAGGACTCTCTGCAAGCCAGGAGATAGAAGCTGCCAGTCCTCGAAAGCCAATGCCCAGAAATTGGCAGACTGTCACTTCTACCATATTCTATCAGTCAAAGCAGTCACACAGCCTACTTAGATTCAAGGGGAGGGGACAAAGACTTCATCTTCTGATGGAAGGAATGTGAAAGAATTTGTGGCCCTCTTTAATCAACTAGTAGGTGGCATTATTATCATTATTATTTTGCAAATACAGCCCAAGTTTCATAGTAGCTGATTGACTTGCCCAAGACCACACAACTAGCAATGAAACAATCATTCAGGATGTCTAGCCCTCATGCCTACTCTCAGTCTTAACCAGTCATTTGCTTGTTCTTTCATGCTCTTTCTTATACACACACATACACTCCAGCAGAGGTGGAAATGAATGCTCATTCAAGCAGTTCTGTTACCTTCATGGAGGAGCACCATGGGAATTGTAATGGCAATCGGTTTCCCTCCCGCAATTGAAAAGTTGGTTAATGTATTGGCACTAATACAGCACCTCTTCCCATCACAGCAGAATTGGCTGTTACTGTTATAGTTGGACGATGGCCACTTCTCCCTCCTTTGCAAAATTTAAGTCTGTGATGTTCTCGTCAAGGGAAATGATGATGGAGTTACAACAGGCCCATGATTAAATTTGCTCAGCAACAATCCGTAAATAACCTACACATTCCATTTTGCCGGCTTTGATTTGGTCCCTAACTTGCACAAAGGGCTGACTTCCAGGTAGTGTGATGGAAAATAAGCCGGGGTGTGGGCAAGGAGCCACGGTGGCAGGGGGAGGAGAGGGAGAGTCTATATGGGAGCCAGACTGGTCTGGGAACTTCAATGTGAAGTGACAAGCAGATGGGCATCTTAAGAAACCTCAAGAAAAAAATGTAAAGCAGTCGGCCTCTCTCTTGCCCTTTTCAACTGTCTACTGCAAATCTCTTCCCTCCTCTCCCCACATTCTGCCTGTGGCAGGTGGGCTGGGACAGCTCACTTGGATTCTGCTGGAGTCTGACTATGGAATGGAGTTTCCACTCTCTCTCATTGCAGGTGATTTTGATGGAGGGAAGAGAGGATGAGGGATGCCATTTTTCCTGGATCATAAGATGCCATTATTGTATGATAAGGATTCTCCTCGATGTTGGTTCTCTCATTGTACAGAGGCTCCAAACTCTGTTCCAACTTATGTAAAGAAAATGCATTATTCCCTTGCTCTAAATGCCACCAAAGAGACACTGGTAATGAGATGGGGGGGAAAAAGAACAAAAGAGCTAGATTAGCCAAAGCAATGTAGGCTCTCCAAAACACACTGACAGGGAAGGTCTGCCAAGTAGCACAGGTTCAAGTCTTTCTGTAAAATAACTGTGTAAAAAGAAACAAGGACTTCATGAAATCCCTCCATGCACAATCTTACATTATCTTGGTCTTTTAGTCTTGATGTCCTTTCCTGGCCCTATGTAATTTTAAGAAAGGTAAATTAAGACGAGCATGCTTTCTTTTTTATCAGATAGCTCTATTGAGGTATATGGTTTTGTTCCATGCCATAAAATTGACCTGTTCAAGTACACAATTTAACAATCTCTAATAAAGTCACATATTTGTGCAACTGTCTAATTTTAGAACATTGCTATCACCCCAGAGAGAGCCCTTATGTCTACGTGCACTCACTCCCCATTCATACCTCTAGCTTCAGGCAATCACCAATGTACTTTTCCTCTATGCTTGGTTTTTCTGGACATTTCATATAAATGAGATCATACAATGTGTGATGTCTTGAGTCCAGCTTCTCTCATTTAGCATGTTTTTGGGTTCAACAATCTTAAAGAATGTATTAGTACTTCATTTCCTTTTATTGCAAATAGTACTCCATCATATGGCTAGACCACATTTTGTTCACCCGTTCACCAGCCAACGGACATTTGGTTTGTTTCCACTTTTAGCTCTTAGGAACAATGCTGCTATGAACATTCATGTGCAAGTCTTGGTATTAGACATGAATTTTTTTTCTCTCTTGGGTAGATACCCAGGAGTGGAACTGCTGGGTGACATAGAATATCTATGTTTAACATTTTAAGAAACTGCCAAACTGAGGCGCCTGGGTGGCTCAGTTGGTTGGGCGTCCGACTTCGGCTCAGGTCATGATCTCATGGTCTGTGAGTTCGAGTCCTGTGGCAGGATATGTGCTGACAGCTTGGAGCCTGGAGCCTGCTTTGGGTTCTGTTTCTCCCTCTCGCTCTGCCCCCTGAACTCACGCTTTGTCTCTTTGTCTCTCAAAAATGAATAAATGTTTAAAAAAAAATTTTTTTTAAAGAAACTGTCAAACTATTTCCCAAAGTGTCTGTACCATTTTATATCCCTAGCAGCAATATATAAGGGTTCTAATTTCTCTACATCCCCACCAAGAACTGTTTGTCTGACTTTTCTATTATGGCCACTTTGTTATACGCGAAGAGGTATCTCATTGTGACATAAACATTATTAAGATTTTCAAGCAAATACTTTTGCCAACACTGCCATACATGAAGAAGGTGGAAGGTTTTCATATTTCAATGAAAACATCTGTCTCTTCTCTGGGCATTTAGAGACTCAAAGGAGAAATTCACTAACTCTGTCTAGGGGTTAATTCCAGTTCTCTGGGCAAATAGGTCCAGTCATCTCAAAGGCTTATGCGTATGAACAGACTGGACTTTTATTTCTTGTGTTAATGGAACGTGTTAAACAAATAACCTCTGTACATTATTGAAAAGATTATCTCACATACATGGGAGATGTTACAATATCTCCTAGTATTTCCTACTCAACATGCCCATGACCCCTTGGTGTTATATTCTCCTATATTACCCACCTCTTACAGTAGACTAATTTCCAGTCTGGGCAACCAATATTAAGTCAGAAAATATTTGAGCAGGCTGTAGAAATGCTGTAAGTTGATACCCAAAGACAGGATCCTAATGAAGAAAGACAGTATTCTCATAACAGGAAGTCATTAATCAGAAAGTTGATTGGCAAAGACAGATAAAGCTGACTAGCAATAACGGAGATAGGAAGAACTGATTGTGAGCAGACCCCTGAACAAAGGCACAGATTTAATCATCTCACCTCACACTGGTAGAGTGGAAACAAAAGCTCACTTTTGGTGAACGTGCAGCAAGAAAACTAGCAAATGACATAACAGTCTTATGATCAGTAATACTCATCCAACTAATAAATAACTTCTATGCATCTTGTCAACTGAGGGTGACCAACTTTTCCCATTTGCCTAGGGCTAAGGGCTTTCCCACAATGTAAGACAGACAGTGCTAACACAGAGTCCCAGACAAGCTGCACTGGCCGGTCATCCTATGTGTCCTCAAACATGGAGCTCTATGAGGAAGGCAGATAAGAAATTTGGTAGAAAAGGCTACCTAGCTGGGAGTCAGGATGTCTGAAGTTTAGTTGTTGTTTTTATCTCTCTCTTAGTAACTGTCTGTGACATAAGGAGTAGCTTGACCCCTCTGACCATATGGGGTGTGAAAATGGGGGTTCTCAAAGATCTTTTCTAGCTCTGATATTTTTAAATTCTTCAGATGTGTATGCTTATAACTGCTTTCTTTTGCTGATCCATAACCCGCAGCCAGTAGAACCAAGAAGACAAGATAATTAGGTATAGGAATATGACATTCAAAAATCAGAATTTTGCCACTTCTCACACTTTAAGAGTGTTAATTAATAAATTGTCCATGGTGTCCATGGCATCAGTCCCACCTCTTCTAACTCTACAAGAGTGAATAACATTATGGTAGTAAGATATCAAAGACAAACCTTTTTCTGGTCCTGGAATCTCTCAAAGAACCTAAGTTCTAATCCTAAGAGGCTAAAGCTGGGGATCCTGGGTGGTTCCGTCTGACTTCAGCTCAAGTCATGATCTCACAGTTCATGAGTTTGGACCCTACACTGGGCTCTGTGCTGACAGCTCAGAGCCTGCAGCCTGCTTCAGATTCTGTGTCTCCCTCTTTCTCTGCCCAACTGCTGCTTGCTCTCTGTCTTTGTCTCAAAATGTTAAACATTAAAAAAATGAAAATAAAAATAAAAGAGGCTACAGCTTTCATCATAGGATTCAACACAGACTCTGGCTTTACTTCCAGAACATAGCACAGTACTTATCACAGTACCTGTACCATTGCTGATTTCAAATGAGCAAACAAATATCCGATTTTATTTTATAGTTAATATGCCCCAAATAGCTGGGGAAGTTTTTTCTTGTTTTCTCATTTTTTTTTCATTTTTACAAAGGTTATGATAATAATAATTAACTGATACCAGATTTATAAGCATTAAATGGGAAAGTGTAAATGTATATAAAAACATTTTATAAATAACAATGAAATACACAAATGTACCCCATTAATGTATCCTACTAAAAAAAGAGAAAGACACCGACCTGGTAGACATGGGACTATGCAGTCATTCAAGACTCAATGATTTAGATCGACATTCATAGAGCTCTGTCTACATTGCCATTCTGAAAACCAAAGTAGTTTTAGAGTTTATAGAAATGTGATTAGTTAAATGTATATATGTATATGTACATATATATGTGTATATAATATATATATAAGATGAAAGAAGTAAAATGCTGATATACCTTAATTCCATTTAAAACCCATAAGTTTAGGGCATAAAATGCAATTAACTCAAAACAACAATAAATCCAGGTAAAAACAACAAGCAAACAAATACACACACACACACAGACACCCACCACCACCACCCAGCAAGTAATTACTTAGGAAGGAATTAGATCCAAACTTGAAAATCAATTCAGACAATTAGTTCTCTACTTTTTAACGCAAGTGTCACTTATTTTGTTATGAAGCCAGGGTTTTCAACCTCTGCACTGCTGATATTTCAGCTGGATAATTCTTTGGTGGGGGGGGGGGGGCGCTGCTTGTGTATTGTAAGATATCTAGCACCATCCCTGATCTCTACCAACTAAACACCAGTAACAACCACTCCCAAAACTCCTACCACATTATGATGAATGAAAAACATCTCCAGACACTGCTGAATATCTCTTTATGCCAGGTTAGAAGGAGGGAGGAGGCTGTTGGCAAAATCACCCCGATTGAGAACCACTGATCTA
Source organism: Herpailurus yagouaroundi (assembly GCF_014898765.1). Classification (NCBI taxonomy): domain Eukaryota; kingdom Metazoa; phylum Chordata; class Mammalia; order Carnivora; family Felidae; genus Herpailurus; species Herpailurus yagouaroundi. The sequence continues at coordinate 2,718,399 of NW_024412430.1, forward strand.
ACCCAAGGGTTTCTGAACCAGCTTGGAGAATCCAATAAGACACTGAAATACTTATATAAGAATTACATTGTGACCATTCTGTAATAGTTTACACACTTACCTACAATTATTACATACCATAAAATAATGTCACTTTTGCCCTTAAACAAAATTGAGACTTTCTGTCTACAATACTCCTACCCCTTGGAAATAATGTTGTTTCTCTGACCCTTGGTCTCTGTGGTAGTTCAAATGCAACTTTGTTTACCAAAGTCACATTTGAAAAGGCATCCATCTGTAACAAGGAGTCAGGCCTCTTGGTAACGTTTGCTATTTCAAAAGGTTTAACTTGTCAAATCTTAAAAACTTCTCTGATATGGAAACTCTCCATCATTGTGTTAGTTCTTTCATTCCAGGAAAGCTTCTACCAATAAAGTAACTCATGTTTCTTGCAATAAATGAAAAACACGTTTTTGTTTTCACTGTTTGATAAAATATATCATAAGAAACAGAGATAAGATTGTTTCAAGAGCTTCTCCAAAGCAATGAGAATTAATGGAAGCAAACATTTTCTGAAACATAATAAAGATCTGTGGCTTCTCGAGCAAGCTCCCTCCCTCCAATGCATAATTGGTTGATAAACATTTATCAGAAGGAGCTCGATGAACTTATTAAAGATAGGGGACCTCTAAAGTATCACGTCACCTCCACCTAGCCAACTATATACTACACAATTTCTCTTGAACATCTAAGTGTCTAAAACTCAACCTAGCCAAAATGATCATTTGTCCCCCTCCCAAGAACTTGCCTCTTTTCTGAATTATTTATCTCACGGATTGTCCCCTTTATTTCTTCCCACCCAGGATAGAAACATCAGAATTGTACAGACCCAACCTATTTCTCATATGCACCTTTGTCCTTCTATTCCACTGCCAGAAACTTAGCCCAGGCCTCGTATGTAGTTTCTGTAATGTTGAAAAACATTAACAGTGTCTTGTTACATAAGCCGAGTTGTCTTCCTGCCAAATTACCTGAGACACGCATGCGATCATATCCTCTATCCACATCCAGAGACAACTTACAGACATACCAGAAACACCACCATCTAGATGTGTGAACCTCTGCTGCTCTTCTCAAGGTCTGAGCTCCTGTACGGCACACTTGAACCATACTCTGGGGTCTCTGGAGATGTCATGTGGCTCCATGACACCACAGCTTGGGTCCTGTTTCACTTCCTGCTAGGAGTGTTCCTCTCCACATTGTTCACCTTTTTTTTTTTTTAATTTTTTTAAATGTTTGTTTATTTTTGAGAGACAGAGACATGGCATGAGTGGGGGAGGGGCAGAGAAAGAAGGAGACACAGAATCCGAAGCAGGCTCCAGGCTCTGAGCTGTCAGCACAGATCCCGACGTGGGGCTTGAACCCATGAACTGACCTGAGTCGAAATCATGACCTGAGTTGAAACCGGATGCTCGCCGACTGAGCCACCCAGGAGCCCCCACATTGTTCACCTTTTGAACATCTAAGTCCAACTCCTGCTTTTTGTTTTGTTTTTGTTTTTATGAAAAGTTTTGAACCTTCCCCAGTATGGAAAACCACTCTCACATTTGTGCCTCACTGTACTTCATTTATCCCAGCACCAATAACACTTCTCTGTACTTTGTTTTTACAAAGTAAAAACTGTCTATACCACTGGATAGTGAGCTCCTTAACACCATGCATCAGGTTTTACTCATCTCTATATTCTCTTGTGCTCCCTTAATCTATTGAAAGCACATAGAATGAATTAAAAAAAATGCATGAGTAAATGAACACATAGCCTTGGGCTAAGTGTGGGATAAAAGTATTTCTAGTAGATATCTACAAAAAATTATTGTGACACTGAATCAGAAGGGTCTCACACTTGTAAGTACAAGAGACTACAAGAAAGGCTATGTTAATAAGTGGATTTAATCCATTGCTAGGATAAAGGAAACATCAGATGTAGGAATGTCATCCCTTGGGCCCGACACATTCAGACATACGTTCAGTCTTTGATCATACATAGCAAAATGGAAATTTCAAGAAATCCAGAAAAACTGACCAACTGAAATGGTTTTTATTAGCCCTTCTTTACAGAAGCCCTTCTGCTTGGGATTTCTTCTAACCTCTAAGCAAACCTGGAAACTCAGGCTGATTTAACTTACTTGACCCTCGGTGTGAACAAAGAAGGGGCTATTTTTGAGACGACCCGCTGGCATAACAGGGAGTCCGCTTCAAAGTGGAGAGGGTATTCTCAATCTTTTTATTGCCCTCCCTGGCGCATTAACTGTAACATCCTGCCATAACATTGTTACCTAATTTGGAGCTCCGACAAAAAAAAAAGTGAATTTTCATGGAAATTTCATAAACATGGCATATTCCTTTCTTCTTTCATTATTTCTAATTTATCTTCTTGGAAGCAGGCCCACTCATCTTAGTGAACTTAATACTCAGCTTATTATTTTCATATTCTTAAGAAAAATGAAAAGCGATATTATTACATGGAGAAGTTAAAAGGTCCCCCGGGCAAACAGATCTCCTAGTTCCTTGTGTTTCACCTCCTGTATACACACGGAAGGCAGTGGGTCATGACTTGATATAAAACTATGTGTTCCTATTACCCTCACCCCATTTTTCTCTCCACCATTTAAACCAAAATAGTAGCTTTATGGAGTCACTGCACTCTGGGAGAGAACACACATTCACCCAGGACCGAAAGTCAAATGACTCAACAGACTTCTCAAAACCATGCGGATAAAGTCTGAAGGGTACGTGACTTAGTCGGCCAAGAACTTGGCTGTATTAAGTGAAAAGGGGGAGCCATGGCTTCTCACAGTTTCCCGAGGTTTTAAATATCAATAACCAAACTTAGAACACTGAACAGGGTTCACGTTAAAACTAGACAGCCAAGAAGAATGCACCATGAATGAAGCAATTTGCCTTCCCCCACCTCACAAGGAACTAATGTTTAATGAGCAGGCAAGAAAAAAAAAAAAAAGACTCTGATGGAGAGACTGGCGCCTATCTTAAGAGCTCCCACCAACTCTATCCAAACTCTTCTCAGACACATAAACAAAGGGTGGCAGAACGGGAGAAATATCTAGTGTGGGGCTGGGGGATCTCAGCAGCAGAGTTACTATTGGGCCTCTGAGAAAATCCTTGAGATGCGTATGGGGCTGGGGGCAACCTAGAGCAGAGAGAGACGTGGTAATGACTGGGGGAAGTGCTCCAGCAGATTAGCCTGAAGAGAAGCTCCACAAAGTCTGTCACACGCCCAGAGAGGCACAGGATAGCAGCTGAGTACCCTCCCCCACTTCCAAAGGAGTCATAAGGGGACTCTGGGGATCATAAATAGAAACATCCCAGATTTGAACTCAAGATGCAGAGCTCGTGGGCCTCACGACCAGAGGCTATGGCAGGAACCTCAGCCAGAGTCCAGGCAGATCAAGCCACCCATCTTGGAAGATAATGGGGTTGAGGTAGCCCAGGAAGCAACCAGACACTATTTCTTCATTGTCCCCTGGGAAAACTGATCATGTCTTGAGAGACAGGAAACTGAGTAGAAGGGCGAATTTTCAACTTAGCTGAATATTTACATAAAAGATACAGGGTTTTAAAGCAAAACTATCTGAGTTTCCTTGAAAGGAACAGATAGTTTTCTAATAAGAATATACATGTTAGCACTTCAAAACAAATATAGAATAGTAAAGAAAACTGCCTTTTTGCACATGGGGGTTGCTACTGTAAAAGAAAAATCTGTACGTATGTGGGTAGCAAGAGGAAGCTATCATGGTCTGATTCAATTTTCACCAGAAAGGTCCTAATGGATGGTCCCCTCATACTGACATATCCTCAACAAAAGCCACTGCAAGGAAGCCTAATGGGTAGCCATCATGATCCCCCAGGATCTAACTTTCTGACTCCACATAGACCTCAGTTTTGCTTCTATTACCCCTCTGCTCATAAATCCATCTATTATTAGTGTTGAAAGTAATCTGGGAACCCAGCCAAGTGCCATCATTGGGGTCAATGCTCTGAACACTGAGATGAACAAGAAAACAACAGTGTCCTCGAGAACCTCGACAATCCCTAGCAGCCGCACACCCGCATCAAGTGTGGAGGGTGTGGACCAACCGGAATCCCCATCCACTGCTGGCAGAAGGGGAAACAGCACCCACGCTGGATATCTGTTTGGCAATATTTACACAACAGGGACTTATCTAAACCATATGACTCAGCAAATCTACTCCCAAGTACATACCCAACAGAAATGTGTGTATGTGTTTCATCAAAAGATCTGTATAAGAATGTCCAGAGCAGCCCTGCTTATAGGAGCCAAAACAGTGAGCCTCAAGACCCAGCGAGAATGGATAAATGGCATAATCGCGCAGGAGAAGAATAAACAATGATGAGGATGAATAACTTAAAATAAAATAAGACAATTATGCACAGGCCTTACAATGTTGAGTGACAGAGGCCAGACTCAAGAAAGGGCACACAGTATGAGTTCATTTCTGGAAAGTACACAGGAGGCAAAATGAATCTAGAAGACAGAGAAATGATTACCCTTGGTGAACTGTAGAGATGGGAAGAGGTCATCAGAGAGGCTTCTGCACAGTTATTTCTTGATCTTACAGATTTACCTAGGTATGTGTTCAGTGCGTGAAAAATCCGTGGTTGTAATTTATGATATACATACTTTTCTATTTGTATGACGTTATACAACACTTTACATTGTGCTGTAGTTTCATTGTGCTGTAGATTAACGCTCATTATATTATATTCCAGCAAAAAGTTGACAAAAATTCCAATTCCTAAAACCAATTATAAATTAGTGAAGGATCCCAAATCCACTTCCATCATCTATTAATGCAGAAACCAAGTTTGCTTTTTCCTGAGATTTCCACAGCTTCCCACGAAAAGTGTCAAATTTCTCTACAGCCAGCTGCACGAATATACAAAGGTTCTCAGAAGCAAAAATAGGTAGGAGTTGTCAGAATACTCTAACTGTGCTTCCTACCATCCCTTTTACTGACTAAAAAACAAAACAAAAAAACAAAACAAAAAAAAAAAACTTTGAGAACCCCAAACTGAAATTTCCCCCTTTCCACCTTAAATGCTCTAAAATCACAGTCTTAGAAAGCACCATTTTCAGAGAGACAGGCGTACAAGCAGGTGCCATTTCTAATTCCTCACAGCTACCGTCAGCACAGAGGGCTGAGAGAGAAAAGCAGTGATGAGAGCATTCTTTCCGCAATTTCATATTCATGGAATTTGTTGTTACTTAACTTTTCACAAATCATTAGGCTGAAGTACCTCTCCATTTTTCCCCCAAATAGTGTCATTTGACCTGGTATCCAGCTTAATACAGCCTCTGCTTTTGAATTGATTTCCTTACAAGTGGCAATCTCTAATAGGGTCATGTCGAGAGGCAACCCTACTGCATGCTACCTATTGCACGTTAACGTGATGAGGGTAATTTCAAATGGCATTCAATCAAAAAATCTGAAAGTTTTATTAGTGAGGTTGGGGGCTTTCTCTTGTTCAGGCGAGGCTCACTGCAGCTCGACTTCGACATTTTCAACCACGATTTCAAAGGATGGAATTTTTTAAACTGTGCACGTACTCAATGGTCTACATTGCCTCACAGATCAAATAGTTGGTTGTGTTTTTAGAATATTGAATGCAAATTCCTTGTCTTCATCCAAATAAGTAAAATAGCTCACTTGGCATTTAATCACCAATATGGAGGAGCCCTAAATGTGTGAGATAAATTACATATTAAACCCTGAAGATCAAAATGTGTGTCTTGGTGGAAAACAATACTATCCCTGGATTACTGTTAAAAATACGAGGCGGTATTTAGTTACCGCGTATTCCCCCCTTTACAGGATAGAACCGCTTGTGTAAGAAATGAGTCCCACAAAAGAATGTGGGGGACTGGGATGGAATTGCTTGCCTTTTCAAACCTTTCGGCTTTTAAAAGGATGACGGGTAGACTCCTGGCTTAAAAGCAATATATGCAGAGATAAATAAGCCATGATACCTTGGTTGAGGTGGTGAGGGAAGGATAGCACATATCTGCTTTCTCTAAGTACAAAAAAAAGCTCAACCAAGAACCAGTTGTCACTTTTCAAAAAATTCATGACCCTGCATATTCTATACAAAAACAAATATGATATAAAAGTGGGATTAGGTCATTTTTCTGGAATGAGGCATTTTAAAGGACCCTCTGCAGAGTGGGAGTCATTCTGACCTAAGTGGAGTAAGACTGTTAGGTTATTAGATTTAGTCACTTTGTGTCTTTATCACTCAGGTGATTGAACACCAAGCCAGGCTGAGACTTCCTACTAGAATTCAAAACAATAATCCAGATTTCTAATGGTCTTGCTTCTACCATCAATTTCTTTAGAGAGACAAGAAAGGAGGAGGGCGTCATACAACCCCACTGTAAGCTCTACTAGATTGGGGCTACAGTTTTTCTGCACCCTGGATAGTCTGCCAGTCTTTCACTCTCCCTTCCTATGAGCTAATCCATTTATAGCCAGCTGATAGCTCATCTCAACTTTGGACTTTATTCTTCAGACATCTACATTTACTTGTTGTTCTAGTTCTTTTTATTATAAAAGGTACCAAACAGAAGTGTTACAAGTTGAATAACTGGTGGAAGAAGAAGGATTTTTCCCAATTTTCAACAAACAAAACACTAATTATCATTTTGGTACCTGCCTTTCCATTCTTCTCTCACAGGCATATGTAATCTCATAGTAATTATATAAATCATATAGAAATGTACCCAATAATCAAATATATTTGACAGCATTTCTAGACTATGCAATAATCTGGAAGCTCAACATTGAAATGTCAACACTGATCTCTAAATTTTTTAGGTTTGGTATTATAATATACCTGAAGCCTTTATTCTTTAATGAGCCTAGAGTCATTGGCTATCATATCTTGGTATAAACCATTTCCATGGATCTTTCCTATCAACGGGAATTTGGGAAATAGGCAGACACTAGAACAAAGGAGCTCTAACAGGCAAGATCAAGAAGAAAGACAGCCTTCCCTTCTGTCTGCCCTACCACTTTCATTCCTTCCACACAGAAGGATGATACCCCACAATAAATATTCAGTTTTCCTTTCCAGGAAACTTATTTATTCCTGAGTTTTGAGCACATACTGTTCTGATCCTGATTTCCTTGTTCTTCCTAACCTACCTTTGCTTTTCCCACAAAGCCCCAAATCACCCAGAAGTAAAAGATGGTGAGAGCACAAAAGGGAAGGGGTAAACAACAAGAAGGTAGTGAGAAATGATCCATATTGAGAAATTCCAGCCTGGAATCTTCTGAGTCCTGGGAAAACTTTTCTGTATACTGAAGAGTAAAATTACACTCATTTATCTAACTAGGTCTTGCGTCAATGAAAAGGGAGTGTATATTCTCAAGCAACTGGACTCTGCCAGCAGCTCATTTTCTAGCATTTGTTTTTTAATTGAAAATTATTAGTAGTATCACTTGATTTACTTTTACTGTTCATAAACAACATCGTGGAAAAGCTCAGATTTGAACAGTTAATGGAAATAATTAAAGAATGACTCCAGATTTTTTAATTGCTTGCACCCTATTAAGCAAGTAGTGGTATTATGAAATAGTGGAGTCTATTGCTGCTGTTTGTTTAATAGACCATGCCTCCATTTTGTTTTATTGTTTATGCAGAACATATTGACTTCCAGAGAGAAGAGATTTTTCACAAATGTTATTAAAAATGCTTTGTGCAGAGAGGTTATTTGCAGTTTGCCAAACCAAAAATTTGGCTCAGAGACTCAGTTAAACATGCCTTGACGAACTTAAAATGAGTACTGCCATCACACAGGCATGGCAGTAGTCTCTGAATGGAAATCTCTTCAAAAGATGAAATTTAAAATCAGTAAGTTTCGTTGTATAGTGGAAATGAAGGAAATTTGCTCTGGGTCAAAACAGGAGTTTTTGAAAATGATATGTCATGAATTAAATAACTCTGAGCCCAAAGCTTAATTCTAACATAGTCCTTATACTCCAGGGTGTTTCCTCAGTACAGAGATTCCAAGTTGTGAGACATGGGAGACTCAGTGCTTTGTGAATGGTGGCCTTGTAACAAACAGATGTCATGTGATCTTCACATTATGTAGAAGGAAAGATTATGATGCCTCTTGCAGGGAGTCCGTCAGCCATTAATCCCCAGCATAAGTGCTTCCCTCCCTTTTAAGCACCCACTGTAATAGGCAAACACATGGTGTAACAAATTTCACAATGCACTGTTACTCAGATTACTTCTTTTCAAAGCACAAATACAGGTTTACAAATATCTACTCATGGGGCACCTGCGTGGCTCAGTCAGTTGAGCGTGTCACTCTTAGTTTTGGCTCAGATCATGATCCCAGGGTCATGAGATCGAGCCCCACATCAGGCTCTGGGTTAACAGTGCAGAACCTGTTCGGGATTCTCTCTCTCCCTCCCTCTGCCCCCTCCCCTGCTCATGCTTTTTCTCTCTCTCTCTCTCTCTCTCTCTCTCTCTCTCTCTCTCACACACACACACACACACACACAAATTAAATAAAATAAAAAGGTCAAATATCTATTCATCATTTTCATATATATTTTTTTACATAATGCCTTCTTCAATGTACAGACTATGTGAAAGCTCCAAGTATCTAGATACATCTTCACATATTCTTTTATAAAGCCAGAAAATAAATATCATGACCAACATGATGAAATCTTGAGGTCAATTGATTGTTTCCAGATTTCACAGCAAAACCATGACAGAACTGAATTTGCTTCACATCTCAGCTGTCTTCTGCCAAACCTTATGCCACCATAGGGGGCCTACCACAAAAAGCTTAGGTTCAGGGATAGGCTGCGTTTCTCCTACATAGTGGTCAGTGACCCCCTACCCTCCATCACCCATTCTCATGCGTACAATAAAAAAGACAATGTTGGGGCGCCTGGGTGGCGCAGTCGGTTAAGCGTCCGACTTCAGCCAGGTCACCATCTCACAGTCCGTGAGTTCGAGCCCCGTGTCAGGCTCTGGGCTGATGGCTCAGAGCCTGGAGCCTGTTTCTGATTCTGTGTCTCCCTCTCTCTCTGCCCCTCCCTCGTTCATGCTCTGTCTCTCTCTGTCCCAAAAATAAATAAACGTTGAAAAAAAAATTTTTTAAAGACAATGTTATCTTCCCATTGTGCACCAAGTATTTTTTCATATTTTATTCCACTGAATCTTCACAACAACTCTAGGAGGTAGAAACTAATGAAGGCTGACGTGCAATACGACTTAATGTGACTTAATGTGATAAAAATTACTGGGCGAAACCTCAAATATTTATTTGCCTGCATTCAAAACCTGTGCTCCTTCACCAGGTTACAGAAAGAGAGTTAGTATCTTCCCTTTTCCAAAGAAGTGTTCATAACACTTTCAGAATTACTCATGATAGACATCATGCCATATGGAAATTTCCCATCAAGGTACTTCCCAGTTGCTTTCAAGGCCTCAAGCTTTAGTATACATTTGTTCTCATTAGGAAGAAAAGGTCTCTGTAGGTTGGTGTTAGGGATTTAGATATGTTAATCACAAAACTCTTATTCTTCCTCTTCTGCATATTCTAACTGATTAATAAAATGATTAGAATATAGTATATATTTTAATATTCAGTACCATCTTCGTTATTCTGTTGTATACTTTAAGGGTCATCTATCCATTCTCTATTCTTTTCTCCCTTCTCCCTAACAGGACCCCCAGTTTTGTCCAATTATCCGTGTCTTCTCTGCACTGCCTTGGAAGGAAAAGTACTCAAGGAGTGGTTGTAAATAGTCAAAGAGTTACGCTACCCTTTCTTTGCTATTGATTGGCTAAGAAATGCTCGTGAAACACAATTAAGGCCATTGAGACCTCTCTTGCAAGAGTAATATTTTCCACCGTATGAGCAAAGGTAGGAAAACAGGGAAAACACAAATGGTCCCCCTGCTGCGTACTTCATCAGGACGTTGTGAGAAAACATTGCACGTACTCAGTATTTTTATTTATCTATAATTACATGATGAGATTATTACATGCTTGGATTATTTATCAGTTAGAATCAATCACTCTCTTTAAGTGTTTTTCTTCCAAAGACATTTCCTTTAAATTAATGGCTATTTGAGCAGTGCTTGCACAAAGGTCTTTCCTCAAAGAGGAAAATTAGACTCTCCCAAAAAATTAAATCTCTTTCCTTCCACAAATGATGGACCTTCTATTGAAACCCACAGTCTTAACACCAGCTGGCTTTCTTATCTTTCACTGAGGCTTCAGTACTATGTGGGAAGTCAATTTTTCAAACTGACCCCCACTGAATGTGGTATTAAGGTGAAGCTAATGTCCTTTAAGCTTCAGGTAAGGCTCCAAATGCCTTATAAGGATAAGTGCTGGTTGTGAGCCATGAGAAATCAGAGGCTGTTTCTCTCTGCTCCGTTTGGAATGTGTAATTATTACATTAAATAGAGGTCACGAATCCAGGAGAAAGAGCTAAGGCACAAGATGCTCAGAATGGAAACTTCCTGAGATAGAAAAAGAAACATTTCATGGGGTCAAGAGAACAGGAGACTCCCTTAGAAAAATCACTTGGGTTCACCAATATTGAAGGCAGAAAAGGAGTATGCAAAATTAGGCTTCAAATTACCTGAGTCAGAGCCCCAGGTCTGCCATTTGCTGGCTGGAGCACTTGGGTATGTTAATTTTTCCGACCCTCAGTTTCTGCTCATATTAATTAGGTTTATCAATACTCAGCAGAATTCTTGAAAGAGTCTCCTTCAAGTTCGGCTTCGTCCTATCCTTTTATTTCTCTATTTGTGTATCATTGGCCTTGTGCTTATGACCTCTTTAATCAAACTTGTCATCTGGACCTGGACTTCCACAGCTTTATGGGCTACTACCCACTGGCTGCCCCTGAGCCTTGGGAAGTCAAATATGCTAACAACAGTGCCGCAAACAACATTCGTGTTCTGCTTTAGTGTACAAAATGTATTCGTATACATTCTCATTTGGTCAGCATAACAATCCCTTGAGACTGATAGTATTAAGACTCCCACTTAACAGATGATGAAAGTGAGACTCAGAATGGTAAACAGTTTTCCCAAAGCCACTCAACTAGGAAAAGGCAGATGAGAATAATAACCTCGTCTGCTTCACGGGAGCTTCGAAGTGAGAACCATTCCCGGAGGAAGGTTCTGCAGTAGTTGCTACTGGTGGCCTGCCCCGATTTGCTGTGTATAGCTGGCTGCTGGTGTGGCAGCTGGTTGCAGTGGCTCATAAACAGACTTGTCCCGGAAAGTGGCCTCTGCCTAAGTGAAGTGCCTCCCACCACAACACACCTGTGAGGTTAGGTCTTTTTCCCCAGGGGTAGCCAACAGCCCACGAGAGGAAGATTCCGGGGTTCAAATTCCTATCCATACAGCCTGAAGATGGAATTATTTGTGGTGCTATTTCTACTCCAGTCCTTCCTGTGCAATCAGACTGAGGCTAGACTTCAAGCGAACTCCCATCTTTGCCAGGCTGCTTCCCCTACGCTGCCCTTCTTGGCTCACTCCCTGACAGGCTTCCCCTGAGAGCATGCCCTCGTAAACCAAACTGCACAACTCCATCTCAGGATCTGCGTCAAGAGTACCCAATCCCAGGCAAGAACGGCCTCTGCCTTTGCAATACCTGGGGTTACATCCTGACTCCACTACTTATTAACTGTGTGATCTTGGAAAAATTATGTAACTGCTCTAAGCCTCCGCTTCCCCATTTGAAATATAAACATAGGATAGGATCTACTTCATAGGATTACTGATAGTCCACATTGCAATAACCCAACGAAAAGAGCATCTCTTCATGCCTGGTAGGTAATAAGCACTTAAAATGAAATTTGCAACAACGTGGATGAAAGTGGAGGTTATTATTCTAAGCAAAATAAGTCAGAAAATGACAGATATCACAGGATTTCACTCATATGTGGAATTTGAGAAACTTAACAGGTGACCATAGGGAAAGGGAAGGAAAAATAAGATACAAACAGACAGGGAGGCAAACCATAAGGAACTCTTAAATACAACGAACAAACTGGGGGTTGATGGGGGTGGGGGGTGGGAAAATGGGTAATGGGCAGTGAGGAGGGCACTTACAGGGATGAGCACTGGGTGTTATATGTAAGTGACGAATCTGGGGAAAGTACTCCTGAAGCCAAGACTACACTGTATGTTAGCTAACTTGACAATAAATGAAAAAAGAATGTTTGCTGCTATTTACTAAGTTTATCATCATTATTATAATTTCCACAGCACCCTTAATCCTTGCTAGACCTCTGGAAATAAAAGCTCGCCAGCTCTACTCAACCAGATTGCTGAATGGAGAAAAAATATGTACAGAAGAGCAGCATAGAAAATGATGGCAGGGAGTATACTGCAATAAAATGGGGATAAAAAGAATTACATGCTTTAAGAAACATCTAGACTTCCTAATTCTGCTCATTCAAATCAATTTAACAGACACCTATGCAGTGCAATGTGCCAGAAACTGTGGTAGGTTCTAGACATCCAAGAAGGGAATCTATTTCTTTCTTGACAAGTTGACACTAAAAAAGGTGTCGACTGAAAGAAAGCCAACCTCAAAGTAGGTTAGTGAAGGCTGTATTTGTTGTCTTACTGAGGACTACAGCTCGGGAGACGGTATTTCAGACTGCTCTGAACAATTGCTCTAAAGCTTTTTAGCTATAGGGGATTATCTATACAGAAATGGGGAAAAGGGCATTGTGCCTGCAAGCAGTTCTCCAAATACTTGCAGTTGCAAGGTATAATTTGTTCCGGTTGTAAAAATTAGGGCTTACTGATTTCCACACAGACATGAGAAAGACCCTTAGGTCGTCTTAATACATTATGTTTCAATCATATCTGATTGCTCAAAAATATTGCCTGCATGCCTCTGCTTAACTGCTTTTCTGGTTTTACCTGTTTTTGATATGTCCTTGAGGTCACTTGAGACAACCACAGAAGGCTGACATCAGTCACCCACTGCAGTTTTAGTGCACAAAGGGGAGAGTGTTTTCATTTTGTGATGCAATAGTAATCCCCTCAAGTGTTGGATACACGAATGTATAAATGTTGGCTATTAAGTCATAATACATTTGAAAGTCTCAGATAATTGTCTAAGAAGTGAAATAAACAGGCTTGGGGATAAATCTGGTTGTAATATAATTACGTTAGTTACATAAGCTTTTAATGGATTATATTTTTAAGTACTAATACTTGTAAAATTTTTGCTTTTAGCAAATTAGGTATCATTTGAACACACTGGCTGATGCCTAATAAGAATTAGAATTATATTTGGCTTGTTATATAAGTAAATATCTTGTTACATGCCCGTTTAATGCTTGTGAAAACCATTCCAAACAATCTCTTTAGAATAAGAGTCTAATTACACATTTATCATTAAAATTACAATGAGCTAATTGCCTTGGAGATATCTTTATCTCTCTTGCAGCTTGCTTAATCCTAATGCATGTTTTCAATAATCATTTGTTACTTAATTAACTAATTAACAAACAATACCTGTTGTATGGAAAATCCTAAATTAAACACTTGAGGCTCTTTAATTGAGTGCTCAATAACCCAATATAGTCCTTAATATTAGAACCTTTAAATATTGCAAAGATTCCATTGACTCACATATTAGTTTGCTGCTGTTATCTTTGGGGCTTAATTGGTAAAAAAAAAAAAAAAAAAAAAAAAAAAAAGGGCAGCTGATAATACACAAGGGGTGGCCAGCACAGCAAGGCTCTGATGAAAGAGAAAATAGCCACTAATAGCTGCTAAGCAGCAGCTGGAGTTGGCCAGCCCCACCAACCAGCAACAAAGGCAGGTCATGCATTCAAGATTACAAATATCCTTGTCCATGACATTAAGAAGCACAGTTTGGAAGATAAGCACATACAGGTCCAAAAGTTAACAATCTCTGATGCCAAGCAGACACCCCTGATATCCTGTGCCCCCCGACTCTACTCTGTTGCTTTGAAACCACCTAGAGAGCAGTGTTTTCTTCTCTACATATAGGATTTGTGGACCCACTCCAAAGTATTCCTTTGTATCATACCCCCTCACATTCTTCTCTGGCTCCAGTCTAGCCCTCTCTGAGTTAACTATGAAAATGCTGCTGGAAAGAACTTTCTAAAATGCAAATCTAATTATTGGCTTCCCATCAATGATTTCCCACATTTTCTAGGGAGCATTTTCAAGGCTCCTTGGTATCTGTAGCTCTCTAAATTCTAAACTCTGGTTTCCTATTGATTTCCTGATATCTTCAGATACCTCTCCCTGTACTTTATGCTCCATTAATATTTACTATGTTTTGTTACCTGAAGTTTTCATGCTCCTCTATTTTGTATATCATCTGCTCATTTTCCTGGCTGCCCTACTCATCATTCAAGGTGCATCTTTCAAAGATTACCTGCTCTTGAAACCTGCAGTCAGAATTAAAACCATCTCTTTGCACATTTCCTATATTATCGTTGTATAGTACATACTAAATAATACTATAACTATTTGCATGTGTATCTCCCAACTTAAGCTACGGAGTAAGAATTAAATAGTTAAAAGCACAGACTACAGGGTCTAGGAAATAGATTCAAATTTCTGTTTCATTACTGTGTAAATTTGTAGGCAATACTTAATTCCACCTATTCTCAGTTTTCATGTTTGTAACACAGAGAGAAAAACTGTTCTTATAAGGTTATTGTGAGAATTATACAGCACAATACACATAAAGTGTCAATAACAATGATAAATCACTGTGAGTCCATTTTAATGTTACTATATACATTTAATATTGAATTCTTGTGCCTAATACAGCTTATGGTACATTCTATGTATATGCATTCAGTATGCATTGTATATGTTGTTAAATGACTAGATGCACAAGTAATTACATTAATAAATAACTATGGATGGTTAAAATAGTGAGAGAAATACTTTGGGAGTAATACAGAAGTTTATCATTTTTTTTTTGTTTTTTGTTTTATGTGATAGTCTAAATCTCTCTTCATTCCTTCTTCATGGTCTTTCATTGATTATGCAACCTATACTCTTTATTGTTACTGTGAATGAGATATTTTCCCCAAAATAAAGGGAATAAATTATAAGACACTATTTTCTGGCACAA
This sequence comes from Herpailurus yagouaroundi, assembly GCF_014898765.1. NCBI lineage: Eukaryota > Metazoa > Chordata > Mammalia > Carnivora > Felidae > Herpailurus > Herpailurus yagouaroundi. The sequence goes on from NW_024412430.1 coordinate 2,733,603, forward strand.
ATTTATTTCTATTACATTTTCAAACCAATTACCAGACTAACTGATAACATCATGTTCCCAATGATGCTAATTTTTGCCAAATGCATCTGTAAGTTCATTGAACTTAAGTTCATTGAACTCTTCCAATCAAAATCTCAACAGGGGTTGGCTGATTTTATTTTTTTCTATTGAGGTATAATCGGCATGCAACATTTTATTAGTTTCATATGTATAACAAAATGATTCAATATTTGTATAAACCATCACTACAATAAGTCTGCAGATCTTCCTCAACTTATGATGGGGTTACATCCTAATAAACGCATTATAAAATGAAAATGTCATTAACTCAAAAATGCATTTAATACACCTAATCTATCAAACATCAGAGTAAGTCTACCCTACTTTAAACATGCTCAGACTGCTTACATTAGTCCACAGTTGGGTAAATCATCTAACACAAAGCCTATTTTATAATAAAATGTGGACTACCACCTATAATTTACTAGATACTGTAGAAAAAAAAAAACAGAATGGTATGGCTACAGAATGGCTGTAAGTGGATCAGTTGTTGAACCTCGTGATGGCCTGGCTGGCCAGGAGCTGCACCTGCCCCTGCCTAGGGCCAAGATACAGGAGCAAAGGAGGACTTCTGTGGGAAATTGCAGAGTAGGAGGACCCTACTCACCTCTTGCCACAGAAACAACTAGATAACACATGAGAGCAAACAACTTAGGTAAAGGATCTAAAGATCATATGATCAAACTCCACAACTAAACATAAAAAAGAGGCCACATCAAAGAGAGTAGGAAAAGCCAGGACTAGGAGAGAACTTAAACCTTGGGGGTCTGACCACAGCAGGGAGGGAAGGAGCTGTGAGTGAAGAGAGGGCAAGAAACTCACTAGCACATTAGGGAACTTACAATGGGAAAAAGAATACCTGCAGCACTTGCTTTGAAAGCCAGAGGCACTGAATTTTGTGAGTATGGGACTTAAAACCCAGAATGTTAAAAATCAGCAGCTAGGCTCTGAGAAAGCCTGCAAGGTGATAAGAAATCTGCACCCCCACCCTTAAAGAGACAGCACAACAAACAAACCATAGGAATACAGCTTGGAAGCAGCAGTTTGAAAGGAATCTAGAGCTTACAGAAGGGTTAGTTACTAATTTCAGGGTTCCCTTAGGGTAGTTCTTCAGGAACAAAGAGCTGGCAGGCACCATTTCCCTCCCTTGCCTCTCATCATAAACACACAGCCACTAACTACCTAACTTGCTTATACCACACCCTACCCTCCTCCAGCCAGGTCTGCCACAGTACCCTCAGGGTCATGCTGCAGAATCCCTCCCCCAGAAGACTCTCAAACCTTCCCAACACTGTGTCTCCTGATCTCCTACAGAGGACAGGGACCTCCCCTAGATGTGCTTTGCAGAGCAGCCCCTGACAATCCTGATCTCCACAGTGGCAGCATGTCCCCTGTGGAGGAGGACCAGCACCACCTAGTTAAAGTGCACAGCCTCCCATTAATTTCAAGAGCAAGAGACATAGCTGACTTGCTTAACACACAGAAATAGACACAGAGAGTTAGGCAAAATGGGAAGACACAGGAATTTGTCACAAATGAAAGAACAGGACAAAACCACAGCAAGAGACCTAAACAAAACAGATACAAGTAACATGCCTGATAGAGAATTTAAAGTAATGATAATAAAGGTACTGGATGTGAGAAAAGACTAGAGAACATCAGTGAGACCCTTAACACAGAGATAAAAAAGAACCTGTCAAAGATAAAAACATAGTAAATGAAATTAAAAATACATTTGATGGAATAAATAGCAGGGTGGAAGAAACAAAGGAATAAATTAATGAACTAGAAGACATCAATGGAAAGTAGTCAAGCTAAACAACTGAGAGGAAAAAGGAATTATGCAAAACAAGTAGAGATTTAGGGAACTCAAAGACTCCATCAATCATAACAACATTTGCATTATAGGGATCCCAGAAGGAGAAGAGAGAGAAAAGAGGGGTGGGAAATTTACTTGAAAGTGTCATTGCTGAAAACTTCCCTAATCTAGGGAAGGAAACAGATATCCAGTTCTAGGGGTGCAGAGATCCCCCAACAAAATCAACCAAAGGAGGTTCACACCAAGACACATAGTAATTAAAATGGCAGAAAGTAGTGATAAAGAAAAAAAAAATTTAAAGCAGCAAGAGAAAAGAAGACAGTTACATATAAGGGAAACTCCACAAGGCTACCAGCAGATTTTTCAGCAGAAACTTTGCAAACCAGAAGGGAGTGGCATGATATATTTCAAGTGCTGAATGGGAAAAAACCTTTAGCCAATAATAATCTATCCAGCAAGGACATCATTCAGAATATAAGGAGATACAGAGTTTCTCAGGCAAACAAAAACTAAAGGAGTTCATGACCACTAATCCAGCCCTATAAGAAATATTAAAGGGGACTCTTTGAGTGGAAAGAAATGAGTAATAAGTCTAAACATTAAAAGTAAAAACAAGTATTTCTGTAAAAATCAGTCAAGATATGGATTAAACAAAGTATATAAGATATGACACCATATACATAAAACATGATGGGTTTTAGGGGAGTAAAGATGGGTTCAAACTTAAGCAACCATTAACTTAATATAGACTCCTATATGCAGAAGATGTTATATACAAACCAAATGGTACCCACCAATCAAAAATCACTGATATACAGGGGCGCCTGGGTGGCGCAGTCGGTTAAGCGTCCGACTTCAGCCAGGTCACGATCTCGCGGTCCGTGAGTTCGAGCCCCGCGTCGGGCTCTGGGCTGATGGCTCAGAGCCTGGAGCCTGCTTCCGATTCTGTGTTTCCCTCTCTCTCTGCCCCTCCCCCGTTCATGCTCTGTCTCTCTCTGTCCCAAAAATAAATAAAAACGATGAAAAAAAAAAATCACTGATATACAAAGACTAAAGAGAAAGGAATCCAAGTATATCACTAAAGAAAACCAGCAAACCATGAGAAAGAGAAAAAATGATCAAAAAACCCCCCTACAAAACAGCCACAAAACAAGTAACAAAATGACAATAAATACTAATCTATCAATAATTACATTGAATGTAAATGAACTAAATGCTCTAATCAAAAGCCACAGAGTGTAAGAGTGGATTAAAAAACAGAACCCATCTATATGTTGTTTAAAAACACTCATTTCAGACCTAAAGACACCTGCAGATTCAAAGTGAGGGGATGGAGAAACACTTATCATGCAAATGATTGTCAAAAGAGAGCCAGAGTAGCAATACTTATGTTGGACAAAACAGACTTTAAAACAGAGGGTAAAAACAAAGAAGGATAGTATACAATAAAAGGGACAACCCAAGAAGATATAACAATTGGAAATATTTATGCACCCAACATGGAGGCACCTAGATACATAAAACAATTAAAAACAAACATAAAGGAACTAATTGACAGTAATTCAATACTGATAGGGGACTTTAACATCCCACTTACATTATTGGGCAGATTATTCAAACAGAAAATCAACAAGAAAACAGTGGCTTACTTGCAATGACACACTGGACCAGATGGACTTACCAGACATATTCAGGACATTCCATCCTAAGACAGCAGAATACACATCGTTTCTAAGTGCACATGGAACGTTCTCCAGAAAAGGTCACATATTAGGTCACAAAACAGGCCTTAAAAAATTCAAAAAATATAAAAGTTGTACTATGCATCTTCTCTGACCATGACACTATGAAAATAGAAATCAACCACAAGAAAAAAATCTGGGAAGACCACAAGTACATGAAGGTTAAATAACATGCTACTAAACAATAAATGGGTCAACCAATAAATCAAAGAAGAAATTAAAAAGTACATGGAAACAAATGAAAATGAAAACACAACAATCCAAAACATTTAGGATACAGCAAAAGTGGTCCTAAGAGGGAAGTTTATACAGGTCTACCTGTAATATAGGTCTACCTCAAGAAGCAAGAAAAAGATTGCAAATAAAGAACCTAACCTTACACCTGAAGGTGCTAGAAAAAGAACAACAAACAAAACCCCAAATCACCAGAAAGAAGGAAATAAATATTCGAGTAGGAAATAAGTGATATAGTGATAGACAAACTAAACAATAGAACAGATCAATGAAAGCAAAAGCTGGTTCATTGAAAAGATCAACAAATTGAAAGACCTCTAGCCAGACTCATCGAGGGAGAGAGAGAGACAAGATTCAAATAAACAAAACCATAAATGAAAAAGGAGAAATAACAACCAATACCACAGAAATAGAAACAATTGTAAGACAACAGTATGAAAAACTATATGCCAACTATAGAAAACTGGATAAACTCCTAGAAACATATAACCTACCAAAACTGAAGCAGAAAGAAATAGAAAATTTGGACAGACCAATTACCAGCAAGGAGATAAAATCAGTAATCAAAAAATTCCCAAGAAACAAAAAGTCCAGGATTACATGGTTTCACAAGCTAATTCTACCAAACACTGAAAGAAGAATTAATACCTATTCTTCTCAAACTATTCCAAGAAATATAAGAAGGAAAACTTCCAGATTTATTCTTTGAGGCCAATATCACCCTGATACTGAAACCAGATAAAGAAACAAAATAGAGAGAGAGAGAGCAAGTGAGCTACAGGCCAATATCTCTGATGAAAATAGGCGCAAAAATCACTGACAAAATATTGGCAAAAGAAACCCAAGAACATGTCAAGAAAATCATTCACCATAATCAAGTGGCATGTATTCCCATGCAAGTGTGGTTCAATATTTTCAAATCAATCAAAGTGATACATCACATCAACAAGAGAAAGGATAAAACCCATATGATTATTTCAATAAATGCAGAAAAAGCATGTGACAGAGTACAACATCCATTCATGATTAAAGCCCTCAACAAAGTAGGTTTATAGGGAACATACCTCACCATAATAAAGGCCATATATGAAAAACCCACAGTGAGCATCACACTCATTGCAAAAAAATTGAAAACTTTCCTGCTAAGAACAAGACAAGGATGTCTACTCTCTTTTACTCAACATAGTACTGGAAGTCCTAGCCACAGAAATCAACAACAAAAAGAAATAAAAGGCATCAGAATCAGCAAGGAAGAAGTCAAACTTTCACTATTTGCAGAAGACATGATACCAAACATTAAAAAAACCCTGGAAGACTCCGCCAAAAAACTACTAGAATTGATAAATGAATTCAATAGAGTCACAGGATACAAAATCAATGCACAGAAATCTGTTGCATTTCTATACACTGATAAGGAAGCAGAAGAAAGAGAAATTAAGAAAACAATCCCCATCTACAACTGCACCAAAAAGGATAGCCAATAATAAACCTAAACAAAGAGGTGAAAAACCTGTACTCTGAAAACTGTAAAACACTGATGAAAGGACAAATACTGTTAAAATGTCTATACATCCAGGACAATCTACAGATGTAATGCAATCCCTATCAAAATACCAACAGCATTTTTCACATGACTAGAACAAAAAATTCTAAAATTTATATGGAATTAGAGAGGACCCCAAATAGCCAAAGCAACCATGACAAAGAAAAGCAAAGCTGGAGTGTCACATCAAGCTATATTACAAAGCCATAGAAATAAAAAATGTATGGTAATGGCACAAAACCAAACACACAGATCAATAGAACAGAATAGAAAACCTAGAAATAGACCCATAATTAGGTGGTCAATTAATCTTCAACAAAGCAGGAAAGAATATGCAATGGGAAAAAGACAGTCTCTTCAACAAATGGTGTTGGGAAAACTAGACAGCAACATGCAAAAGAAAGAAACTGGATGACTTCCTTTCACCATACACAAAAATAAACTCAAAATGGATTAAAGACCAAATGCAAGATCTGAAATCATAAAAATCCTAGTCAAGAACACATGTAATAATTTGTCTGACATGAGCCATAGCAACATTTTTCTAGATATGTCTCTTGAGGCAAGGGAAATTAAAACAGAAATTAACTACTGAGACTCTCATCAACCTAAAACAGTTTCTGCACAGTGAAGGAAATACTAAACAAAACTAAAAGGCAACCTACAGAATGGAAGAAGGTATTTGCAAATGATGTATCTGATAAAGGGTTAGTATACAAAATATGTAAGGAAATTCTGCAAGTCCACACCCCAAAAATAAATAACCCAATTAAAAATGGGCAGAAGACATGAACAGACATTTCTCCAAAGAAGACACCCAGATGGCCAACAGACACATGAAAAGATGTTCAACATCACTCATCATCAGGGAAATGTAAATCAAAACTACAATGAGAGATCACCTCACACCTGTCAGAATGGCTAAAATCAACAACACAAGAAACAAGCGTTAGCCAGGATGTGGAGAAAAGGGAGCACTCATGCATGCACTATTGGTGGGAAAGCAAACTGATAGAGCCATGTGGAAAATAGTATGGAACTTCCTCAGAATATTAAATATAAAACTACCCTGTGACCCAGTAACAGCATTACTGGTTATTTACCCAAAAAATACAAAAACACTAATTCAAAGAGATACATGCATCCCTATGTTTATAGCAGCAGTATTTATAATATCCAAATTATGGAAGCAGCCCAAGTGTCCATGGATAGATGAACGTTTAAAGAAGTGGTATGGAATACTATTTAGCCATAAAAAAGGATGAAATCTTGCCATTTGCAACAACATGGATGGAGCTACAGTGTATTCTGCTAGGTGAAATAAGTCAGTCACAGAAATACATAGAAAGAAAGTCATAGAAAGTGATATGATTCCACTCATGTGAAATAAAAGAAACAAATAAGCAAAGAGGAAAAAAAGAGAGACAAATAATGAAACAGACTTTTAACTATAGAGAACTGATGGTTACCAGAGAGGAAGTGGGTAGGGTGCTAGATGAAATAGGTGATGGGGATTAAGGAGTGCACTTGTGATGAGCACTGGGTGATATATAAAATTGTTGAATCACTACATTGTGCACCTGAAACTAATTAAAAAGAAGCCTCAGTCATATCAATAAGATGTGCATACATATATCCATTATAGTGCTTACATTAGTATAAAAAAAGAGATGATCTTAATTGGCAAAAATAAATCATGGCAAATAATAGACAATGGGATATTCTGTAGTCATTAAAATATTATAAGCAAACATTTGTTGACATGGGACAAAGCTGAAGATATATTAACTGGAAAATCAGCCTGGAAAACAGTATTTTTATTAAAGATATATATATAATATGTGCATAGGAAAAGCGTCTAGAAAGCCACATCCCAAAACAGTAACGAACAATGAATATATCAGGTGGTCTGGGTACTGAATGACCATTTCATGTCAAGTTTTTGGTTATTTACAGTGTCTACAGTAAACATATACTGCTCATGTAATAAGACAGAGAGAGAGACAGAGACAGAGAGAGAGAGAATCATTTAACACATCGCTTGCCCAGAAAAAGACCAAAACTCAAAATTCGAAGTGCAGTTTCTACTGAATGTGAACTGCTTTCACACCATCGTAAAGTTGAAAAATTGTTAAGCTGAACGTTCTAAGATGGAGACCATCTGTAGTTAACATCTATCACCATACATAGTTACAGTTTTTTTCTCTTGTGATAATAAATTTTAAGATCTATTATGTTAGCAACTTTCAAATATGCTACAGTATTAGTAACTGTAGTCACCATGTTGTAGGTTGTATCACAAATACTCATTTATTTTATAACTGTTTATATGCTTTTTGAACCTCTTCACACATTTTACCCCCTCGACCCACTCCCTTGCCTCTGGCAACCACATACAGAATACACACACACACACACACACACACACACACACACACATATACACACACGTATATATATACACACACGTATATATATTTGAAATTGTGTCTTGCAGCAAAGGGGTCAGAATGTTTCAGTGTGGCTATTGAGAGAGATCCATAACCATAAAGGAAATCAATAGAGAGGAAGAGGTGAGTTCAATGTTAAAATTTTCTACAAAATAGAATTTATTTAAAATCAAATGGGTTTCCTAATTATCCCTTTATCTCATATGTTGAAGCAACGACTGAACAATAAAATTGTTGGAGTAATATAAAGTATTAGGACTGGTATTATGTGACACCAAATGCCCCTATGTCTTTATGATTCTGTGACTCTATTCGAAGTTCTTAGGTACCCCACATTTTACAATAGTGCCCTGTTCACTGTTCTATAGGATGTAGCATTCATTCATCTATTCCCTATACTGTTCAGTGTTCAAATTTATTAAAACATTGCTAACCCCTTTTTAAGTTTTCTCAGTGACTCTTTTAAGTTTATTTTGACAGAGAGAGAGAGAGCAGAGGAGAGGAAGAGAGAAAGGGAGAGAGAATCCTAAGCAGGCTCTGCACCATCAGCACAGAGCCCAATGTGGTGTTCGAACGCACAACCTGTGAGATCATGACCAGAGCTGAAATCCAAAGTCAGACGCTTATCCGAATGAACCACCCAGGTGCCCCTCGGTGACTCATACCAATGAGCAGTAGCTATCGTGACAGTAAAGTTACACTCTATTTGCACTGTTGGTAAGTAAGAAACTCTTGGGAGGGGCGCCTGGGTGGCTCAGTCAGTTAAGCATCTGACTTTGGCTCAGGTCATGATCTCACGGTCCATGAGTTCGAGCCCCACACCGGGCTCTGTGCTGACAGCTCAGAGCCTGGAGCCTGCTTCAGATTCTGTGTCTCCCTCTCTCTCTCTGCCTCTTCCCTGCTCATGCTCTGTCTCTCTCAAAAATAAATAAACATTAAAAATTTTAAAGAAAAAGAATAAGAAACTCTTGGGAAGTGTCTGAACTTCCTGACCTTGTAAAACAGGCACAAGAAATGGTGCATATTAAGACAATGGTTTAGGTTCGTCTCTTTCCCTGCAAAGTATTTTCAGTGCCTGTCTTCAAGTTTTGATATTGTTGTTTACATTTCAGGGCCTTTTTTTTTCCTCCAGAAAACCTCAAAATCTCCAAGGTTTGGGACAGCAATAATTTTATATAAGTTCTCTACGGTTATACTGAAGCATGAGAAAACTAGTAGCTTAGAAAATAGTATCAGTTGGAAATATCATACTTGTAAACTGATATACACAGTAAATGGAAACCCCATCTTGAAAGCTTTACAGGAGACAGACTTCTGAGAAATGGCTGTCCATAGGGGCTGCTCCCAGGAAGCTCCTTATTCTAATCTGACACTTGCTACTTTGTATTTATGGTCACTATAAGATAAATGCAAAAGTCATCACCTTTCAAAAGCAAGAAGCACCAGCTTTCCTCCATCCCAATAGCTCAACACTCATTTGTAAAAATAAAAGCTCCACAGACAGCCTGAACTTAGCTCAAATTAACACTGTGCTCCAAAGTTTTGCTGCAAATGTTCATAATTTATCTGTCAGAAATTGTGAAAGACATTATTATAATTCCAATCACAGCATTTTCTTTTGCCTGTGTTTAGAATGATTTCCCCTAGTTTCAATAATGTTTTTGTGAAATCACATAAGGTTGGAAATAATCACAGGATATCACCTAATTGAATATGTCTTTGTGACAGGAAGTACAAAGTCCATTTAAAACACAACAGTGCTTACGGGCTACCAGGTTGGATCGATTGTCCTCATGACATACATTATCTGCACTTCCCTTTGCCTGCTCCACCCTGGTCAGTACCCCCGGCTTCACTCAGCTACTGAAATCCTGTATTTCACATTAGGCATGAAATTTCCATTCTTAAGCCTGTCCACATTCAAACTGTTGGTACTATTTCAAACACCAAGAGACCAGACAGAATTCTAAAAACTTACACTGAAAGCTATTTTTTAAATAATTTAGCATAAGGATCACAGCCTTTTTCACCAAGGTATCAATTAAGTCATCACTGCTGCTGGCCCTATAAAAATTGATTGGGCCTGTTGTTATCACCCAAACCTTCTCAACTGCTTTCCTGTACAATCTGACACCAAAGGCAGAAATCATGCAGTGAAAACTAGTACCAAGAAAGGAGAAAAAGGTCATTAAATACAAGTCGTGTTTTTTTAATATGTTCCACTGATATTAACCCTGCAGAAAATGACCAGGCAAGAAATGTTTCAGGGACCCATGTAATTATCATTGCTAAAGATATTTGTCCAATCAAACATATTTCTTTTTCAACCAGGAAAAATATACTAACTTGTAGCTCAAGTACATCTCATTTTTCAGGACAGCTCAGCTGGAGAGACCTTTCCTTGCCTATTTTTAAAAATCCTTAATTTGCTTATGAGCAATATTTATACACACCAGCTTTCTGACATGTCATGGCCCCCATCTCCCAACCCTTCCCCTTCCTCCTTGCCCATGAATGTCTCTGTCCTATTATATAACAAACTTCCCCTGCAAAACCTGCTTATTACCCTGGCGGGTGTTTTGCTCTTTTTATTCCATAGCTGCAGCTCTCCATTTTTATTTTAAGTTCTATGGTTTTTCATGCAGCAGTCAGCAAAGAACATCAGCTGAGACAGGCCTTGGCTGCCCCTCATGCTTGGGTAACTTCCAGGTATAGCTCCAAGTGAGGCCTGACATTTACAGATACTTAATCCTCTTACAGTGCTGATGCGGGTAGGGGAAGACTAGGCACGGGGTACAGAGTGTTGACGATTGTGAAAGGCTTGTATTTTATCCCTGAGAAAGTCAGACCCACTTGGCTTGAGTATACCTTCAACATGAGAAGCTATTGGGGCGCCTGTGTGGCTCAGTCAGTTAAGTGTCCATGACCTTGCGGTTTGTGAGATGGAGCCCCACATCGGGCTCTACACTGACAACGTGGATCCTACTTGGGATTCTCTCTCTTTCTCTCTCTCTCTCTCTCTCTCTCTCTCTCTCAAAATAAATAAATTAACTTAAAAAAAAGATGGGCAACTATCATTTGGTTGAGCACCAACATTTGTCAGGAATTGTCATTGCTTTTTTACATTTATTATATTTTTCAGTCCTTATTACAACTCTGCAAAGTACATATCATTAGCCCCATATTTCCCATTGGGACACTGAGACTCAGAGATGAAGGGTCATGTTCCCACAGCCCCACAACAGCAGGAAGTGATATCCAATCTAGAGCTCTCTGCATCAGGGCTTCTCAAAGTTGGGTGACCACAGGAACACCTGGGGAAACTTGTCACACTGCAGCACTTCAAGGGCTGGAGTAGAGCCGGAGATTCAGTGTCTCTGACAAGCTCCCACTGATACCTGCTGATGGTCCCTGGGCCACACTTTGCTTACCAAGGGTGTAGGTTTTATTTTTGATAATGAAGGAAAACATTTTGAGGTGAATACAAGATCCGTGCAAGGATGCCATGCACTGGCCCTGTGGGCACATAAAAGCTTGAAACTCTGATGCCAAACAAGGTATAGGCAGGTTGTGCTGGGAATCATGCCAGCATCCATGTCCGACAGGCAATTTGCTCTCTGCCAGCAAGTTCTTTGGCAGAAGTGTGAAACACACAATTTTTTTTTTCCTGGCTAGAATTTGAGATTTTTTTCCTCCCTATTTTGTACCAGTGAATGCCTTACAAGTGCCTTTTCTGCTTGCAGATAACAGAGGACTCCCATTACAATCAACAAAAACTGACCATCAACAAGGCATATCATAGTCAAATTCACAAAATACTCAGACAAGGAGAGAATCATGAAAGCAGCAAGGGAAAAACAGTCCTTAACCTACAAGGGAAGACAGATCAGGATACCAGCAGCCCTATCCACAGAAATTTGACAGGCCAGAACGGAGTGGCAGGATATACTCAATGTGCTGAATCAGAAAAATACGCAGCCAAGAATTCTTTATCCAGCAAGACTGTCATTCAAAATAGAAGGAGAGATAAAAAGTTTCCAGACAAACAAAAATTAAAGGAGTTTGTGACCACTAAACCAGCCCTGGAAGAAATTTTAAGGGGGACTCTCTGAGGGGAGAAAAGATGAAAAATAAATAAATAAATAAATAAATACATACATACATACATACATACATACATACATACCAAAAGTAACAAAGATTAGAAAGGACCAGAGACCACCACCAGAAACTCCAACACTACAAGCAACATAATGGCAATAAATTCCTATCTTTCAGTACTCACTCTAAATGTCAATGGACTCAATGCTCCAAAATCAAAAGACAGAGGGTAAAAGAATGGATAAGAAAACAAGATCCATCTATATGCTGTTTATGAGAGACCCACTTTAGACCTAAAGACACCTTCAGATTGAAAGCAAGGGGATGGAGAACCATCTATCATGCTAATGGTCAACAAAAGAAAGCCAGAGTAGCCATACTTCTATCAGACAATCTAGATTTAAAATAAAGACTGTATCAAAAGATGCAGAAGGGTATTATATCATAATCAAGGAGTCTATCCACCAAGAAGACCTAACAATTGTAAACATTTATGCGCCAAACGTGATAGCACCCAAATATATAAATCAATTAATCACAAACATAAAAAAAAACTCATCAATAGTAGTACCATAAGAGTAGGAGATTTCAACTCCCCACTCACACCAATGGACAGATCATCTAATCAAAAAATCAGCTGGGGCGCCTGGGTGGCGCAGTCGGTTGGGCGTCCGACTTCAGCCAGGTCACGATCTCGCGGTCCGTGGGTTCGAGCCCCGCGTCGGGCTCTGGGCTGATGGCTCAGAGCCTGGAGCCTGTTTCCGATTCTGTGTCTCCCTCTCTCTGACCTTCCCCCGTTCATGCTCTGTCTCTCTCTGTCCCAAAAATAAATAAACGTTGAAAAAAAAAATTAAAAAAAAAAAAATCAGCAAGGAACAATGGCTTTGAATGACACACTGGACCAGATGGACTTAACAGATATATTCAGAACACTTCATGCTAAAGCAGTGGAATATATATTCTTTTCCAGTGCACATGGAACATTCTCCTGAATAGACCACATACTGGGACACAAATCAGCCCTCAACAGGTACAAAAAGACTGAGATCATACCGTGCATATTTTCACACCACAACACTATGAAACTCGAAATCAACCACAAGAAACAATTTGGAAAGGTAACAAATACTTGGAGACTGAAGAACATCCTACTAAAGAATGAATGGGCCAAATAAAGTTAAAGAGGAAATTAAAAAGTATTTGGAAGCCAATGAAAATGATAACACCACAACCCAAAACCTCTGGGACACAGCAAAGGCAGTCATAAGAGGAAAGTATATAGCAATCCAGGCCTTCCTAAAGAAGGAAGAAAGATCTCAGATACGCAACCTAACCTTACGCCTTTAGGCATAAGGAGCTGGAAAAGAACAGCAAATAAAACCCAAAACCAGAAGAAGACAGGAAATAATAAAGATCAGAGTAGAAATTAATGCTATTGAAAACAAAAAAACAAACAAACAAAAAAAAAACAAACCAACAACAACAACAACAACAACAAAAAACCAGTAGAACAGATGAAACCAGAAGCTGGTTCTTTGAAAGAATTAACAAAATTGATAAACCACTAGCCACTTTGATCAAAAAGAAAAAGGAAAGGACCCAAAGAAATGAAATCAGGAATCAAAGAGGAGAGATCACAACCAACACAGCAGAAATAAAAACAATAATAAGAGAATATTATGAGCAATCATATGCCAATAAAATGGGCAATCTGGAAGAAATGGACAAATTCCTAGAAACATATACACCACCAAAGCTGAAACAGGAAGAAATAGAAAATTTGAACAGACCCATAACCAGTAAGGAAATCGAATTGGTAATCAAAACTCTCCCCAAAAACAAGAGTCCAGGGCCAGATGGCTTTCCAGGGGAATTCTACCAAACATTTCAGGAAGAGTTAACACCTATTCTCTTGAAGCTGTTCCAAAAAATAGAAATGGAAGGAAAATTTCCAAACTCTTTCTATGAAGCCAGCTTTACCTTGATTCCAAAACCAGACAGAGACCCAAAAAGGAGAACTATAGACCAATTTCCCTGATGAACATGGATGCAAAATTCCTAAACAAGATATTAGCCAACCAGATCCAACAACACATTAAAAACATCATTTACCATGACCAAGTGGGATTTATATCTGGGATGCAGGGCTGGTTCAATATCGACAAAACAATTAATGTGATTCAGCACACCAATAAAAGAAAGGACAAGAACCATATGATCCTCTCAATAGATGCAGAGAAAGCACTTGACAAAATATAGCATCCTTTCTTGATAAAAACCCTCAAGAAAGTAGGGATAGAAGGAGCATAACTCGAGATCATAAAAGCCATATATGAATGACCCAATGCCAATATCACCCTCAGTGGGGAAAAACTGAAAGCTTTCCCCCTAACGTCAGGAACAAGACAGGGATGTCCATTCTTGCCACTGTTATTCAACATAGTATTGGAAGTCTTAGCTTCTGCAATCAGACAACACAAAAAATAAAAGGCATCCAAATAGGCCAGGAGGAGGTCAAACTTTCACTCTTCATAGATGACATGATACTCTAAATGGAAAACCCAAAAGATTCCACCAAAAAACTGCTAGAATTGATTCATGAATTCAGCAAAGTTGCAGGATATAAAATCAATGCACACGAATCGGTTGCATTCCTATACACCAACAATGAAGCGACAGAAAGAGAAATCAAGGAATCGATCCCATTTATGACTGCACCAAAAACCATAAAATACCTAGGAATAAATCTAAACAAAGAGGTGAAAAATCTATACACTGAAAACCATAGAAAGCTTATGAAACAAATTGAAGAAGACACAAAAAAATGGAAAAAGATTCCAGGAAGAAAAAATGTTATTAAAATGTTGATACTACCCAAAGCAATCTACATATTCAATGCAATCCCTATCAAAATAACACCAGCATTCTTCACAGAGCTAAAACAAATAATACTAAAATTTGTATGGAACCAGAAAAGATCCCAAAGAACCAAAGCAATCTTGAAAAAGAAAACCAAAGCGGGAGGCATCACAATCCCGGACTTCAAGCTATACTACAATGCTGTAATCATCAAGACAGTATGGTACTGGCACAAGAACAGACCCTCAGATCAATGGAACAGAATAGAGAACCCAGAAATGGACCCACAGACGTATGGCCAACTAATCTTTGACAAAGGAGGAAAGAATATCCAATGCAATAAAGACAGTCTCTTCAGCAAGTGGTGCTGGGAAAACTGGACAGCGACATGCAGAAGAATGAACCTGGACCACTTTCTTACACCGCACACAGAAATAAACTCAAAATGGATGAAAGACCTAAACGTAAGACAGGAAGCCATCAAATTCCTTGAGGAGAAAGCAGGCAAAAACCTCTTACTCTACACATCTCTGGAGGCAAGGGAAACAAAAGCAAAAAGGAACTACTGGGACCTCATCAAAATAAAAAGGTTCTGTACAGTGAAGGAAACAATCAGCAAAACAAAAAGGCAACCGACAGAATGGGAGAAGATATTTGCAAATGACATTTTGGATAAAGAGTTGGTATTAAAAATCTGTAAAGAACTTATCAAACTTGACACCCAAAAAACAAATAATCCACTGAAGAAATGGGAAAAAGACATGAACAGACACTTTTCCAAAGAAGACATCCAGATGGCTAACAGACACATAAAAAGATGCTCAACATCACTCATCAGGGAAATACAAATCAAAATAATGAGATACCACCTCACACCTGTCAGAAAGCCAAAAATTAACAACTCAGGACAACAGATGTTGGTGAGGATGCAGAGAAAAAGGATCTCTTTTGCATTGTTGGTGGCCGCTGGTGCAGCCGCTGGTGCAGCTGCTGGTGCAAGCTGGTGCAGCCACTCTGGAAAACAGCATGGAGGTTCCTCAAAAAACTAAAAATAGAACTATCCTACAACCCAGGAATTGTACTACTAGGCATTTATCCAAGGGATACAGGTGGGCTCTTTCAAAGGGACACATGCACTCCCATGTTTACAGCAGCACTATCAACCATAGCCAAAGTATGGAAAGAGCCCAAAATCCATCAGTGGATGAATGGATAAAGATGTGGTATACATGTACAATGGAGTATTACTCGGCAATCAAAAAGAATGAAATTTTGCCATTTGCAACTACGTGGATGGAAGTAGAGGGTATTATGCTAAGTGAAATTAGTCAGAGAAAGACAAAAATCATACGACTTCACTCATATGAGGATGTTAAGAGACAAAACAGATGAACATAAGGGAAGGGAAACAAAAATAATATAAAAACAGGTAGGGGGACAAAACAGAAGAGACTCATAAATATGGGGAACAAACAGTGTTACTGGAGGGGTTGTGGGAGGGGGGATGGGCTAAATGGGTAAGGGGCACTAAGGAATCTACTCCTGAAATCATTGTTGCACCATAGGCTAATTTGAATATAAATTTTAAAAAATAAAAAATTATTAGAAAGCACGGCAAAAAAAAAAAAAACAGAAAAAGAAAAAGCAAAGCAAAGAAAAAGACAATTCTAACTATAGGGTTTTCTGAAGCTCTAAGCTGTCAATACAAACATCAACCATCCTAGTTTTGGACATCTTTCCAGGTCCAGGTGACTAACACAATTTAAAAAGAGAAACACAGCTAAGGTGTTTAAAAAGAGAAACACAGGTGGCCCAGTCAGGTAAGCGTCCGACTTAGACTCAGGTCACAATCTTATGGTTCGTGAGTTCGAGCCCTGCATGAGCCTCTGTGCTGACAGCTCAGAGCCTAGAGCCTGTTTCAGATTCTGTGTCTCCCTCTGTTTGCACTCTGTCTCTCTCAAAAATAAACATTAAAACAAATTTTTAAAAAAGAGGAAGAGAGGGAGAAGAGGTGGAGGAGGGAGAATAAACACTAATTCATCAAGTTGGAAAGAATAGAGCCTGTACACCAGTCTGATGGCTGCTTCTCACCCATCTCTCTACAATCTTATTTCTTCCCACGTAGCCTCCTTTCCCCAAAAAAACAACATAATAAAGGGAAATGATAATGTCTCGGTGGCTAATGCAGCCTTGAGGGGGAAAAAAAAAGTTCTCCTAAATGCAAGTTGAAGTCCCTGCAGGGCAATAAACAAAATCCTACTTTGACAAAATGCAATGACTGAGCATGTGCCCTGGTGACATCTTCCAGCCAGCCACGAAAGGTGGATGGAGGGACTTGACTGGGCTGCCTCTGAGTTCCCCCTCATGTCACCAAGAAGAGGTGGGGGGGGGACACCTGATACATGGCCTAGCTTGCCTTGTAGCTTGGAAAAGCTGGCAATCAGAGCCATTCCTCAGAACAGCAAATCCTCTTCTGGTTTTGCCTCTGACCCCGATGGCACTCCCTTTCCCCCTAACTCCCAAACATGGCCTCATGCCCTTGAGCTGCGCCCCCTGCTCCCCAAATGAACAGCCAAATTGCCCTGACATGGTATCTTTGCAGAAGCCATCCCAGGAGCATGCCTAAGTATAAGCGGGCTATGGAGGGTTGAGGGTGAGAAAGGGCGACCGGGTTCAAAAGTAAAGTCATGGGGAATAATGAGACTGTTCCGCCCAGCTCCCAGCCAGCCAGGGGAGCAGACTGCCCTTTCAAATTGGGTGTCCCAGCTCAGGCAGCTGAAATAACTGGTCACGGAGAGCTGCAAGCAAATTGCTTTGACAAGGCTGTTACTGTTGTAAGGGTTCAAGGGTGCCGGCCACTAGGTCAGCGGCTGCCAATCAAGCGGACAGAAAAAGCCGCTCATTGAGCCTGTGATTTCCACCTAGGCCGCAATTATCCCTGACTATTCCTGTACCTCAGCAGCGCCTCTGATTAAACCTGCCTCCCTTTTACATCTCTTTCAGAGTGCGCTTCACACACTAATTAGTTGCCGGCTCTCCACTGAGATGTCAGACCCTCCGTCAATTTATCTCTATTTCAGCCTGCTCAGAGTGACTTCCCCAGTTATCAAAATTTAATCATGCCTTCAAAAATGTTGAAAAGTGGTCATTAGAGGCAAAAGGCCACAGGATACAATATTCATTTTTCTCTATCTTCCAGCCATCCAGCTGGCATCTATAATGGATATCCTGGGGGCTGTGAGAACACGTTGATTTATGCAACCTCGGCCCTGCTCTCCCTGTGCTCCACCAGGCTGCTTGAGAGAACAGGCTTTAACAAGGTCTGAGGTGGGAGGACATTAATCACGGCGGCATTGTATGTGGAAAAGGGTGCTGTGTAGTCAGAGAACCCCCTACAGTAGGGCAGTTAGATTTTTTTTTTTTTTTACCACCTTCTTGGTGATAAAAGAGAGTTTGACAATTGATTAGACCTCTCTGTAACCTTGCAGCCCTGGGAAATGATGAGAGAGAGAAGAGAGGAAGAGAATGATTCTCATACCAACGGTTTTAAATGTGCAATAACTTTATGATTCTTGACTGAAACTGGCTATCAAAATCAGTCCCAACTCAATACCATCTGAAAAAGAAGATCATTCGTGGAATAAGAGCCCTTTTGGCCGGATGTGTCAGAGCCAATCACAGGCACCGGGGTCCTGCGGTGACTGCTGGCTGCCTCATACGGGGGGTTCTGATAAAAATCACATCTGATAAATTCACCTCTGCCTGCCTGCTTGGCTGGAGAGAAGGTTTTAGTCCAAAATCAACAATGATGAACCGAAATCCATCAGCAACTGGGAATTGGTTTTCCCCTTCCCTCCATCTTGCTTCAGAGCCATCCACTTCACTCCGTGGCTTTTCCCTTCTTCTACTCATGTCGTTTCCGAGTCTACGGGAGGAAGAGGAGGACACTGGACCTCGTCCCTCTGGCTGCTGCAGCAGCAGAACACATCTTTGCCAGGTGTCCCTGCTCCCTTGATACATTCTGATCTTTAATACCCACAGCCCCTCTCTGGGCTTGTCCCTGCCCCTGCTGCTGAGAGCAGAGTCACCAGTCACGCAGAACACGAAAGGTGATTTTTCTGTCTTTTTATTCATGGCAGAAATGTCTTATGTTAACACTTCTTTTGATCCTCGTTCCAGTCATTCTTTGATGCCTTTGGTGGAGGGAGAAACAGGCAAGTAAAAAGCCTTTAGGTAAGACACTTAAAAAGGCCCAGCGTAGCATGAAAGAAATGGGGTGTGGTGATAATTTGACTGTAAGCCTTTTGGACCCGTCTTCATGTTCTTACCCCCTCTCATCTGCTCACCCTTCCACGTTCTGAAGCCCACAGTGACTTTTTTTCTTCCTTCTCTGGGAATTCAGCCTACGTCTAGAACCGGGAGGGGACAGCCACATACATAGAGAATAGTCCGAGGAGACTCCTCCCGGAGAAGCAAGGGAATTTCTTCTGTTTCTGGTGGAGTGTTAGGGAAAGTGAAATAATCTGAAGTAACACATAATTTCAGAGCTCGTGCCCCAGCCAGATTTTTCCCATGGCCATTCTTCTTAAGGGGAGGATCCACCTTATGGTCAAACCCAGAAACAGGCCAGACTAGGAAAGAGGGAGGCAAAAGGGAAGGAAGCCAGGCGTTGTTTCACTTACTTTGCTGGCTCGCCACCCTACATCAACTGACCCATTATGAAATATACTCCAGATATAAGGGCAAGGACACACACCTGACAACAATGGCTTAGAATACAGAAAGGTGATAAGAAAGGATTGTACACATTACCTTGAAATGGTACTTCTATCAACAATGGATCCTGGCACTGTTGTTTTCTGAACCCAGTCAGGATGAGCTCTATGTACCCCAGCCAGATTTATTTTCAAGCCTGGAGCCTGTCACCACATGATTCCTGCACTAGACTTCACTATCCAAACTACAAGTGCAGCCCTCCAGACATTCTGCCTTGCCTTTTTAATCCTGCATCAACATGAACCATGTTGATTCATGAACCATCCTTGCTACCTGTGCTTCTCCCACACCTTGAGAGCATACCCAGTGCTGGGTACTGGGAAGCACTTGCTCTGGATACGACCCTAACACTGAGAAAGGGAAAAATACAAATAAAGTTATAAACAGCCATGCTCCACTCAACAAACGACCAGAATGACTGCCTGAATGATGTAAACTGTTACTATGTGAAAGTACAGACTCTCTCAAGCTTGTGAATCCAGTGAGGTATGATATGAATGGAGAGAATAGCATCATGGAGAAAAATGGAAAGATGTTGTCATAATAGTCCTACATAAAAATGGAGAACGTTTTACATTATCTGCAGTGTTTGCGATAATAAAGCACAAATTTGTAAATTTGAATGCACATAAAGGGAAGCTTTTGGCAACAGTATCTGAGTCTATTTACTCTACCAAGAAGCACGTCTCTACATTTTTTGAACTGTTGTACTGCCTCAACACTTTAAAGGTATGAAAAACAATCTACCTTCCCCAAATTTATTTAATATTATTTTAGAGGGGTGCCTGGGTGGTTCAGTCGGTGGGG
This sequence comes from Herpailurus yagouaroundi, assembly GCF_014898765.1. Taxonomy (NCBI): domain Eukaryota; kingdom Metazoa; phylum Chordata; class Mammalia; order Carnivora; family Felidae; genus Herpailurus; species Herpailurus yagouaroundi. The sequence goes on from NW_024412430.1 coordinate 2,753,994, forward strand.
CGGCCGACTTCAGCTCAGGTCATGATCTCATAGTCCATGAGTTCGAGCCCCACATCAGGCTCTGTGCTGACAGCTCAGAGCCTGGAGCCTGTTTCAGATTCTGTGTCTTCCTCTCTCTGACCCTCGCCTGCTCATGCTCTCTCTCTGTCTCAAAAACAAATAAACGTTAAAAAAAATATATATATATATATGTATATATATATATATTATTTTAGAGCAGCAATACTTAGCCTAAGTTCCATAGATGCCTTCTCCCCAGCCAAGAGGTCCCTTGATAGAATTCAGAGGGTCTGAGAATTTTGGTGAAAAAGTATTCCTTCATTTTCACTACCCTCCAGCTGTAAGTGAGCATTTCATTCAATTATGAATACAGACCACAGAGCATGCTAGTATTGGGAGAATGTGTGTGTGTGTGTGTGTGTGTGTGTGTGTGTGTGTGTGTTTGCATCTCTTGGAGCACAACAGTGCTAGAATGATCAGAAGCTCATTATAATCTCATTATCCAAATATTGAATGTTTTTCATGAGATCTGTGGTATGGCTGGCAAAAACAACACACACACACACCCACACATACACAGCATAATAACAAGGTGGCCGTATAATTTATTGTCTAAACCAGGACAGTTTGAGAGTGATAGAGACACTATTAATAACTATGACAGGACAACAGTTGTAAACTGGAATTGTCCCCCAATGAGCCATGCAGTATGGCCACATTAACATTAATTTAATTTCATGTAAAATTAATAACATTTTTGCCTATTTCCATCTTTAAGCCATTCAGACAAGTCTACCCATCCTAAAATATATTGTGAGAAGTGACGAAAGTCCACTGATTAGCCCTGCAGAGCTCGCATGTGAATAAGTCTTGTTGCAGAATTCCATTTCTGAGTTACAGGGAGTCAAGAAGACAAAGCGCAGTATCTATGTCTTGGGCTTCAGTAGCTAAATTTTAATGGAGGCCAGCTGAACAAATCCAATCCCTCAATTCAGAGGAAGGTACACAAGATATTTTTTGATACCTGGAAACAATGCCTCCTCAATAATGGCTTACATAAAACAATTCTAGTATGCCACTTTTGATCACCCTAACGCACATAAACAAGTAAGACTCTTTAATCCTGCGCCGCGGTTACATTAGAATCCTTCTATCAGCTCACTGTTGGCAAGAATTATCCCCTAGTAAGTGATATAATTAATCATATAGGGCAGAGCTGTTTTTATGTAATAAATTTGATGTGCCATTACTCTCAACGAGAGTATTTAAAATGTGAAGAAAAAAGTAGACAACACTGGGGAACAGAGTTAAAATATACTCAACAAATCATTTTATAACACACAAATAATTGAACGCTAAAATAGTAAATGAATTTTCACTGCAGATTCTTTATCCTTTCCCAGTCTTCACCCATTCCCAGCTCACTACTTCTGGTCTTCGTGCATCCCTATTTGCCTTTGGTTACTCCATATCACTGCCTAAGGAATCACTAGAAGTGTTTACTTGGTACATGAATCTTCACCTGCCCAGAATGTGAAATAAATAGAAAATCCAGCCAGATGGCCGCTAAGGTTCTCTGAAATTTAGAGATTCTGTAATTTTGAATCCAATACAACAAATTATCTTAGAATACATTTCAAGATCTAATTCCAGACTGTTAGATTAGCCATGACATTGGGTTAACTATGTCAATACTTCCATCCAACAGTGATTTTTATTAAAAGGCATCACTCTTATGGAATCTGTAAGTTGAAGGAAATACATCAGAAGACTCCCGACACCATCACAAGTAGTCCTTATTCTACAATCTAAAAACACTGAGTCTTCAAAAAAAGACAGGGAAGGTCATTGAAAAAAAGAAGCATCTGAAATTAAAGCCATGATCTATATTAATTACAGGAAGGTGACAAGAAAATGTTTTCCAGAGTTTTAGGGATGTCCACATCCAGAAAGATACAATATGGTACACTTTTCCCTGTGTCCCCAAATTAGTACAACTAAACCCACTGGGAATTATATATATAAAACAGACATAATAAGACTCTGAAAGTCAGAGAGAAGAAAAATAAACTGGCCAGGAACCTGAGTGCCCAAGTAACAACATGATGGTGAGTTCCTTGGGTTTTCTTATTGCCTCACACATCTTAGATTTGGACCGGAAGCCAGCAACTCAAAAATGCCAAAGATATCAAACAAAAAAAGTCCCCATGAGAAATACAAATCAAAACCACAATGAGGTACCACCTCACACCTGTCAGAATGGCTAACATTAACAGCTCAGGCGACAACAGATGTTGGCGAGGATGTGGAGAAAGACATTCTCTTTTGCACTGCCGGTGGGGATGCAAGCTGGTGCAGCCACTCTGGAAAACAGTATGGAGGTGCCCCAAAAAATTAAAACTAGAACTACCCTATGACCCAGCAATTGCACTACTAGGAATTTATCCAAGGGATACAGGTATGCTGTTTCAAAGAGGCACGTGCACCCCAATGTTTATAGCCATCATGGCTATCAACAATAGCCAAAGTATGGAAAGAGCCCACATGTCCATTGATGGATGAATGGATAAAGATGTGGTATATGTATACAATGGAGTATTACTTGGCAATCAAAAAGCATTAAATCTTGCCATTTGCAACTACGTGGATGGAACTACAGGGTATTATGCTAAGTGAAATTAGAGAAAGACAAATATGACTTCACTCATATGAGGACTTTAAGATACAAAACAGATGAAAACAAGAGAAGAAAATCAAAAATAATATAAAAACAGGGAGGGGGACAAAACATAAAAGACTCTTAAATACGCAGAACAAACAGAGGGTTACTGGAGGGGTTGTGGGAGGGGGGATGGGCTAAATGGGTAAGGGGTATTAAGCAATCTACTCCTGAAATCACTGTTGCACCATATGCTAACTAACTTGGATGTAAATTACAAATAAATAAATAAATAAATAAATAAATCAATAAATAGGAAAAAAATAAGTCCCCATGAGAACCAGCTGTCTCTATCCAAAAAACCAGAAGAAGGGCATCCTAGCAAGACAGAAATATTTTTAGACAATAATCATTCTACATCAGCCAAACACCAAAGAAAAAAACTGTAGTGCCATCCTTACCCACACTAGCAAAGTCCAAACAAGCAGCCAGATTTCCACCCTCATGAGGCTGTAAAAAGGTGTCCCAACACCCCCACCAGGGTTGTTTCAAAGAGGGTAAGTAAGGACCTGGGACCTTCATCCTTGCCAGCTGGTAACAAGCTCCTTCCTCCCCACCAGAGTGTCAGTGCAGACCACAATGAAACCCTGGCCTGCCACCTCCACCTTTTAGTAATAAGACTCCTGTCCATTCCCCACTGGGGTGGTATCAGAAGAGACCTGTTACAGAGATAGAATTTGCCCCATCTCAAGACAGTCCCTGTCTCAAGACAGTAATGAGGCCAGCTCCCACCACAGTAACACTAGACACCGCATGGGAGACAGAATCCCATTCCTGCCTAGTAGAAACAAGGAATATCCGGCTTCTGATTTAAGGAACAATGAGAGGGGAATTTAGATTCCCCTAGAATCTAAATTCTGTCTCCGCCTAGAAGTAACAAAGTGATGCTTCTGTTTCCCCTTCCAAATCAGTGTCAAAGGAAGCTAGCTAGAACAAAAAGGCTTAAAATAAGATCCCAAGTTCTCATAACATAAAACTGTCTACATTTTAATCAAAAATTGCTGGTCATACCAAGAATATCTCAAACTCAGTGAAAAGACGATCAATGTATCCCGACACTGAGAAAAAGACAGAGATGGTAGAATTATTTTTTAAGGTTTATTTATTTATTTTGGGAGAGAGAGAGAGAGAGAGAGCAGGAGAGGGGCAAGGCAGAGGGAGGGAGGGGGAGGGAGGGAGGGAGGGAGGGAGGGACAGAGAGAGAGAGAGAGAGAGAGAGAATGAATCCCAAGCAGGCTCTGCAACATTAGCATGAAGCTTGACATGGGCTCAAACCCACCAAACCACGAGACCATGAGAGATGGTAGAATTATTGAACAAAAGTTTTATAGTAACCATGATAAAAGGTGTAACAAGCAATCACAAAGAAAAAACTGGAAAGTATCAGCAAAGAAGTAAAATATTTAAAGAATGAAATAGAGATTTTATTTTATTTTATTTTACCAAATGGAAATTTTAGAACTAAAAAAGATGATAATCAAAATAAAAATCTCAGGAGATGGGCTGAAGGACAGAATAGAGGGAATGAGAAGAAAGAATTATTGAACTGGGAGACAGAAAAAGATAAATTATCCAATCTGAACAATAGACAATGTACTTTTATTTTTATTTTTTTTAATATAATTTATTGTCCAATTGGTTTCCATACAACACCCAGTGCTCACCCAACAGGTGCCTTCCTCAATGCTCATATACTTTTAAAAAGTGCATAGAGCCTCAGGTACCTGTGGGACTTTAGCAAAAGATCCAACATTCATGTTACCAAGTCGCAGGAGAGGATAAAGGGGACAGGCCTGAAAAAATATTCAAATAAAAGCTAAAAACTTCCCAAATTTGGCAAGAGACATAAGCCCACAGATTCAAGAAGCTGACTTAACCAAAACAGGACAAATACAAAGAAATCCATGCCAAGGTATCATAAACAAACTTCTGAAAACTAAAGACAATGAAAAAGGTCTTGAAAGTAGCCAGAGAAAACAGACATCTTACATAGAGAGAAGACAATTTTTGAATAACATCTCACCACAGAAGACACAAGGAAGTGGCACAATGTTCAGCAAGTACTAAAAGGACAAAAACTGTCAACGCAGAGCCTCATGCCTAGCAAAAATACTGATAAAATTCACCAACCTCTAGCAAGACTGACAAAAAAAAGACACAAATTAACAATATCAAGAATGAAGCAGGGATATCACTACAGACCCTGCAGTCATCAAAAAGATAAGAGAATGCTATGAACAACTCTATTCACATACACTTGATAATTAAGATGAAATAAGCCAATCTTTTACAAAATAGATTACAACTCATTCAAAATGAAATAAATTGAAATAAATACAGCTATTAAAAATTTAATAACTCAGAATTTTAAAACTCCAAAAACAGAAATCTCCAAGCCCAGATGGTTTCACCAGAGATTTATACCAAATATTGGAAGAAGAATTAACACCAATTACATAATATATTTTTCTGAAATTAGGAGAGGGGAGAACACATCCCAATTAATTTTATGAAGGTAAAAATATCCTGATTATCAAAACCACACAAAGACAGTACAAACAAGAAAATTATAGGCCAATATCCTCATTAATACAGACACAAAAATTGGTAACAAAGTATTTGCAAATAGAATTCAACAATACATAAAAATAATTACATACCATGACCAAGTGGCATTCATTCCAGGAATGGGAAGTTGATTCAATATTCAAAAACCAATCAATGTAATACACCACGTTAACAAGATAAAGAAAATATCACATGACCATAATCATCAATGCAGGCAAACATTTGACAATTCAGTCATGATAAAAACCCTCAGAAAAATAGGTATAGAAGAGGACTTCCTTAATTTCATAAAAGAGAATCTACAAAAACCTACAACTAACATTTTACTTCATAGTGAAAGTAAAATTATTTCTCCTTAACACTAAGAACAAAGCTTATTTAAGGCGAAAGAGGAAATAAATGACATAGAGATGGTAAAGGAAGATGTAAAACTGTTCTAATTTGATTAGAACGTTATACATGATTGTCTAGGTAGAAAATCCCAAGGAATACAATAAACAATACAAATAAAGCAACAAGCAATAAAAATTTCTAAAACTAACAAGTGAATTCAGCAAGGTCACAGAATATAAGATAGACATACCAAAAATCAACTGTATTTCTATATACTAAAAACGAGCATGTGGACAATGAAATTAAAATTTCAATACCATGTAGGGATACCTGGGTGGCTCAGTTGGTTAAGCGTCTGACTCTCGATTTTGGCTCAAGTCATGATCTCACAGTTTGTGAATTCAAGCCTCACGTCCAGCTCTGTGCTGACAATGAAGAGCCTGCTTGGGATTCTCTGTCTCCTTCTCTCTCTCTGCCCTGCTCACTCTCAATCTCTCTCTCAAAAATAAATAAATATAAACTTAAAAAAATCAATATCATTTACAATCACTCACAAAAATATTTAGGTATAAATTAACAAAACATGTACAGAACTTACATACTGAAAGAGTATATATCGCAGATGAAAGAAGTCAAACGGAAAAACATTGCATGTTCATGGATTAGAAGAATCTACATAGTAAAGATGTCAATTTGCTTCAAAATGACATTTAAACAATGCCTATCAAAACCCCAGCAACACTGTTATGTATGTTTGCATACATATATGATATGTGTGGAATGTGTGATATATATGATATGACATATGATATATATAATATATATACACACACTCATATATACTAAAATTCATGTGGAAAAAGGCTAAGAAACTGAAATAGCAAAAATGATTTTCTGAAAAAGAAGAACAAGATCGGGAGAAACCAGTCTACCCGATTTCAAGAAGGAGGATATAGCTACAGTGATCAAGACTGTGTGGTACTAGTAGGGGGCAGACACAAAAGTCAATGGAAAATAACAGAGAACCCAGAAATACACTCATACAGCTCTGCTCAACTGATTTTGACAAAGGTGCAAAACCATACAAGAGAGAAAACAAATAGCCTCTTCCACAAATGGTGCCAGATCAATCAGTGCTGTATCCCCAGGCAAAAGAAATGAAACTCAACCTAAGTCTCACACCTTATTAAAAAATTAAGTCAAAATAAATCATAAACTTAAATATAAAACTATAAAACTTTTTTTAAACAAAATAGGAGGCTGGCTCAGCTGGTTGAGCATCCGGCTTTGGCTTGTGTCATGGTCTCACGGTTCATGAGTTTGAGCCCCAAGTCAGGCTCTCTGCTGTCAGCACAGCCCCTCTATGCATCCTCTCTCTCCCTCTTTCTCTACCTCTCCCCCAGATGTGCTCGTGCTCTCTCTCTCTCTCTCAAAAAATAAATAAATGTTAGGGGCACCTGGGTGGCTCAGTCAGTTAAGTATCTGACTTTGGCTCAGGTCATGATCTCGCGGTTCGTGGGTTCCAGCCCTGTGTCTGGCTCTGTGCTGACAGCTCAGATCCTGGAGCCTACATCACATTATGTGTCTCCCTCTTTCTCTATGCCCCTCCCCAGCTCACATTCTGTCTCTGTCTCTGTCTCTCTCTCTCTCAAAAATAAAATAAGCATTAAAAATTTTTAACAATAAATGAAAAAATAAACGTTAAAAAAATTTTTTTAATAGGAGAAAACTAGGCAAAGAGTTCTTAGACTTCATACCAAATGCATAAAAGAAAAATTTTATAGGGTTCATCAAAATTAAAATATATTGCTTTCTGAAAGACCCTTGTAAGAGAATGAAAAGACAAATTACAAAATGCAGAGAAAATATTTTTGACAATCACAGTTCTAACAAAAGACTAGTATCTAGAATAAATACTTTCAAAACTCAACAGGAAAAAAAAATCCAGTTACAAAATGAGAAAAAGACATGAGCAAAGATGATATACAGTTGGAAAATAAGAACATGAGAAGATGTTCAGCAGGATTAGCCTTTAGGAGAGTGCAAATTAAAACTACAATGGGATAACATTACACATCTATTGGAATGTCTAATCTAAAAAACTGTGACACCACCAAATGCTGGCGATAGAAGAGGAGAAAGTGGGTCACACATAAATTGCTAGCAGAAATGTAAAATTGTACAGCCACTCTGTAGAGCGGTTTACAGTCTCTTATAAAACCTTGCAGCTACCATATAAACCACCAAGGTACTCTTGAGCATTTAACCCAGAGAAATAAGACTAAGATTGACACAAAGATTTTTACAAACAGGATCACAGCAACTTTATTCATAATAGCTAAAAAGTATCAGGTCTTTCAATGGGTGAATGGTTGGTAGAGCAAAACATGATATATCCATACTGTGTAATCTTACTCGGCAACTAAAAGGAAGGAACTATTGATATCATCAACATCCTTAATGAATCTCCAGAAAATTATGCTACAGAAAAAACCATCCCAAAAGCCTACATGTTTTCTTGAAATGACAAAATAGTAGAAATGGAGAACAGATCTGTAGTTGTCACAGTTTAAGGAGAGGGTGGGGGCAAGAGGGAAATGGGTGTAGCTATGAAGTAGCAACACAAGGGATCGTTGTGGTGATGGAAATGTTACATATCTGGACCATATCAATGTCAACGGTTTTGTTGTAATGCTGTACTATAATTTCGTGAAATGTTACCACTGAGGGAAACAGGGTAAAGCACACATGGGATCACTCTGTATTATTTCTTTTGACTACGTATGAATCTGTAATTATCTCAAAATAAAAAAATAAATTTTTAAATGGTCAGCCAGAAAAATAAACAGAAAGAGTATCACTTAAACTAGAATTAAATTTTAAAAAATAGTTTCAAATCAATTAGAGGAAATGGTTACAACATTTAGATTTACTTTAAAATCTGTTTCTATGTAATTTCTCCTAAATTGAATGAGCTAGACCTCTAATCCTAGCTACAACAGAATAGCTTGTAGCAGACCAACGATCCTGTTGAGATATGGACAATTTAGATTTTTGTAAACATCTATCTGAAGCCATCATGGAGCTGGTGAAAAAGCCAGAATTTATGGAATCAGATCCTAGAGAAGGAGAAAACTCACAGAGAGAAGTCAAACTTTCTGCATGCCACTTTTCTCTTTGGAGTATCAGTTCATACTTGGGTCAGTCAAGGTCTTGAGATGCTAGCTGAGTCTTAGGCCATCTCTTACAGCAAAGAGGCAAGAAATGGAGTTCAGAACTATAAAGTTAGGAAGGACCTGAGCAGCTAAGATCTTGAAAAGAAGGAAGACGCACTCAAGTTTCTCCTTGAGACATTTGCACAAAGCAAAAGGTTAAGAACTCAAGTAGAAATTACCTTAAAAACACTGCAGAGAATGGGGCAGTCAGAGAATTCAGGATACAAAAACAGAAGTCCAAGGTCTATGAAAGAGATGGAAATGCCATCCCAGTTGAGAAGCAAGAAGAGCTCTCCCAGAGAGGTGATAGCAAACTCAAAATAGATTGAGCCTTACAAAAACTGAAAATCACCCTCAGGTCAGCTCAGTCTCTATTTGGACTGAGATTATCTGCCCCTCTGCTGCCTCCAAAAAGATCAAATAAATCATACTCAAAGGAAAGAACATATCCAGAACTTCCATACTGTTCACAACTGATGCCACGTATTCAACTAAAAACATTTACTGGCATAACAAGAAATAGAATATACAAGGAAAAACAGAAATGGGCTTACAAGTAACCGATATATATTGGAGCTATCAGATAAAGATGTTATATGGTCAGATAAAAAATGGCAAAATGGAAAATCAGAAAACCAGAATTCATAAGAAAAAGTTAAATGGAATTCCAAAATTTAAAAATACAATAATTGAAATTAAGATGATCACAAAAGATAGCTTAAAATGTAGGACTGGACCCAGTAGAAGAAAAAAAAATAGTTAACTGTAATATCTGAGTAAACAATACCCAATATTGAGAGTCAAAAGAATGAAAATTATAGAAATATTGCATTTGCTACACTGTGTTAAAAATCTAATGTATGTATAATTAGAACCCCAAAAGCAGAGGAAAGAGAGAATAGGACAGAACAAAATTAAAGAGATTAAAAACTGAGCAATTTCCAAAACTGATAGAACACATCAAGCCACATGTTTAAGAAACACTAGCAGGATAAATACAAAGAACACCATATCTAGGCTCATCATAATCAAATAGCTAAAAGTTAAGGGCAAAAACAAAAGCAAGCAGAAAAAGAAGACAGCATTACCAAAAGAATAAGAAGTCTGAGAATTTATTTTTTTTAATTTTTTTATTGTTTATTTATTTTAGAGAGAGAGACATAGAGCACGAGCAGAGGAGGGGCAGAGAGAGAGGGAGACACAGGATCTGAAGCAGGCTTCAGACTGAGCTGTCAGCACAGAGCCTGATGCAGGTCTTAAATCCACAAACCGTGAGATCACAACCTGAGCCAAAGTCAGGCGCTTAACTGACTGAGCCACCCAGGTGCCCCTGAGAATTTATTTTTTTAAAGATGAAAAAAAACCAATACAGTATCTTTAAAATGCCACCCGAGAATTTTAACCTCTGTAAAAAAAAAAAAAAAAAAAAAAAGTCTTCAGAGGTGAAAGACAAAGACATTTCCAGACCAACAGAAACCAGGAGATTCACCCTAAAGGAAATGTAAAGGGCGCTGTTCTAGAAGAGAAGTGAGACAAATAAAGATGCAATAAGAAATAAGGTACAACACAGTATGTTACGTGGATGAATCTATTTTTAAATTCAACAATCTCTTGAAAGATTTACAATGTGAATAAAACTCTAAAGTATGACAACAACAGTAACAGTCAGGAAGGGGTTAACTGGGAATATTATTTTTAAAACATGGCCACAAACCCTCTGATGCTCTTCCATCAAGAACTGTTGACTGCATCCCTTTCTCTTGAGTCTGCACAAACTTGAGATTTCTTAAACCACTAGGAGCATGGCTGAAATGACAATACGTGACTTTCAAGGCTAGGTCATAAAAGGCCATGCAACTTCCACGTTGCCCTCTTGTTCTTCGATCCCTAAGTCACCACATAAAAAGTCAACTCTTTGACCACCATACTGGAGAGACTACATAGAGGGCCTCTGCTCAAAAATTACAGTGAGTCCCTCCTTCAGCCATCTCAGCCCAGACACCAAACATGTGAGTGAAGAAGCCATCTGTTCAGGTCACCCCAGGCATTCAAGTCATCCCAGGTGAGGATCCAGACATCATGGAGCAGAGACAAGCCATCCCCACTGTGCCTTTTCAAAATTTCTGACTCAGAGAATCCAGGAACTTAACCAATTGGTTATTGTTTAATGCTACTAAATTTTAGAGTAGTCTGCTACACTACAAAGATAACAATAACAGACAGATCAAGTCACCAAATGTCCTAGAACTGTCTGAGAAATAGTAAGAGAACTAACTTATATTAGAATCTAACAAGGGGCACCTGGGTGGCTCAGCTGGGTAAGCGTCTGACTTTGGCTCAGGTCATGATGTAGGTTTGTGGATTCGAGCCCCACACCGGGCTCTGTGCGGACAGCTCAGAGCCTGCAGCCTGCTTCAAATTCTGTGTCTCCCTCTCTCTGCCCCTCCCCCACTCACGCTCTGTCTGTGTCTCTCAAAATAAATAAATGTTAAAAAAAAAAAAAGAACCTGACAAGTTAAGGATGCATCTTGTAGTCTTTAGGTAATCTTTAAAAATATGGGAAAAGTACATACAACTAAGTTGCACATCATGTGAATATTGTTCATCAACTCTTCATAAACTACATTTGCTACTTAAGTTTTTGTTTTGAAGTTTCCTGGGAGAAATCAGCGCAATAATTCAGAGAAAGTGTCAGTTTCTTTACCTGTACCACCTCCGTATCTGTCACCATCACCCACCATACATACTCTTGCACCCTGGACAATTGTAACAAGCATGGGGTACAGATGTGGTGTGGAAATCCCCAATGGCCAATGCATTTTTGTTTAAATCCTATGGATACATAAGATCCTGAAATAAATACTGGAAAATCTCTTCCCAGTTTTAGCTCCAACAAAGGAGAAATCTTCAGATATTAAAACTGAGTTCTGCTGTCATCCCATCCACTATTCAGCTATGTGACCTGGGGAAAAAAAAATCACTTAAAATGTAATATTCAGCTTTATAGAATCAAGAATTTTACAACTAAAAGAGACAGGCTCTTGCAACCTACTATTCAATGTAAACCATAAAATAAAGGGGCTGCACAAGATGATCTCAAACCTCTCCAGATTTTAAAATTCAGTAGGAACACATTTGCCTTTGCAACGAATATAGGTTCCAGGCCATAGACCTAAAGCACTGAGAATAGTTAAGTACTTAAACAAAAAGAGCTTTTTTTCCCCTTCTACCAATTACTCTCTTTCTCCTCTGTACTCCCTCTCCTCTACCCCACAACTACAGATATGTATGAAAGCTATAATTTTCATTAAAAGACTCATGCAGATTCAAAGCTGAAGTTCTACAGATTCCAAAATTAAAGTGCAAACAGACAATTAACCCACAAAATAGAGCTCATAGAGTATTTGTTTCTAGTTTCTAGTTACATGCCAGCAAAATGAAAATGTGGCAATGCAGGGTAGTATCTGCTTGAAAGAAATTTGGCACAAGCAAGAAAAAGCACTCATGCCTACATCTCCTCATTTTCACCCAAAGCACAGAAGATACACAGATTCAGAACTATAAAATATCCAGTGTAAACTAAGGTCAGGTGGGGTCTATGAATACTGAAGAAAGAGTACAACCATCTGAATAAATCACGTTCTTTGAAAATGTGCAACTCACTATAACAGGACATTGAAGGGTTTTCCTGTCTCTGTTTCATCCAGGGTGTGAAAATAATAGCAGATGGCAACGGGAGCTGTGAGGCTAGAGGCAGGGGGAGCTTGCCCAAAAGACAGCCTGAGGACCTACTGGATGATTCTTTAACCTCTCATCCATGATAAGGGTATAAAAAGTATCAGGATATGCAGAGAACTGGATTGGTTCTGTGACAGGTGAGCTCAATGAGTGAATGCTGAATGAGGGAAGAACCTGATTTTCTTATTTGGTTGGGGACCAAAAGAAAAAGAAAGAAAAAACAAGAACAAGACATGAGACTTTCCCATGGACCAGATGTGGCTCCATGCGTGAAATAAAGTTGAGTTAGGTTGTTTTAGAGTCAGTACAAAGAAGGCTGCTTAAGTGGAATCTCAGAAGATGGAAGCTGAAGAACTTCTAAGAGCTATGGAAGGAGCAAACAGCCAGACAGGAGAGAGAGAAATTGGTAAAACAGTGAGAAGATATCCCAGCAACCCAGAGCAGAATGTTCCCCAGTGTACTCGGGAAAGCAAAGAATTTTGCTATTGAATTTTTTAGTTCTAGGGAATTTTATTGCAAATATTATAAATAAGCTGGTACATAAGAATAGTATGAAAAAGTAGAAGAAACTAGTCTTAGACACCATGTCTTTAAGGATTGGTGACTCAATAATTTTCATCAGCTTATGTCAATAAATCAACTGACAGTACAATGTACACCTACCGTATGTCAAAAGTTATGTAGGCTTTGGAGAGGCCATAAAAGAAGTACAGGATATCTCCTGCACTCAAAGAGTTAATTCATCTATATTGGAAATCATTGCCTAAGAATGTGCTGGTCTTGCCACATGAGGATAAGGCACTGACCCCTTGGTGTTCTTTCTCTAGTTGCCGTAACAGCTTTGTCTTTCGGTGTCCTATATGGATCATCTGGTCCACTCTAGGATGCACTGCACAAAGATGAGCTGAAATTGGCCAAACCCTGTGGCCAGAGGTTCATATTGGACAGAAACTCTTCACCCACACAGGGGTAATATGCTACAGAAAAATCAGGATCCATGAAATCTACCCTCAAACTAATGTAATTCTTCCTGAGAGGAAGCATCATATATATTGATATATTGTGGGAAAATACAACCTGTTTTGACTACACATACTGTATTGAAAGACCATTTTACCTACAGTGTATTTTAGCTACAGTTTGAGCACTATCTACAGCTCCTGAAAACTAGCATGTAGTGTTTCCCAGTTCGTGGCTTCTGTCTTTTGTGTGTGTGGTTTCTGTCCTTATTGTCTCCAAATAATGGAACTCGTGCCAGAGTACTTTACTTTTTATTAAATGAATGGGCTAGAATTTACTGATCAAATGCAGTGATACCTGGTTATGATAACTGTGTTGTATATCTATAAAATAAAAAATGTGTCTCAATTTTATATTAGTTCCACTGGGATCCAATGGTCTGGACTATTTTTCCTCTTCTCTCCACCACAAGAAATACATTTCGAAAAAGCAGATGTACACAAAATTCCATTGTGGAGCCCATGCAGTGGGTATTCAGTTAATACCTGCTGAACTGTGAAAAGCACTATTTAGCACACATACTCAATCCATATAGTAAAAGTGAGTCACACACCGAACATAGGAGTGAACAGATTCATTTCTGATTCTTCGTTTGCTTGTGATGAGCTGGTGATTCCGCGAGTATTGTTTATCAAGCTGATGGCTTCCTGATGGAGGTATGAAAGAACAGCCTACGTGGAATTAGCCCACAGTTTACTGAGGTCCTATCTATGCTGTGGATGAACAAAAAGTAATCCCCCCTGTTTAGAAATCCTGTCCACCCGTGAGGCAGGGTCAATCTATACAAGTGGAAGGCTTCTGTGAACGTATCTTAATAAAGTCACATCAACAGTTACAACAGGAGTCAAATTGTATTCTGCACATACAGAGGGACATTACAACAGGAAACTTGACCTGAGCTTTACTGGAATAAACAGATTTTATGTGGGCTTGGGTTGTGATTTTGCTTCGAGCTACAACCCCTCAAACAGCAACAGCCAGGGGCACAGTTTAGATGCACGTCCCTTGCATTCTCTTCTGCCAGGCTGGAAATTGGTGAAGTTTCTTCCGGGTAAAACGGAAAAAAGGTGGATGCAGCTTCAGTGCCTACCCAATTCCCAAGTGACATAAAAGGACACTCGAGTCAACGTCAAGAGAGACAGGATAACAGTATCACCTGCCACAAAGGATACTCTCAGGGAAGAGAGATAAAATAAGCCGCATGTTCTAAAGTAATCCACGCACAGCAAAATTATGGCCCTGCTATATTTATACACATGGGTACAGTTTTCATACACTATTATGGTCTCATATTATATATCTTTAAATCATCCTGCAAAAGTTTCTGCCTCGGCCTAATGCGGGCTCTAATTTAGGATGAACAACTACTCTCATAAAGAAAAACTGCTGCTGCTGCTGTTTATTAGGCTGCAGAAAGGTCTCACTGACTAATGTCCCAGGATTAAATGAATGTGGAATAATAAGAGCTGATTTATTTGTGCTCTGCTAGGATAAAGCTGCCACTGATTTTACAAGAAACTATTCATCTGAGGCCCACTATAGCTAGTAAATTGTGCCTGTTGCTGAAATTAGTCTCCAGGCCTTCGTGTAATCTACAGTGTGAAGTAGCAGTGTGGTAATAAAGCCATTGTGGGCACTTGGTTTATTTAAAAGGTCCCCCTTATATCCCCATCTTCGGGGATTCTAAAAGTCAACCCTTCTGAGATCACTTTTAGAAATTCACCTGTCCCTTACCCACAAACTACACTTCTAGCTGCGGAATTTAAAGCCAGAATTAAAAGTATATAGCCTCCAATAAATAAACACCAGAGCAATCCTATCTCTCGCTGCAGATTTTTCTTCCTGGCCCAGCATACAAGGACAGCATTTCTCAGGCTCTGGGCATGTACATGGTGGTGATCAGAACGCAGCAGGTGCAGGACAAAAAGGGAACAGCAAGAAAGAATGGTTGTTCCCTCTCTAAAATGTGTTTGGCTCCTCTGTACTCCGAGACCATCTCCGCCCCCCTCCCCTGGCAAATTTACTGATGGTAATTTTATGCAGGGCCTTCGTGTAGGCACTTCCCTTAAATGAAGCATTTAAACAAACCAATGGAAACGTCTAACCAACAGGAACCAGCAAAAGTAGGTGCAACTGTCGAAGCCATGGCACTATGAAGGCTACGGAGATCTTTCAAGAGAATGGTGACAACACTAGATCTCCTCTAGAATCAAAGCTATTCATATTTTATATGAAATGAATAAAAAAATCTTATTTTAGACACTGCTGTATAACTCAGTCTGGCTCACTGTAGTTATTCAATTGTTGAACTGAAAAATCAAGCAATATATTAACTTAAGAACCAATCAAAATAGCAATTGCTTTTCCGGAGAACAGTTTCCTCTATGTTATAATTAACAGCACTGTCAGAAATCATCTTCAAGCTGCTCTTTGTTTTATCTGGCTTTGCTTGTGAAACTGTTTGTGGCAGCATGATTCTTTGCCATGCTTTATTATCAAGATGATGAAACCAATAATAAGAACAACAACAACAATAATAGTGACCCGAATGGTGCCTACTCAGTGCCTGGCACTGTTCTAAGTACTCTGGGCAAGCCTATCTCATTGGCCCTTCATAACTATCTTACTGGAAGAGACAACATTTCCATCTTACAAATGAAGAGATTAAAGCACAAGAAGTTAGGAAATGGGTCCACGTTTCCCAGCTTGTAAGCGGCAGAAACAGGATTTGAACCTGGAGGGCCTGGCTCTCACGTCAGTGCTTCTAACCATTAGGCTACAAAACAAAACCAAACAAAAAGCATGGAAAACATAAACATAAAGCATGTGTAGCTTATAGGGTTTCTGAGGACTTACTCATTCTGGCAAGGGCCAGGAAATCTGGTCATCTTTATTAAATGTCAATAAAATATGGAACAGAGGGTATTTTAATGCTCACCCTACCAAAGCAAGTGCCATTGTACCGAATTCTGACTCTCATTTCACTTTCTCTGGTTGCAAAACTGTCCTCTAGCTTACCCCTCTATACTTCCTTTCTGCAAAATATTCTTTTCATGAGAAACACGGTTCTTGCCAGTCTTGGTTTCTCCACCATCTTTCCTAACTCCTCTTTTTTCCTCCCACAATTACTCCTTTGATGCCATGATCCAGAAGCCTGTCAATGTGAGGTTTTCATAATTACTGAACAGGTGCTGGCCCAATAACGCACTGAATGGCCTGAGGAAAAACAGGAGGCTGGGAAAACCCCACATGCCAATCCTGGTTTGGGGCTACACCCTCTTACCCATTCTAACACCTTGACTCGAGTCACCATGTTCCAGCAAAGAAAGATCAGCCAGTAATGCACTCTGGTTACAGAATTTTCCCTTCTTAGATTAGCATGCACATGGGCCCCAATGTACTTTTCTCTAAGGCACAGAATAAATTTATCCCTATCCTTCATGGATGAGATAGTCTATTAATTTTATGGTGCTTCATTCTGGTTTGTGTTCAATGCTGAAATTTCATTATAGCTTTGGAAGGATGGGATCAGGGGAACACATGGAATCCACTTAGCAGTTGCTAGGAAGTCTGGCCTGGGATTTACTTGTAACTAGCATAGGTGAAAAGCATTTGCTGCGCTTTGGGACATCTTCCCTAATACCAGTTTAGATCTCCATAGATAACACTTCCCATCCACTGCAGAACTGGTCTCCTATCTTTGGTTACTGTGACCAAGCTAGAAGATAGTAGGAGTTTTGTATCCATTGCTGTCCTTTTTGTCACCAATTCTCTACGTATTCATAAACAAGTGCTGTGTTTCCAAGACCCAGTTTCCCTACCCCTTCTCTGTAATTTCAGAATTTCAATATTAGCATTTTATTCTTAGGTGAGAGCTACTGTCTAGGTCCTTGCTACTCAAAACATGGCCCTCAAATCAGCAGCACTGGCATGGACTGGGAATTTCTTAGAAATGCACAATCTACGGCCCAGTCTTACTTGTATTAACACAGAAGATGCAGTTTAACAAGATCTCCAGGTGATACACATGCACACGGAGTTTCAGAAGCATAGGTGGAGGTAAGAGGAAGTTTTAGGTCCCTAATAAGAGACTGAGCGAGCCAGAGCCTTTCATAAGCAACATTGGTCCAGTGGTAAGGCTGCCTTTGACTTGGAAATATTCAGGTTTCCAACTGTTGCAGGCAGCACAAAAAGAGCACACAACTTTCACAAGCGTTACCGCCAAAATTTCATGAATTCTGCCCCAGAAGAAGTTAAAGGAAAGAAAGGAAGCATTATATTCTTTATAATCTCTTCTAAGGATACCAACTTCTACTTCACAAAGTTATTTTGAAAAATCAGTGGAGGGGCGCTACTGAAAAATCAGTCAGTTAAGCATCTGCCTTCGGCTCAGGTCATGATCTTGGGTTTCGTGAGTTTGAGCTCCGCATTGCATTCGACTCTGGCGGTGCAAAGCCTGCTTGGGTTTCTCTCCTCCCCCCCCCCCCCCATTAGTCCTCTCTCTCTCTCTCTCTCTCCCTCTCTCTGAAAATAAATAACTAAGCTTTTAAAAAATAAAAATCAGTGGAGATGATAATTTACAAGAGCAAGACAGCTCAACTTCTTGTGTGCATCATGGCAAGGGTAGAGCATATGAATTCTCTAAAGCCCACTTCCATGCCAGCGAGCACAGGAGGGGCCATGCACTCCGCCCACACAACCAACTGCTCTTTAGGTTGCGAGGAGTTTTGGGACATTTTTGCCACTTCACCAAAACTCTATGAACAGGTTCACCTCTCTCTTTTCAAAGGGCCATAGACACAATTGTTTAAATTTCTCTTAATTTTGTATTTCTTCCGGGTCTTTCATTTTGTTATAATTTGACCACCTCTCTTAAAGTCACTTGGAGTCAGAGCACTTCTCCTAGGTTTCTCAGTTGGTTGGTCCAGGCTTTTAGGCAAAACCTCCTAAAGACAGTATGCAAAAAAATTATGCTGTTATTCAAGAAAGTCAACAGGCTTTCGTATAGTCAAAACTAAGGAAAAGATGATGAGTACTTTCTTCAAGGTTGGTATTAGGGTCAATCTACCGAGTCACAGAACGCTACAGTATAAAAGCTGGTCTTGAAGCCTAAGAGCCAGAAAACATATTAGATAATCAGACTTATTCAGGATTTCCATAGCCCTTCTTGAAAACTAATCCATACCTAAGATGTAATCCTAGTAAACATTCAACTTATTTTAAAAGTTTTGGGGCGCCTGGGTGGCGCAGTCAGTTAAGCGTCCGACTTCAGCCAGGTCACGATCTCGCTGTCCGTGAGTTCGAGCCCCGCATCAGGCTCTGGGCTGATGGCTCAGAGCCTGGAGCCTGTTTCCGATTCTGTGTCTCCCTCTCTCTCTGCTCCTCCCCCGTTCATGCTCTGCCTCTCTCTGTCCCCAAAATAAATAAACGTTGAAAAAAAAAAATTTTTTTTTAAAGTTTTACGGAGTGTTACACATGAGTGCCTTTATGCTTATCTTGTTCTTAATAATAAAGCATAGCTGTTACAATATTTACAATAAGATAAACCTGCTCTCTCACCCCTACCCTTCCAACCTACCACCTACCTGACTCTGAGCCAGTTACAGGAGAAGCTTGTCTACCAGTAAGACTGGGGCTGGGAGTTGATCAGTTAATAAAACTTTGATTCAAGCAGTAAATAAATTTTGAAATTGTATCTATTTTCTTCCATTTTGTCTTAAATAAATAAATGAAAATTTAGTTTCAGTCTTTATTATAGAACACAGCCATTTCTTGGAATAAGAATCCACAGGTGGGCATTACTCACTGATTTTCTTGAATAAATCATATCCATAATACATCATCTACAATTTTCAACTCCTGGATTTGGTAAAGAACATTTGGTAGTCAAGCTGAATGTAGGAAATTTCTCTATCTTAATATACTTTTTTATATTTTAATATATTTTAATATATTTTCCTACATCTAATATAATTTTAATATATTTTATATTTTAATATGTTTTCCCATATCCAATATAATAATGATGTTTTGGCTACTCATATGTAGACTTTCCAAAGATTCCAACATAGTTTTCAGAGAAATAACCCTATCTTTGGATGCTAACAGTCTATCTCTCCGAAAAGTATTGAATTGAATAATAATCACTATCAATACCTCTTCTAGACACATGAACAGGGACCCCTGTCCTGGGCCCGTGCTTTAGAAGTCCACATTTTGATCCTATTCTTTCCATGTTCCCCTCAATGGAGCCAAAGTGACAAGCCCATCTAGAAACAACCTTCCCCTTTCAAAACCACGTTCCAGGTCCAAGGTCCCTGAAATTCCCTGGCCAAATAGCACAAGGTTTGAAAACTTGTTAAGGTGTTAATATACTTCTTGAGACCCCTTGTGGTGTGAGACAAATTTGAGGTTAGAAGAGGAGGTGGAAGACTACAGGAGAAGCTGGCAAAGATGGGCCCTCTTTGCACTGCCATATTTTGCATGGAACACCAAAGATTTTGAGAACTAGAAATTTAAACTTGGCCTTCCAAATCATTGTGAAGATTTATTTATCAAGGAAGGAGGATAGGACATACCTTAAGAGTTTGCTGGCTTAAATCATATCTTGAAATATTTATACCCAAGGTATATGGGCCTCCATTGGTACACCTATTCATGACACCATCAATGTTAGGGTCAGGTCTCATTACAAAAGATATATAGGTAATTTGGAAAGCACACACAGCTGACCTGGCAGGCCCACAACTTGGGTGGTGGAGCCTAGAGCCCTCCCCTTGCCACAGACATTGGGAAGCACTGGGTACCCATGTGTACTCTACAGATAAAATGGAAAGTACAGATTATTCCAGGGATGCAGTTAGTGGGAACTATTTGTAAGTTTCTACCATACTGAACTTCACTAAGCTTCAGTATTGGATTTTTAAAATAAGAATAATGATGGGTAACACACAGGCTTACCAGGAGGAATAAGTGGGTCAATCTATAGAGTGCTTAAAATGAGGGCCACACACATATTACCTAGTAACCAGCATGCTTTTCCTCATTATTAATAATGATATCAAGTAATTATACAACACTTAGGATGTGCCCTGGAGATTCACCTACAATCCAATTTAAGCACAGAGAAAGTTAAGTAACTTGCCATAAGTACACAGAAGGGGTAAATGATGGAGCCAGAATCCAAACCTAGGCATTCTGGCTCTAGAATCTGTGTTCTTTGGTGAATTCTTTCTTGTGCCTTTAATCTCTTTTGGAAAGGACTGACTTTTTCTTATTTTTTAAACCTCCTTGAAGTGGTATTGTATCTTAGCTGAGCCTATTAGAAAGACATGCTGGCTACATCAAATGGATCAGTTATATGGTACGAGTGGCTCATAAACTTTCAAGTGTTACAGCATATATGGTGAACATAAAGGCATTTTCTAACCTCTTCCTATACCCTAACCTTCCTGGGTCACACAATGTATAACAGATGACATTTAGCTTCTAAGTCGTTATGACATCAAGGATAATTTTGGCCATTGGTTTTACATACATCAGTTATTTTATGCTTACATTATGGGTGTGTGTTTCTTTTTTAATTCCTAAGTGGGCAATTCTACTTCTATCACTGGAATTTTAACTTGTTCATTTCAGGCATCTTTTCACACTTATTATGGCAAATCTGAGTTGCCTACTATCCCCACCTAAGTCAAGGTTATGAAAGAATTTACATAACACCCTCATATTCCCAAATATAAGATCTATGAGAACTACAAATAACTAGATCAAATTTAATGATGCCAAGACACTGTATCTCATGTATGTACCCCCAACCTAGGCATACACTGAAACAATCATGAAGAAATTTCCACCCCACCGAAAGGTAAGTGAAAAGTAAACAACAGCACGATTAAATGAATTTTCACTATAAATATCTAGTTGAGAGGCTTCAAATTTATGGCCCCTGAGTTGAAATCAGTATAGGCTGGCTGGTCCGCAGTGTTTCAAACTCTTGCCATCATTTAAAAATCAGCATATCTTGGGGTGCCTGGGTGGTTCAGTCAGTTAAGCATCTGACTTTGGCTCAGGTCATGATCTCGCAGTTCATGGGTTTGAACCTCACATCAGGCTCTGTGCTGACAGCTTAGAGCCTGGAGCCTGCTTCTAACTCTATGTCTCCCTCTCTCTCTGCCCTTCCCCCACTTGTGCTCTGTCTCCCTTGTCTTTTAAAAAAAATAAATAAATGTTAAAAATAAATAAATAGGGGCCCTGAGTGGCTCAGTCAGTTAAGCAGATGACTCTTGATTTTGGCTTAGGCCATGATCCCAGGATCCTGGGATCAAGCCCCACATCGGGCTCTGCACTGACAGCATGGAACCTGCTTGGGATTCTCTCTCTCCCTCTCTCTCTGCCCCTCTCCCACTTGTGCTGTCTCTGTCTCTCTCAAAATAAATAAACTTTAAAAGACTAATAAATAAATAAATAAATAAATACCAGCATATTTTACATAAAAACCCAGATTTCCAATTTCTCTCGAAAACTGGAAAACCTGTTCACCCAACCCAGATTCCCACATGGCAAGCCTAGGCTACAGTGGAATGGTCCCATGAATGCTCCTGTTCCCCACAGTGACCATCATTCTCTACACACAGTCTTATTATTTAATTATCTAGCTGGGCCCAGCAGGGATTTGAGTATAAAACTCCTAATCATGATGGTTTGGTATAGTATAGATATAATTACCGTTTGATGTTTCAAGAAACTCTTCATCATCTATTGATGTAGACGCTAGCCAAGATTTGCTGATGATCAAATTAGAGGGGTTAAAGTCAGATTAAATTATACCAACCTCACTGCCCCTTATCCTTTTTAAGTCAGAGGGTGTTTTATTAGATCATGGCAAGAGGTTATATACATGTATCTGACAAGGTTTCTTAACATTGACTGTTTCAATACAACTCATTCTTGTGGATCTCCCAAACCATTACTCTATTTTTCTAGTTCAGTAAGTTAAGGAGATATGTGATGATTTTAACAGCTGCCCAGAGTCACCAGAGTGAACACATTCTTCCTTTGCATGATCCTAGTAATTCAAATGAGTTATTTCTATCACTATTCTAGTGTTTGAGACAGATTTTACACAAGTGAACAAAACTCAAGCAAATTTGTCATGGAGGTAACATCTCATGACAAAGGTTTACTTGCATTGTAAATTATTTGAGTGGCTGCAAAATTTGAACAAATGGGAGTTGCATCTTTATAACAGCAATCCAGAGCTAAAGACTAAAATGTGGGATCTTATTTTATGATCATTAGTCAGTCATAAATCAATTAATATTATGTATTCTTAGAATCACTATGTTCAAGCTCCAGCTCTAAATTTATAAGTTTTAAGTCATTTAACAGAACAATGTCATAGATGGGAATTCTCTGACAGGAATTTTAGCCTGTGGAACGGACCCCTTTTATAAGCACATGCTATAATACCTGGTACTCTAGATTGACATATCATTACTATAACTTCTTTGGGTATAAAAATAAAGAGAATAGAAAAGAGCAAAACAAAACTGCACAAGAAGGCATTTTTTAATGTTTATTTTTAGGGGCAGGGGAGGAACAGAGAGAAGGAGAGACAGACTCCCAAGCAGGCTCCTTACTGTCAGCACAGAACCCGACAAGGAGCTTGATGTCACGAACCGTGAGGTCATGACCTGAGCTGAAACCAAGTGTCAGATGCTTAACCGACTCAGCCACTCAGGCATTCCTACAAAAAGGCATTTTAAGATTTTTATGATCTAAATAGCCTTCTTTTTGGTCAAGAGACAATTAAAAATCCATCTTTCAGGTTTTCACTATATCATTTAAATGGACCACTTATTGCTATCACTAATTCTTCTCAAGGCATGCCAAAACATGGGGCAAAACGTGCTACTGGTAATATGCTTTTAGTCTTGAAGATGCCAAAACAACTAATGCATTCAGTTCTCTGATTCGGTTGGTTTCATCTAAACAGCTGTTAAAAGAGCCCAGCCTGACCTTCTGTGGAAAGAGCAAGGTGACTGGCTGCATTTCCCATCATTTTACCAAGGGCACGGATACTGTGTGAGGTGGGGGTGGGGGATGGATTAGGTCTGTTTTACCTATTAAGAAGTGACTTTGGCTAGGAAAGGTGGAAAAACAGCCCACTAATTTTTACTCCATTTCAAGATACTAAATAAACCATCAAGTGACCAAGTGGAAAGTAAAAGCCCCAGTCACACCCAGAGAATGCCGGCTCTTTATCCACCTTGTCCTAGCTGCAGTTGATTTTTACCTCTTTACTGTGCACACCCACCCACTCTGCAGGGCAGCAGCTTCTTAGAAAAGGTCCATCTGCCTTGAGAATATGCCCGAGTCACAATTTCTAAAAATGCAGACCTTCACTCCAGGCTTATATTCAACTATGAAGTGGAACCAAATGAAGAAAATAGGGCTCTGCAAAGGCCAATTGGGCTTATTTTCATACCTAAATATGCCTCCAGAATTCTTCTTATAACACACATGGCCATTAAGCCTTGGGAGTCTTTCACTGCACTTTAGAATGTTGAATCACACAGAGTTTGGTTTTGTGTAAGGTAAAATAACTTGCCTGGATGGATAAAATAGACCTGGCGGTCTAAGGTAGAATATTCATTTGGAGGAAGGTACAGCCTAGAATTCAAAGACCCTGTTCACAGTTGTCTGATGAACTTAAGAGGGCAAAAGTGCAAGAAGGTGTAAATAAGTGCAAATTTAAATCTCACACTCAGCAAATGACCAGCTTCCCCCCATGCTCTCCAATATAAGAGAAAAAGAAATGATAACAAAGAGATTAAATCCATTAAAACGTGATGCTATGAATAAAATTAAGCCTGGAAAGAGGAGAGTTCCTAGGTACCTGCAGGCTACACTGCCAAAGTAAAAAGACCCCAAAAATACAATGGCCAAGAGGCGCCTGGGTGGCTCCGTTGGTCGAGCATCCGACTCTTCATTTCAGCTCAGGTCATGATCTCACAGTTTGTGGGACTGAGCCTCGCGTCTGAGTCTGTGCTGACAGCACGGAGCCTGCTTGGGATTCTCTCTCTTCCTCTCTCTGCCCTTCCCATGTTCTCTGTCTCTCAAAAGAAATGAACATTAAAAGAAATTTTTTAAATGGCTTAAGCAACATAGAAGTCTCATTTCTTTCTCACATAGTAGTTCAGAGATGGATAGACAGCCTAAGGTAGTGAGAGTCGTCCTCAATGCATGGCTTCTACCCCTGGGCCCAAAGTGACTATCTCAGAAAGTTGTCATCTTTCCAACCCACAAGAAAGAAAGGGAAGCGGACATTACAGAGCTTCCGTAGTAACAACACGACTACAAGTTGCACCCATCACTTCTGCCCACATCCCGACTGCTCACTTCTGCTAGAGCTTAATACGTGGCCAACATACGTAGCTGCAAGAGAGACAATGCAATACTTGGTACTCATTAACTGTTAACTACATCCAAAAGTAACTTTGTGCGGGCGGATCTGCTCCATCAGGCTATGCGGGGCTTCAGTCTCTAGCTAAGCCGGGATAGGATGGCAGGAATCCTACTATCAAAAGTCCAAAGGGGAAATGGATATTGGGAGATAATTATCAGTGTCTACTACACCAATAAAGACTCAGATTCCTGCAGTCTCTTCTTCAAATTCCTAAAGGCATACAGATATGTTAGCACACAGTCAGTTTTCAGGGGCAATAAAGACTCCCAAAAGGGGGGGAAACCAAGAACAGAATGAATAAACTTTCTGTTTTTTCTCAAGTGTCCAATAGATATTTTAAAGCTAGCTCTTCCCTCTTTTCGCATAGCTTTATAACCAGCCTAAAGTTCTACAGAATAATGATGTCCAACTGGATCTTACCTAGCCAGATAAAATATTCTTTCATGAAACTGTCATATGTTTGCCCCCTCCCCATCTTCTCGTGTTCCATCCCTGTCTACAACTTCCCAAGACCAAAAAGAAAGCTGAAACCAGGCAGCATTACCTTATATTGCCCAGAGTAAAGTAAAATAAAACCCTATTTCCATTCTGTGAAAATACAGTTTTCTTGTCTTTCATCAGAATAAAAAATAAAGAGAAAACAAGCCTGCAATTCTAAAATTTCAACAGAAGGCAATGATTACATATTATAACAAAGAAGAAAATTATAACAGCACTTTGGTATGTAGCAGAGACATACGTTAACAGAGCCTGCTCAGTGGACACTTCGGAGGTCATTAGTGTTACTTGCAAATTAGTCTGGATTTCCTTGTTTGGAGCAAAAGTAGGATTTATTACAGAGTGGCTCATTAGCAATTGGGAGGATCCACGTGACTAGTTTTGGTCAGTGAGCTCTAAGCTGAAAGGATGGGCATCATCTCCAGGACACATCATTTAATGGCAGCTACAAATCCTTCCACAGCTTTTCTTTCTACTGCTATGATGACCCGGTAGTGGTTCTTCAATGGGACGCAGACTAAGGACCATGTAGAGCATGCCCATGGCAGCAGGACAGCTGACCTCAGTGGACATGAAGTGTGACTGACAGAGATAGAAACCTGTGCTGTTTCAGACACTGAGATTTGGGGCTTGTATGTTACCTCAGAGAACTGTCACCTATCCTGACTGGGGCAAGCCCTCCTTCACACAGGATACTTTTTGTATTTAATGAATATGCAGTGACAGCCCATTATATGCCAGGTGCTCTGCTCACTTCATTTTCACACTAACCCTCCACTGCATACATGAGGAAGCCAAGGCAACATGACACAGAAAGTCGATGGTGAGTTCGAGATGCGAACTCTGACTCCATGTCTAAGGTCTCATTCCACTACACCCAGAACTCCATTTATTCAACCACCAAATCCTTTTTAATCAATCTCAGACCACCACATTTAGTCTCCAGAAAGAAAATCTATGCTTCCTTGTATTCTTGCACATTAGAGACATTTCCTTCTCCAACTTGGCACATACTAGCAATATCTAACCTTTTAAAACCGCTCTCCTCAGAGAGCACAGAAAGAGTTCAAAAGTAGGAGTTAAAAGAATAAATTTCCTTTTAGCAATGTCTTTCCTCCCAGACAAGAGCAACAAAGGCAGCAATCTGAATGATCGGCTCTCCTGGACTCCTTATTAGCTGTCCACGGCGATCCCTGGCACCGGATTGCCACACGTTGCCACTGTCACTATAGAAGCGCTCATCTCCCCATTGTGTGGCTGAGCAGGTGCCGGATGCAAAGCTGGACGGTGACCCAATTTACTGTGCTTCAACAACAGAACAGCACCCCAGCTGGAGAGAAGACATTTCAGCCTTTCTCTTTTCAAAGATATTTGTATAGATAAATGGAAGTTTATGTGGGCACAAAGAGAATATATTGTCCTCCCGATGCACGCATGTAACTTCGATTCTGCCAGCAGTCATCATCATCATAAGTGAGGTTTATAGAAGGTTCTTTATCCAGAAGGATCCCAAAGAGCTTCACAAAAACTTCACAAATTAAAGGCAAAAAGCCTTCTTTCAGATCCACATGGAGAACCTCATTGCTGATATTCTGCTTTTCTGGCACAACACTTCCAGATGTCAATGAGAGATTACCCATGTCCGGAGAATGGAATAATGGAGTCAAAACCTGCCACAGGGCCAAAAAGAGGGGGGGCTTTTGCCCCAAATACACAAAATAACAATGTCCCTGCCCACCTTGGGGATTGGAAATGACAGCCACTTAACAGCCACCCACAAACATGGCACACGGCTCAATGTTAAGAGTCAAAAATCACATTGCTG
Source organism: Herpailurus yagouaroundi (assembly GCF_014898765.1). NCBI lineage: Eukaryota > Metazoa > Chordata > Mammalia > Carnivora > Felidae > Herpailurus > Herpailurus yagouaroundi. The sequence goes on from NW_024412430.1 coordinate 2,781,380, forward strand.
TACCCGCCGGAAAACTTCACAGGGAGGTTAGGTATAAAAAACTGGAATCTGGCCTCCATCCTCTTGCCAGATGTGCCACAAGCTTACTCATTCCAGATTTAATAACGTGTACAGACTGAGTTGGGATAAAAACCAACAGCTCAACTGTGAAGTAAGTCCTAAAACAAAACAGCTTCAGTAATGACTTGAATTGAGTGCTTCTTGTTGTATGGTTATGATCTGGGCTTTGGTTTCCTATAACCCCAACAGCTCTGACTTAAGTTGGAGGGAATTCAAATTAAATGTTGAATTTCCATCTAAAGGAACTGTCACTTTCTTCTGATGTGCTTTGGAGAAACTCAGATTGAAATGGATCATGCCTTCATTCAACGTCATGAGGAAGCTAATATCCTTATTTTCTAGATGCAGAAACTGAGGTTCATGCTCACACAGCTGCTAAATGGCAGAATCAAGATTCAAACCGAGATCCTCTGACACAAGTCAGATCTTTTGGACCTCAAATGTCATGGGAAAAAGTATGTATCATGATACATACTAAGTATGTATTTTGGGGGCAACTGGGTGCCTCAGTTGGTTAAGCGTCTGACTTCGGCTCAGGGCATGATCTCACAGTTTGGGGGTTCAGGCCCTGCGTCAGGCTCTGTGCATCAGGCTCTGGAACATACTTCGGATTCTGTGTCTCCCTGTCTCTCTCTGCCCCTTCCCCACTCATGCTCTGTCTCTATCTCATAAATAAACAAACATTAAAAAAATTGGTTAATAAAATGTATTTTTTTGTAAAAGAAGATGAAGGATTTGATACATATTTTTAAAACTGAACAGTTCCTTGAGGTACAACTATATTAGGTACATGTTAGTAGTCATTGTATGTGTTATTTCCTACCACGTGAGTCTCCATGTTCAACCACAAATTAGTAAATATTTCTAAAGACTGATTTGGTCTGAGTTACGATAAAATTACAAATGGAAACTTAAAATCTTATAGGAAAGCCAAATAAATATTTAAGCTCTATATTATATAGTACAAAAACTAGACAGTAAAAACTGTATATCAGAGCCTATATGAAAAATAAATTGGATGGATTGTAATGAAAATACTAACATTAACAAATACTAGCCATTTAGAAGATGAAGCAGTCAGCCTAGAATGGAAAAGCTGGGGTATAAAACTTAAGCTGGACCTTGAAGAATGAATAAAAGGGGCAGGGTGGCAGTTATTTAGAGCTATCGTTGTCTGGCCAGCGTACCTCTGTATCTGTTGGGCTGCCACCCACCTTCTCACCAAGCCCAGCTCCTGCCTGCAAGGGCCAACAAACACTGATGTGAGCAGGGGACAATCTGGAGCAGCAGGAAGGTAACCTAAACACCATTTCCTAATCATGTCTAATTAAATTTAATTAACTCTTTTCATCTAAAAGAGAAAGATCCAAAGAGTTTAAGTGCTCTATTAAAAAACACTGAGCTGACCTTCCATGTCAAGGTGGCCACCCAGAAATCCTTGAAGTGCTTGTCTACCCCCTTACAAAGTATCAATGAGATGACCAAAGAGATGCAAATAATAGAAAATAACCTGCTTCTGCTATGAAACCTTTATGCCAGATATTTGAATTTAAGGAAGGCTTCTTAAGCATAGCACCAATGACAAAAATATAGAAACAGAGCTAGAGAGAACTACACACAACCCTCTTACAAGTAAAGGGTCAGCTCTAACCTTGTTCCAATAAGAAGTCCTGAAATTTTGTGAGGGCATTACTCTCACGAAACAGCAGGCCTGAATCTCCAAAGCAGAGAGCTATGGATAGAAAATCCAAATCCTTATAGGAAACTAGTTTCTAAGAACAATACTATTTCTACATCCAAATCTTTTAGAGTGTGAACCAGGCCCAAGCTATATGAGGGACTATCTGTTCAATATTATGTATTTGTGTTGTTCCTTTGGACCTTTCAGCCTGATCCATTCTTCTGAGACAACCTCTATGGAGGTTTGAGGTATACAGTTATTAGACTGTGGAATTAGTCTTGTGTTTTAAGTGATTAATGTCTTCCTTGCCTGAGAGCTAAAGTAACCTGGAACCCCTTGGTGACCACAGAGCTCCAACTTATTCCCACAGTTTTTCTAGTTGTCTAGGCAGGGACAAATGCTGTTGTTGCTATGGTGTCTGATAGATCTCCACGGAAATATTGGCTCTCCAGTACAGACTGAGGATTTATGTCCTACTCACCACCCCACCAAATTCATATTTTGAATCCCTAAACCCCCCAGTGTGGTTGGCTGTATTTAGAGATGAGGCCTGAAAGGAAGTAACTGAGGTTAAATGAGGTCATACAGGGGAGGCCCTGATCTGATAGGATTAGTGCCCTTATAAGAAGAAACACTGGATGACTCACTCTCATGCTCCCTCTCCATCATGTGAGGACACGGGGAGAAGAGGCCATCCGCAAGCCAGGAAGAGAGCTCTCAGAATGAAATGAGTCAGCCACAACCTTAACCTTGGACTTTCCTGCCTCCAGAACTGCAAGAAAGTAAGTTTCTGTTGTTTAGGCAATCCATCTATGGTATTTTGTCATGGTAGACTGAACTAAGACCTCTTCCTTGGACCTTTGTTTTCCTTAGTATAGTTGACACACAATACTACATTAGTTTTAGGCATTGCCTTGCAACTCTCAAAAAAAAACTCTCCGTCTGCCTGCCTACCTCCTAGTAGGTTGGCCAAAGCCTGACCATTGTGCCCATGCCCCTAGCTGTGTGGTTACGGTGAACTTGCTGGACACAGGGGAACCATAAATTTCCATAAGCCTCTCTTATTGTACTGCACTAAGACATGTGCAGACATGACCTCCCACCCAAACAGTCCCATTTATACCATTCCCATCACTTTCAAAACCATCTGTTTTGGTTCCCAGTGAAGTCTGGGTATTCTAGGCCCTCTTAAACTCTGCAGCTTGAACTTCTGGCCCCTCAAACCTGAAGCCTAATCCTGCAATTATGTCAATTTACCTAACTCTAAACTATCAAACCCATGTCCTTTGATTTGCTCTCTCCTCTAACATGAGGCACTGAGGTCCAGGCATGGATTGAATCAAAATGTTGAAGTTTAGAAAACAGTCCCCTTTTCTACCCTTGATAGAAGAACTAATTTGATTATCAAACCTTATTTCACTTCTCTATGGATGAGGCTGAGGGTTTTTTTTTTTTCCTTTGGTTGGAGAAAACAAAGGAAGGGGTAGGTAGTGGATACTTTGGTGGACACCCCTGGTGTGCCCCTTCCAGGCAATACACCACCAGGCACTACTCCCAGAACACTTGGGAATGCGGATCCTGATGGCCACCAACTGAGAACTGTCCTTACCTGAAGAAAGTCCCCACATTCAAGGTCACTGCCTTCCCTGGGGCAGCCTACATTTAATTACAGGTGGATATGGGAGTACCAAGACTGGTCTCCTTGCCTTTAGGTGGCATAAATCTGAAAACCATCGCAGCTCCAGGACTCCTTATAGGATTGGCTGAAGCCTCTGTTGAGACTGCATCTCAGTTCAACTCCTCCCTCTGCCCTATCTTATTTTTTTTCACCCACCCACAACTGTAATCCTGTGTCCCCAGTAACCTCAGCAGAAAAATATCCATCTTAGAGTATTTCCTATGGAACCCAACCTATGCAAGGTAATTGAACAACTGACACATTCCTGGTGGTACAAATTTTCATTTAGGATGTTCCAAAACAATTTTCAAAATTCTTTCCTCTTTTGCTCAATAGTTCATTGACCAAGAATGCCATTCTATGTCCCTCTCTGCATCGATCTCTAGAGAGTGTTAGACCTGCCTAGTTCAGAATTAAACTCCATTTCTTCCATGGTCAGCTGAGGTCAGTTGAACTTATGGGTGGCCCTTAAGTAAGTCTATTATGCAATGCACGGCATGGTTTGCACAAGGTACTCAATAAATATCCTCTTTTCTCTCTAGCTCTGTCTCTCTCTCTCTTTCTCTCCCACACACACACACACACACACACACACACACACACACACACAAAATTCGGTTATGTGTTCCTGTCTATCTATTTATCTTTAAAGTAATCTCTACACCCAACACGGGGCTTGAACTCACAACCAAGAAATCAAGAATTGCATGCTCTACCAACTGAGCCAGCCAGGTGCCCCCAAGCATATGCATTTCTTGTTCTATCAGCCTTGTGCTTCATTTATTCCTTAACAATAATATGACACCTACTATGTGCAAGGAACTATGCTTGTCAGAAACTATGGAAGTCCCAAAAATCTGTCACAAGCTAGAGCACTCTATCCATAAGACTCAATTCCACAGTAAACCAATGTAGAAACATTCTGTGTCAATTGAGGATGACACTAGCTCTAGGTTGGGTATACATGAGACGTGAGGGAGTGTGAGACATAATGCACCCTCAGAGTACCAGCTTGCTGGAGAGAGAAGGAATTCAGAAGACAGTGTATGCTCAGCACCAGATGAATATTGGGTCAATAAGTAGGACTGTATTAAAAGGATGGTTGCAATAACAAGAGGACAGTCCTGGAAAGTGCAGTGATACAATGTCACCTCTCAGAAGTGGCCTGGCCACAAACTGAACATTCTAGGCTAACTTTTCACCCAGCACCTCTATTTTATTTTCTGAAAAGAAATCTTTTTTTTTTTTAATCTTTCTTGGAGAAGTAACTTTTGTATTTTTCCCATTAAGAAGACCCTGTAGACTTCAGATATTAAACATTGACCTCATGCATAGTGAAACCTCAAGATTGGATCTCCAGGAAATTTCTCACATTTGCAAGTCTCGTGAAGGAAATGTTCATTTGCATGCCTATACTGTCAACTTGTGCTTTAAGAAATTTTTGTTTTTAATCATAATTTTGTTAGACTTCAAAATAAATCAGCTGAACCGGTGAAGTAATATTCTGATCATTTATTAACACACATACAAAACTATCACTATTAGAAACTTCCTACCTGAAAAGTTGGGCCTCAGATTAAAATAATTTGACCCATTTCAGAAATATATTCAATGATCTTTGATTATCTGCATTATACAAAGGACAAATTTCTCACAATGCCCACTACTAAAAGAGTAAGAAATGAGAGCAGCCCCTTGCATGGCCAAACCTACTGATAGGAGACACCTACTGGTGGTTTCCAGAAATTACAACTGCTTGGTCTGCACAAAAATCTCTGTGGATGACTGACTGGCTTGATCTAGGTCAAGATGCAATGGTTAATTTTTCATGGAGGCAGAGTCCGAATTGATTCCTAGGTTAAGAAAGTGAAGGTAAAATCTTGTAAATTTCTCCAAAAATGCAAGTACAATGTAACAATTTCAATTTCTCCACCATTTGAATAAAAAGAAAAATAAACTAGACGTTTTAAAATATATTCCATTGCTCAGGACCAACAAAAAAACTGTTCAGCAATGATGTCACTCTTTCTGAAGATCAGCATTTGGGTTATGTTCACCATAAAAATGTAAATTCAAGACTTGGAACCGGCTCTAAGAATATCCTCACTAGAACTATTGTAAACTTTCATTTTCCACCTGTGATTCATGAAATATATCCATTCTCTTTGCACCTGATTTTCAAGTTAGGTTGTGCCCACCCCTGCACAGCTTTAAAGTCACTTGTGATTGGTCATTTATGGCACTTTTCTTCAATGGTAATCTCATTTTTCCCTATTGCTGAGTGTTTTCCATTTCAGCATCCTATTATAAAACTCTTGCTTTATTGAGAGTTTATTGGAATATCTGAAACTACCCTGAAGATATTCATTGGAATATCTAAACCCCACTTTTTATGCACCGTTCCTCTGAAGAAAACTGAGTAAACCAAGTGAAACGTGGCACATCCAGACAGGAATGTTCTAGAACACCAGAATCTTGGCTTCAATTCTCAGGTGAGGCTGTATGAACTAAGCTCATGCTAGGGAATAAACAGCTGGCTAAAATAGTTTGCTTAAGCTCAGATACATACTGAAGCTTGTGCTTGTCTGTGTGTCTGTGTCTGTGTGTGTGTGTGTGTGTACACACACACACACACAGACACAGACACACACACAAGTAAGCACGAATCTCATTCCCTTCTCACCAGGAAATTAGAAAACCTCCGCATGTGATCTTAATGAGGTCCAGGTCATCTTCTAGAAACAACATCCGGGTCCAATATCATCTACTTATTCCCTTCTGTGCCCAGTACTCTGCACTAGAATAATGGCTTCCTTATATTAGGGATTATTCTCATGCCAGAGAAATTGCCAGGGACATTACCAGTATTTGTCTTCATTTGTCAAAGGTCAGGATTTAAGTGAGAGTCTACAGGCTTTAGTACTGTGGTTAAGCCATTAATGTTTCTAATTTGCTAACACACAGTTGTATGTAATATATAAATTAAACAGACTGCCTTTTCTTTAGCACATACTCTATGAAACGCTTGCTATCTTTGTCCCATTACCCCGGGCACCTTTTTCCACCACTGGGCGTAATGTGTACTATCATCAGAAAGCAGGCACCTTCTAAATGGACTCCATCAGCACTTGTCAAAGCCTCCCTCGCTGTGCAGATACCATGTCTTTGTCCCATCTTCTCTTGTCACATGAGATGGGCATCCCCTTGGCATGTGAAAGTGTGCAGAAGCGTGGCAGCCACTTAAAGCCTACTTACAACTACACACGTGTCACAGAATCATAGAAGGACTTACAGCTAATGGATTCCAATCCCCCAGTTGTAGAGAGAACAAAGACCCAGATAGGTGACTTTCCTCAACAGATGTTTCCTTAAGTGCCTACCCTGTGCAGGGGGACGGAAAGGTAAGGAGACAGAGTCTCTCTCTTTGAGAAAATCGTGTTCTACAGGAGACAGTAAGTAATGTGTTAATTGCAACGTGACTCAAGAACACTTCCTTGAGACAGAGATATTTGCAAAAGTGCGATCACTATATAAAAGATACAAATCCAGTTAATGACAAAGCAGGAATAGGGATTGGGTCTCTACATTTGCACTCCCCTGTGCCTCCCACAACACCACAAAGACAACCCCAGAAGAACCTTCATGTTCTGCGACAGACATGCATGCACAGAGCTCTGGGCCCTGAGGCATCCGTAAATGCTGAAAAGCACTGACAGGAGAACAGCTTGCCTGCCATCAATTGCAACAGACTCTCCTAAGACAAGATGAAGCCACAGCCTGAAGACATTATCTCCCTCTCACCCACCTTGCCCTGGGGTTATCGTAGCCGTGGCCTTAAGCAATGTGCTCTGACATAAGGCATGGCAACAACAGCAGATAAAAAGGAAAAGAAAAAAAAGAAAGAAAGAAAAGTGGGGCAATATGACTTTTTTGCCATCATTCCCCTCCCCGGCTACGAAGAACCCATCTATTAGTTTCTACTAACATGCAGGGAAGAGACAGCATGGTAGCCAGATTGCATTTGTGTGACCAAATTACATAAGGACAGTCTGTGTACATATGCCTTCTGCAACACACATATTTGCATTAACCAAGAACACATCTTGTATGACACGTATATACCACTGAGATATTCGACAAAAGGTGAAGAAATAAACCTTGTGAGCCAAGATACAGGGATATATCATGTTCTCTGTTTACAAGGATCCCATCCTTTCCTCTCATCCCCATAAAAATATCTTATTATTTCTTCTTACGTTTTTCACACACTACCTTCAACTTTCTTGCAGCTACCAACTAATAAACTGTAGAATCAGGGAGGGTGGTAAAATTGATACCAATGGTCTGGTAAATCTTAGATAACACAGAGACTCAAAGGACATTTCAGAACAAGACAACTTTTAACATCATGTCACCTCAAGGATCGCCATTAAAATAAAGCTGTCTCCGATTGAACCAATTTGTCCTAGGGACATTATTCTCTGGGAATACAGTTGAGAGTTTTGGAATTTTCAGTTCCTTCTTCCAGTTATTTGTCTAGCATTTCATAAATCTCCACACTGCCCCTCACTATCAGTCTCAAGAAAACATAAGAAACTGACAGTCTGATCTGTTTAATAAGTGGAAATTATGAATTCACTGAAAATACAGTTCTGAAAATATCAAGAATACAATAGATGAAGACCCAGAATACTTTATCAGGGAAGTATTTTTTTTTCAAATGTTTATTTTTGAGAGAGCGAGTGCGAGTGGGGGAGGGGCAGAGAGAGGGGGTGGGAAAGGATCTGAAGTGGGGTCTGTGCTGACAGCAGACAGCCCAATGTGGGGTTTGAACCCACGAACCATGAAATCATTACCCGATCCAAAGTCGGATGCTTAACTGAATGAGCCACCTGCGTGCCCCTTAGGGAAATATTTCTTAAAGAAGACACAAAACGTGGGGTGCCTGGGTGGCTCAGTCAGTTAAGCGTCTGACTTTGGCTCAGGTCATGATCTTGCAGTTCGAGGGAGCTCCATATCAGGCTCTGTGCTGACAGCTCGGAGCCTGGAGCCTGCTTCGGATTCTGTGTCTCCCTCTCTGCCCTTCCCCCACTCCTGCTCTGTCTCTCTCTCTCTCTCTCCCCCTCATAATTAAATAAACGTTAAAAAAATTTTTAAGAAGACACAAAATCCACAATTTACAAAAGGAAAATTACATGATTAGTGCACACACGTGCACGCATGTGTAACATATACATATATGATTAAAACAAATCATGAAAATTCTTCTATTGACAAGTAAACCAAGAAAAAAGAGAAGCCGAATATCTGGACATGATTTCACAACATATAACAGGAAAATATTAATGTTCAAAATGCAAAAAGGGCTCCTAAAAATAAAAAAGACCAAACATGATAGAATAACAAAGAAAACAATCAATATAGAGAAAAGAATGCCAAAAGAGCCGAGAAAATGTTTTCATAAGATACTCAACCTCACAAACTATAAGAGAAGTAGGAATTAAAGTGACCTATACGAATGATGTCATTTTGGCAACAGTTAAAATATCTAAAACTATTAGGTTGTCAGTGAGAATAAAGAGTTGCAGCAGCCTCTACACAATCCTCAAGGGATTAGTAAAAAGAGGATGGAGGGGAACTAAGAAGTAAATTGGCCACATCAGTAAAATCAAAAGAACACATATCATTAAAAAAGGATTATGCATATCCTATGACCCAATGAATACAGTTTAGAAAATGTCTGAGCTTGCCCATGAGAAAAATATAAAAACATGTTTATTATGGCATTATTTGTAATTGCAACAAAACTATAAACAACCCAAAAGTTCATGCTTAAGGGAATTTATACATAAAATATAGTGCTGTTATATGCTAAGTAACATGCACCAATCAAAGTGAATAATTTATCTATATTTAGAAACATGAATATATCTCAAAAGTATGTTGAGTCAAAAAAAGAAATTATAGAATATAAAGTACAATAGCACTTATGTAAATATTTAAAACACAAAAAGAGTACATTATCTTATCATATAACTTTGCCCATTAAATAATTGCTACAGGGGTGCCTGGGTGGCGCAGTCGGTTAAGCGTCCGACTTCAGCCAGGTCACGATCTCGCGGTCCGTGAGTTCGAGCCCCGCGTCGGGCTCTGGGCTGATGGCTCAGAGCCTGGAGCCTGTTTCCGATTCTGTGTCTCCCTCTCTCTCTGCCCCTCCCCCGTTCATGCTCTGTCTCTCTCTGTCCCAAAAAAAATAAATAAACGTTGAAAAAATAAAATAAAATAAAATAAAACTTCTAGCATATGTGGGTGTGTATGTGGGTACACGCACAAAAGTATTTTTAAAAACAGACTTTTCATGTATCAAATTTGCGATAATAATTGCCCCAGCTGGGGAAATGAATGGGATGTGCCAAGATTACCCCAATTTTTTTCACATTTATCTTTAATATTTTATTAACATTTCAATTGAGACGTGAGAAATTTAATATGATGAAGTACCAATCCCAGTAGGTCTGAAACAACATGCATGGTGGGTTCATTGCACTGACAGCCCCAATTTAGCCCTCCTCATACCCATGCTTTTTAAAATACCACTTTATAGCTCCTTCCATCAAGAGGAAGAATCTGTTTCTCCACTCCTTGAACTGGATGGCCTTGTGACTTGCTTTGGCCAGTAGAAAGCAGCAGTTCTAACAGTGTGCCAGTTCTGAGACTAGGTTTCAGGAGATCTTGCACACTGCTGCTTTCCCTCTTTGAGATCCTGGCTTTCACTACATGAATGGCCCTGAATTAGCATACTGGAGAATGGCAGACCATGCAGAGCATAGCTGAGTCAACCCAGCTATAGTCACCACAGACTAGCAGCCTCTACTCCCTACCAAGATGATCTACCTGTTGACCAGTGTTAATAACACGACAATAGGCTCCAAAAGGAGTTGCTCATGCTAAGCCCCACACTACCAAACTTACACTTTCAGCTCTCCCAGAAATGGTATCCTTTTTGGAGGGGGAGGAGATTGGGTAATGGATTCTCTTTTTATTGAAGTATAATTAATATACAGTGTTATATTAGTCTCAGGTGTACAATATAATAATTCAATGATTCTATACATTACTTAGCTCATCCCCCCCCTTACTCTCAATCTCCTTTGTCTATTTCACACATCTGCCTAACCACCTCCCCTCTGGCAAACCACCAAGTTAAGTTCTCTAGATACAAGAGTCTGTTTTTTGTTTGTCTCTTAACACGCAGAATTCAAGAAACAAAACGAATGAACAGAAATGGAATATTAAACCGGTCAATCAAGAATCACCTGATCAACACTAGTTAGGTCATCTGCCTGAGGCACTTTTGCCATCCCCTAAAGGAAACTGACCTTGCAATAACCAATCTGCTTTTTTATCTATTATAATTTCCTTGTTCCTGCTCCCTTCTGCCTATAAAAGTCTTTCATTTTATACAGTTCCCTGGAGTTTCTTTCTATATGCTATATTGGATGCCACCTGCTTTGAACTGACTTTTCTTCAAATAAATTCTTAAATCTTTTAATATGCCTCAGTTTACATTTTTAATAGTTCTGGTATCAGAAGATAGAACAGAAGGAGTCACACAGAACTTGTGAGAAAGATAATTTAAGATGATGGTTAGCTGTTTAATGTCTCATGGAATTTTCATCAGTAATCTAAGTATAATTGTTAGGAATAACTAAATTAAATAGATGTAAGCCAAAGTTTACAAATAAACTTTGAACAATAATTATGTATTATGGTATGCCAACTTAAAAATAGTTTCAAAAACTGGGGTGCCTGAGTGGCTCAGTAGGTAAGCATCCAATTTCAGTTCAGATCATGACCTCACAGTTAGTGGGTTCAAGCCCCGTATCAGGCTCTGTGCTGACAGCTCAAAGCCTGGAGCCTGCTTTGGATTCTGTGTCTCCCTCTCTCTCTGCCCCTCCCTGCTCGTGCTCTGCCTCTCTGTCTCTCAAAAATAAACAAACATTAAAAAAATTTTTTTAATAGTTTCAAAAATCTTTTTGGCAACTTGAAACCTTCAAGTTATATTATACTGAGATAAATTAAATAATGAATATTCATTGAATGTCCAGATCATTTCCAAATAAGATAAAATACTGAAATATTAATTACTGAACATAGGTTCATATATTTTGGTCTGTGAGTAATGATGCTTCCTGCCACACTGAAAAATTTACTGTAAGAGTCTACTCTGATGAGATGTAGAAATTACGAGATGTATTCATAAACTTGCCAATCCACAGAATGCTAGTATAAGAGACATAACTGTCGACTTTCAAGTTTTCACAAGGAATAAAGGAGTCTACAAATTAATAGTACTAATCAATGTATTTAGTAAAACAACTTAGAAATAATAAGAGTGAATGAGAACAACTGCATGAAAAGTACATATGGAAAGTAAAATGACAGACTGTTCTAAAAGGAGATTTTTTTAAAAAGGACAAAATCTTAATATTAAAAAAGTTGTTGGGGCGCCTGGGTGGCGCAATCGGTTAAGCGTCCGACTTCAGCCAGGTCACGATCTCACGGTCCGTGAGTTTGAGCCCCTCGTCGGGCTCTGGGCTGATGGCTCGGAGCCTGGAACCTGTTTCCGATTCTGTGTCTCCCTCTCTCTCTGCCCCTCCCCCGTTCATGCTCTGTCTCTCTCTGTCCCAAAAATAAATAAACGTTGAAAAAAAAAAAAAGTTGTTGAAGATTTGTGGAAAAGGAGTCTTGGGAAAGGCATTTGATGTGTGGTCAAGCTGGCTAAGCCTGGAACAGATTTACTTAAGTGGGTTTTTTTGTTTGTTTATTTTGTTTTATCTTAATATCAAAAAAACCTAGGGCAAAATTAGAATTTGGTTTTCTCTCTGTTAAAGGACCAAGCTTTCTTGGACTATCAGTTTGCTCTTAATAAAAGATTATAAAAGAGTTTGTTTGGGTTTTTTTTTTTTTTTTTTTTTTTTTTTTGCTTATTTAGTTTTCTTTATTTTTGGGGTAACCTACCTGGAAAGCAAAGATTTCATGCCCTACCAAAAAAATCTACTGTGCTTCACTTTGTATCAGCTCTATAAGAAAACAGAGTCTTCTTGGGGCACCTGCGTGGCTCAGTCGGTTAAGCATCCAACTTTAGCTCAGGTCATGATCTCATGGTTTGTGGGTTCGGGCCCCGCATCGTCGGGCTCTGTGCTGATAATCGCTCCGAGCCTGGAGCCTGCTTTGGATTCTGTGTCTACCCTTCTCTCTGCCCCTCCCATGCTCATCCTCTGTCTCTCTGTCTCTCAATAATACATAAACATTTAAAAAAAAATTTTTTTTAACAAAACAGAGTCCTCTATATTGAGTGTTAAGTTTTGTTCACAGCTATGGAACCCTCAATGTTTGCCTTTAAAAGCTTACATTATCACTTTGGTTAAATAGATAATTAAGTATTATTTCATAATGATCTGTGATCCTATTTAGTCAAATGTTCAAACCTTTTGACATTTTGGTGACTTTCTCAAATCAAATTCCAAATGGAATCTTTTGGACCACAAAATAATTTTGAGATTTCTTAGAGGGTCCCTGGAAAATCTCAAAGGATTTATCTCTCACCTTGTAAGAGAGAGATATTAAACTAATTAGATTTATTTGGTATATCAAATTACATGGGCAGCTTTATCAAATAAGTGATAAACATTCTTAGGTTATATTTATATGCTAATTAATTTATATGCTAATTAATATAAGTATTCCATAAACTGTATGAAATTCCTAGAAATCTGGTGTGTGCTGGTATAATGTCATCAGTCATAATCCCAGTTATTATCTTAAAATGTTGTGTGCCATAGAAATAACTAAATTTCCTTGTCAATTTCATTATAATGAACTCTCATCAGATATTTAACCACGGGCACTTTTAAAGCTTTTGTCATTTAGAGACAGTTACTGTTTTACTCTGATGCTTTGGCAGAAGTGAGATTCCTGGAAAGGACCCTTCTTAGTACTCTTGACCACTGACACCAGGGCTAAATTACAAGGTGTCAAAACGTGGGTGCCTATTTCACAAGTGAAGAAGGCTCCATCTGACATCTGGTCCAGTGTAAACCCCAGAAACCTAAAAATCAAATTGACTAAGAAGAGGAGTAGTCAACATCAAGGTAGACTATTTCCTCCCAAGACATAGGCACAAGAACGCTGCTTTCTTGATTGCAGAATCCACTGCTAAAGCAATAGCTGCCCAATAAAAATTCACAGACTCTCTAGCCAAAGTTATTCTTTTTACTTAATGTTTTATTATTTATTTTTGAGAGAGAGAGAGAGACAGAGTACGAGTGGGGGAGGGGCAGAGAGAGAGAGGGAAATACAGAATCCAAAGCAGGCTCCTGACTCTAAGCCATCAGCACAGAGCCCTATCTATGCGGGGTTTGAAATTGTGAACCACGAGATCATGACCTGAGCTGAAGTCAGAGGCTAACCAACCAAGCCACGCAGGTGCCCCTAGTCAAAGTTATTCTTGATTACAGGATAGCTCTTGGTAATCTTTTAGCTGATCAAGGAGGTGTTTGTGCTATGGCCAACACAACTTGTTGCACTCAGATGGACACTTCTGGGAGACCTGAGACTCAGCTCCATAAGACCACTGAACAAGCCAATTGGCTTAAGAAACTGACTTCTTCAACCAGAGCCTTTCTTTGACTCATGTGATTCTGAAAGGCTCGGGTTTGGGGGAATATGGCTCCGAAGTACACTACAGACATTGGGAATTATTCTGCCTGTAATAATCATAGTAGTCTCCCTTGTGTTCTGTATTCTCTCAAAAGCTTTAAATGAAGGTGTGCAGGGGCGCCTGGGTGGTTCATTCATTTGAGTGTCTGACTCTTGATCTTGGCCCAGGTCATGACCTCACAGTTCATGGGTTCAAGCCTTGCATCAGGCTCCACAATGATAGGATGGAGCCTGCTTGGGATTGTCTCTCCCTCTCTCTCTGCCCCTCCTGAGAACACATGCTCTCTCTCAAACTAAATAAACTTAATAAATAAAGAAAGAAACAAACATACATACATACATATGTAGTCACTAACCACCAAGCAAATTATTTCCCTAAGAACACAATGTTAGAAAAGGAACAAAGAAATTAAGTAACTTAAAGAATATCAACCCAATGTTGTAACCTGTGAATAGCAGAGAGATTCATCAAAAACAACTCAAGGGCTCAGAGCAGTAGATGAGAGTAGCACTAATACCTTTAATTTTTGATCAAGTGTCTCAGGTTGAAAGTCTAATCAAAAGGAGAAGTTTGTTAAAACCAACACAGATCCAAAACGGAGTTGCTTACACTAACCTCCATGTCACCAAACCAAAACTTAATTACAGTATCAGCTGTCCCAGAAAAGGAATCTTAAACCAGTCCATCAGAAATTATACAACTGGGGAGCCTGAATGGCACAGTAATTTAAGTGTCCAATTCGGCTTAGGTCATGATCTCATGGCTCCAGAGTTCAAGCCCCATGTCAGGCTCTGTGATGACAGCTCAGAGCCTGGAGCCTGCTTCAGATTCTGTCTCTCTCTCTGTCTCTCTCTCTGTCTCTCTCTCTCTCTCCCCCTCCCCCACTTATGCACACACACGCACTCTCTCTCTCTTAAAAATAAACATTAAAAAATTAAAAAAAAAAAAAGAAATTATATGATTGGCACTAGTTAGGTAACCCACCTGATAAAGTTCCCATTAGTCCCTAATGGAAAGTAACCTTACAGTAACAAACATGCTTTCTATTACCACTTCTTTGTTCCTGCTCCCTTCTACCCGTAAAAATCTTTCATTTTGTACAGCTCCTCAGAGCTCCTATGTATCTGCAAGATTGGATGCTGCCTGATTCAAATCAAGTTCTGCTCAAATAAACTCAAGTTTTTAATATGCCTCAGTTTATCTTTTAACACCACCCATGCAAAAGTAAGCCAAGTCCAGAACAGTAGGACTTCCTATGTAGCCCCTCACACCTGAGAAATAATGATTAATGTTTTAAGCAACAAAGTTTTGAGCCAGTATGTTACACAACAATACAACTATAGAATACTTGTTATATTCCTCTCCAAACTTTTCTGTATTGTACAATTATTCAAGGTGATATAGAAAGGAAAGGAGCAATGGAAAGGGGAAAAGAAAGAAAAATTAAAACCTAAAATGGCAATTGGTTTCTAATTTTGACCACCATGAATAACAAAACTCCACAGTAAACTCTTTGCACTTGGAAAAAGGGCTTTTATTATGATTCAAATACTAGTATTAAACATAACAAAACATGCTGGGCTCAGTCAGCTAAGCATCCAACCTCAGCTCAGATCATGATCTCCTGGTTAGTGAGTTCAAGCGTCCCCCCACCCTCACCCCGCACCAGGCTCTGTGCTGATGGCTCAGAGCCTGGAGCCTGCTTCAGATTCCATGTCTCCCTCTCTCTCTGCCCCTCCTCTGCTTGCACTCTGTCTCTCTCAAAAATAAATAAACATTAAAAAAATGTTAAAATAAATAAACATTAAAAAATTACAAAACAACCAAGCACATTAATTATAATATAGAAATTGCACATTGGAAAATGCACACTTGTTGATATGTTGCTTTGATCCAAGGACACAAAATACTTACAGTACTTAATCTTCATTTATTCCCTGAGATGAAATGGTCATGACATAGACAATTACTATTTCTATTTTGCATATTAAATAATGGGAGTTAAAAACAAGTAACAATGCCAAGGTCAATGAATAGGGGCTTAGTAAATTAAGCTTTCTTTGCTCAATTTTTCTAGGTTCATCCAGTAAGATTCAAAATGGGAATCTTCTGTTATGGACTGAAAGTTTGTGCCCCACCCAAACCACACCCAGGCTGTACAAATTAATATGTTCAAGTCTTTTTTTTTTTTTTTTCAACGTTTATTTGTTTTTGGGACAGAGAGAGACAGAGCATGAACGGGGGAGGGGCAGAGAGAGAGGGAGACACAGAATCGGAAACAGGCTCCAGGCTCTGAGCCATCAGCCCAGAGCCCGACGCGGGGCTCGAACTCACAGACCGCGAGATCGTGACCTGGCTGAAGTCGGACGCTTAACCGACTGCGCCACCCAGGCGCCCCACAAATCTTAATCCCTAATGTGATGGTCTATGGAGGTGGGCCTTTGAGAGATAATGATGTCATGAGGGTGGAACCTTCACAAACATTAGTCTCCTTACAAGAATGGGAAGAAGCCAGAGCTCTCTGTCTCTCTGCCATATGAGGATATAGCAAGAAGGCAAACCAGAAAGAAGTTTTCTTATAAGAATTCCAAATCATGCTGGTAGCCTGATCTTGGACTTAAGAGTCTCCAAAACTGTGAGAAATTTCCTGTTATTAAAGGCACCCCATCTATGGTATTCTGTTATACAGCCAAAACTGGCTAAGATACTCATCTATTAACATCCTTATGTACTAATCTTGATAGATAGAGTGACAGATAATAAATTTGTATTGTATCTATGAAATTGTCATTTAAAAATATGTGGAAGCTTTCAATATTAAGAATTTTTCATTTTTTTGAGAACATGTGCATATGCACGAGCACAGGAGGGGCAGAGGGAGACAGAGAAAAAGAGAGAGAATATTAAGCAGGTTCCATGCCCAGCAAGGAGCCCACCCAGCAGGGAGCCTGACATGGGGCTTGATTTCATGACAGCGAGATCATGACCAGAGCCAAAATCAAAGGTCAGATGCTTAACTGACCGAGCCACTCAGGCACCCTGAGCGAGAATTTTAACAGATTATCTTGCTACCAATGAGAATTTCAATTTTAGCACAACCACTGCAATTTCATTTACGTTTATTCTTTCCATAAAGACATCTCATGGTTAATAATAACTAAAAACAGTTTTATTGTTTTACTTGTGCTACTCTTTCCATGTCAAGAGATTCACAAACAAGAAGAAAAATCTTAAACCAGACCAGGTGACCTAATTTGGGGGTTGAAAAAATTGTGTATGCACATCCACATGCACATGCTGACTCGAAAGTCACCCTTTCAAGGGCTTCTGTAAGGCTCATCACATAGAACAGATCAAAATTAATTGTTGGGGGACAGAGCTATTATGGCTGTGTCCTCTTGGACCAATACATATAAAGGCAATGGTGGAAAGTCAATAATGTCACTAGGTCAAGGGCACTTGATAATACAGAGCCAATAAATGTTCTTCGTCCGTATTTACACAGAGCTGATCTTAAAAAAAAAAAAAAAAAAAAAGCCATAAGCTCTACTCATGTGAAAATCACAAGGCTTTTGTGGAAGTTACCATCCAGTACGTATTTCTGCTGCCAGACTACTTCTGTCACTGCATTTAAACCATGAAGTGCATTTGCTGCTGATTCGACTATTATGGCAGGAAAATGACCTGTAAAGTTCTTCTGAGGAGCCTGGCATTCTGCATATATTATAGAAATACAAGAGGAGAGAAAATGTGTTAAAAATGAAGTTTATGAAAAGTCATCCAACTAAACTTTACATTTCATGGAATACAGAGACTGCCTGATTTGTGAGACTAAAGAAGGGGGAACAAAAAGAAACCTGTCAAGGCAGAAAATCTCCATATTCTCATATTTTCAAGGGCAGTTGTCAACTTTTTTCTAACTAGGAAATCTCCACGGTAAGTGACAAAGTAAAAAATGTGCCAAACTGTATTATTTGACCTCTTTTTGGTGGCTCTGATGTGCGAAGAACTTAATAGATTGGAACGTATGCTTTATTTAGGGGGAGGGGCGTCGAAAAGTGACAAATGTGTGGGACTAAGATCTGAGAGCACTCTGTGACTGAAAGCAGTGACAAAGGCCTCAAATTTTACGAGCTCTCCAAAGGCAGAGACCTTGGTTTCATGTGAGAAAGAGTTCCAATTATATCCCTCAGAGTTAAGAGTATCTCTGCTTCGTTTGTAGCAATCAGTTGACTAAGAGACGAAATTTCCGAATCTGGACCACAACTCGGTGCCAGAACATTTATCAACACTGAGCGTCTCTCATCCCTGAAACTGTAAAACAACAACAACAAATTCACTGGAGGAGCTCTGAAGGGCACTGCTATTTTCCACATCAAGACATTCTGCCAAGAGGGGCTGGGGCTTAGAGGTCAGGGAGAGCCAAGTCTTGCCCTCAGGGACCCCCAGTTGGGGGTAGGGAACAGAAAGGAGGCATTAACCATTTCACTGCTGCTCAGAGGTAACTGGGCTGTGAAAAGGGTTGTTTGTTTGTTTGTTTGTTTTCTGTCCCAGCTGAATGGTTTGAAATCAAACCCAGGGTTGTGTTTCCTGACCCAGAATGGGAATTTTATTCCTTAATCATATCTCCCTGGCTGCTTCACTGACCAGCTTCAGTGAGAGAGGCTAGCACATTATTTATAAGAATTAAAGAGCCTGGGGAGTCGGGTGGAGAAAGGACATTTTGATCATAGCAGCACTCACAAGCATCAATACAGCTTAAAAGTCGGTCCACATTTCCATCAAAACCTCCTGATTTCCAGCCATCTATAACCGGGCTATAAAAATCACTCCTAGACTGCAATTCGGCAAATAGTGCCTCAGCTGAGGGGAAAATTGCCCCCTCTTGGATGCTGTGGGTTTGTTTTGGTTTGCCTTTGTTTCAGTGATTTGAGGGAAACACACAGATATTTTTGAAAGATGCTCCTTAAAAGTAATCCCCAGAAGGAGAAAATGTGAGCACTTGAAGCTGTTCCCTTGTGTTCCCACCTTCAGTGGAAGCAGTGACTTTGACTCCACTGCTAATCCTGTCATGGTCCCCATTACTTTTGGCATTTTCGAGAAACAAAGGCAATGGGCAAAGCCTTTCTTTCCTTCAAAGGCAGGTAGTCAGCAGAAAGGCTCCAAATGTCTGTGAGGTTTGTATTCCCCAGCCACCTCAAAGGACAGGCTGTTGACTGTTGTCTCAGAACTAATTTCCTCCGAATAAAGACCTAATTGGTGTGATAGCACCACAGAGCTCAGCATTTTTAATTGCCTCAAGGTGCTTATTTGCAGGGAAGGGATAAACTCAGGAGGATCCAGGAAGGGAGGGAGGAAAACCGGGCTCGGTGTCTCAGATGTATCCAGTCATTCTCTCATCACTTCCTCATCTGTGAGTTTCCTCTTTCCTCATGGGCAGAGGCCTCTGCACCCCCAGGGCAAAGCCACCTGGCCGGCTGGGGCATCTGGGCTGAAAAACCGAGACTATAAAAGTGCACTGGGGAGGAAACAAGCCCTTGGTATCTGAGCCATGGGAGGAAGAACATGACAGAGCAGCATCCTGGCTCTAAGAGTAAGTGGGGTTGCCTCTGGGAGACGTGTGGACCCAAAGGAAGGGAGTCCTGGAGCTCCACGTGCTGTGAGCGCAGTATTTCCTCACGGATTTCAACTCAGGGTACATTCCTTCAGATTCCTCAAACTCAACATTCATCTTTTTTAAATGTCCCCGGGAGAGGAAACTACTCCCATTTCACCCCTGAGGAAAGCACAAATAGAAAAACCAGGTGATGTGGTATCTGAGCCAATACTGGAATCTCGTCTCATATGTCCCCCTTGGGGACTTTAGCCCTCCTGGCCTGGCGGATAGGGAGGGAGACAAAAATATTTTTTCAACCTTTTGTGAGTTCTTATAAAGTAGGGGGGGAAAAGACCTTTTAAGTCCTTTCACTTGGAATACTGCACTTAAGAGCACAGCAAAGGCCCCTGTCCTGGGACGCACACATTCAGGAGGCTTCCATGGTTGGCTGCCTACCACAGAGACAGTCTGCAAGACCAAAGGCACATGCCCACCCAGAGTCTCTACCCTGACCCCTTCAAGACCACGAACCCAGTATCTCCTGCCCAAACAAGCTCCAACTCCTCTAGACCTCTCCACCTCTGCCTCACTGGGGTTCATCAATTACTGACCAAAAGCCCAGGGTTTTAAAAATATGCACAAACAAGGTCACTGTTTAGTTTCTGTTAGGGCCAGGCGTAAGGCAGAGTAAAGATAAGAGAAGCAAAAAATTTTAGCAAAGGCTTTATTGGGAGCTAAGGTTCCGCAACTCAGAGAGAGAGAGAGAGAGAGAGAGAGAGAGAGAGAGAAGTCAGGAAGTCGTGCCCAGGTGTGGTGGGGCAGGGTTTTTAAGCAGCATCCCTTCTTAGGTCCGGGTGGGCTTTTTCACACCAGGTTGTGCTGTCGCTTGGTGATTGGCTGACCTTCAATTCCTTCTGGCGCGCTGTTCGGGACCTTCCGTTGGGGGGTTTTCCACTGGCAAGATGGCCGTCACCTCCACTGTGGTTCCAGGGACATCCTGACCGTTTCTAGTTCTCTTTCCTTTCGCGGCTTACTCAAATTCCTACTTATGCCTAGCACATTCCCTCTGGTTTATTCTGAAATTCTAACATTCCCTTCGATTTTTCTAATAGTTATTTTTCTAGTCATTACAAGTCCTAATAAAACTGATATTGCACTATTATATGAAAATTAAAAATTAACCATAAGCACACATGATGACATGAGGCCTTTAAAAGGCTTTGCTTCTTTACTCTCTTCCCTACCTGGCCCATCTCCAAATTCAGAGTTTTGCTAAGCTAGTTTAGTTTCAGGCTACTTTGAAGTGCTGAATGTCTCTCCCTTCCAATCCAAGAATCTTACTTGAAACTTACAGAATCCCATCTGGAAGACAAAAATCTAGTTTCCTAACCTCGACCATATACAAAATCAAATTCCACTTAAAGATAAATTGTATCATGGTGCGGTTTCCCGGGTGGCTCAGTCGTTTTATCCAACTTCAGCTCAGGCCATGATCTCATGGTTCATGAGTTCATGCTTCAGATTCTCTGTCTCCCTCTGTCTGCCCTCTCTTTCTCTCAAAAAATTAACATTAAAAAAAATTTTTTTAAAGATAAACTGTATCCTGAAAAGACTCCATTTATAACTACCTAAAAAAGCTCTTGAAACATTTTGTCAGGTGGAACTCTGGCCAGCTGAGGAAGGGGAAAGCTTCAGGGCAATGAACTGGGATGTGGGAACACAGAATGGAGACCAAGAACACACCAGAAAGCAAAGTAGACAGAGTCAAGCCTGAGGGTAAACACAGAAGCCAAACACAGCAACAGGGAGATGTCCACCCAGGGCCGAGGGTCATGCCAAACCCAGAGGTCAGTGAAATGCAGTAGAGCAAGGCAGGACAGCGGAAGCAGCCATGTGAACCTACACTTTGGTTTTGAGACCCAAGCAGGAAGCAAGACCTAAATTTCGAGCACACGGCAGAAGACACCAAGTCTTTACACTCCTATACACCAGGCAGGTTACAGAGCATATTCTTGTACTTATGGGATTTCATCTTCACGGATGGTGACTTACATATTATCACCCCTACTTACAGATGAAGAAACTGAAGCTCAAAGACCTTCCTCACCTGACTCAGTGTAAATGTGAAAGAGAGGGGACAGTTCTTGAACCCAGGCTTCTTCTAAGGCTCAACCAAACACACACTCTCCAGTTAAACCCCCAGGCTCCAGACTCAGCACACACAGGAAATGAGGACAGCTCTCAGCTCACACAGTCATGCTCAGACTTCCTGGATTCCCTTTTGTTACCCAATGTGATCCAGGTGGGAGGGGCAAGAAGAACCTTTGTACTATTTCTGGTTGTCACTTCTCAGACAGCCATTTATGGTAGCTCCATGAGTCTGACCGCTGGGAACACCCCAGACACATCATGCCAGCAATGGATTTATGATGATCCTAACTACTGCCATCCAATCTGCTAACCTGTGCAGGGCACAGACATCAGGAAATATGTCTTTCTGTAAATACAGTACAGGGGAACTTATTTGTTGTGGCAGCAAGGAGCAGAAAAGGACATTTCTCTCGGGGCCCCCAATGGAAAAAAAAAAAAAGAATGATGTATGATATAAGGTAGGGTTTAATCATGCCTGACACCTCTGGATAATCAACTGGAGTCATACTTGGGAACAAATGTTTTTCAAGGTTGGAATGGAAGAATAATAAATGGGGAGGAGCTTATGAAAGGGGACAGCATAACCTGATAAGAGACTGAACTACTGTAGTGCAGCATCCTTACTGGAAAGCTGCCTAGCAATTCAAGAGTTTTTAAGGATCGTCAAAATGGCAGCTGAATGTTTTGTTTTCCATTCATCTGATCTGCACCAGAATCATCCCAGGAGAAGTTCATAGTCTAGGTTTAGGAGGCCTACCATAGGTCAAAGCCATTATCCTCAGGATTCCCAACAGCATGAAGCATTACCTAGATCTCCCAGGGAAAGCTGGCATCATCTACAAGTCTCCAGGCCAGCTCAGGCAGAGGTGGATCTTGTTCCTGCCTGGGTCAAGATAACTACACTGTGGGGTGTCTGATAAAACATGAAACACAAGCCACCAGATAGGAACCTGGTACCACACAAAGCATGCGAGGCTGGGCGCCTGGGTGGCTCAGTCTGTTAAGCTCAGGTCATGATCTCATGGCTCGGGAGTTCAAGCCCCACGTCGGGCTCTGAGCCAACAGCTTAGAGCCTGGAGCCTGCTTTGGATTCTGTGTCTCCCTCTCTCTCTATCCCTCCGCCACTCGCACTCTCTTTCTCTCTCTCTCTCTCTCTCAAAAATAAGTCTACATTAAAAATTAAAAAAAAAAAAAAGCATGCAAAGGGACACTCACTTCAGTGTTGAGTATGATTCAAATTAACTTCAAATCAAAGGAAAATACCAATCCTCTCTCCATAAGAGTATAACAGGATGAAGAAAAGCAGCTCATGGAAGTCACTGAGGAAGGATCCCCTGATGAAATCTAGTACTTTCCTACCAAAATTCTGCCACCAGGCAAGGGGCAATTTAAACTTGAGATATTCACGACTATGTGAATGTAATCCCTAAATAGTCCAATCCAACTGCTGCCATTTCGATTGCTTAGAATCAATGCCAACTTCTACCTATACTCACACAACAGAGAACACTTTAATATCTCAACCTTTTGGAAACTGAATGTATTAAAAAAGGATAAAATTGAGCAATATCTCATATCAAAATTTTCGTTTCTTTTGTCACAACTAGGTTGTCAGATTGTTATTTTTAATGGTAGTGGTAGAGTCCTCTACATTTCACAAAGAACTTTCCGTTGTGACCTTAATGTTTACAGCTCTGCATTTTATTCAACAAACAACAACCGATCATCTGTTTTGTGCCAGTCTCTTCCAGACACTAGAAATGGCAAAGATGAATAAGTTAAGAAAGCTGTCTTGAATACTCAGTCTAAGAACAGACACAGATGCATGAATGGCTCACAAAGATATATTGTAATAAGGCCTGTGATAGAGATACATGCAAAATAGTATATGAACACAAATGGGGTTAAGTAATTTTCCCAAGGTCAAATGCAGTGGAGGAAGAAACTAAATCCATGGCTGCTAATTCAAATCTGGAAAGTTCTATACCATACCAAAGCTACTTTCTTAGGTCAATCATACTCTGAGAGCTTCATCAAGTTTTAATGATTTAAAACTCCTGTTTTATAAAATTAATTTGTTCTCTTTTACACCTGTCCCTCAGAGTCCTTTCTCCATACATTGATTTATTTTTCAGTCTTCACCACTAAGTCCCTGTGGCCACTCTTGACTTTCCTTGCCCTTTAGGTTGTAACAAGATTCACCAGTCGGACCCAATTGGAAATCCTTTCCCTCATGCTCATTCTCCATCTTCCCTACACTGTAATCTGTTCTGAATCTAACAGGCGTGACTTGTCTTGAACAAACATACCACAACACAGCCATAGTAACACAGAATCCTTCAAGGCAATCACCATAAAGGAGGCTATACATTTATTCTAATGATGCTACGATTGCCCCACGGTCATATCATATTGGGAACTTTTCTTTTAAAACTACATTTGGCATTTGCAATTCCTTTAGCTGTAATGGTGGCAAAACATCCTTTTGATGTTTGTTTTGATTTTTGGGAATAGTCAAAAGATCCATGCAGTGAAGGTAATTCCATTTTCATTCAAAACAAGTTATTAATCTATTGATACTTGTTTTCTACAGTGGTTCATAAATAGACTCAATGAGCAATCCAAATATATTTTGAGAAATGTTACTATGATTGGAACAAAAATATAACTTCCTATGGTGATTTCCTTAAGTAGGTACAAAAGCCTAGTAGAAATAGAAATACTAAGTTATTTTTGTTTCTTGCTTGTATATATTGTGTTTTAACCATAAAAGTGTACTATAAGAAATGTGTAAATTCTCAAATTTTAAAAGGCAATGCCTATTTAAATGTATAGAAGCTATCATATTTGTCAAAAAACATATATAATTATCTTAGAACTCTGCCTTGTAGACAATGCTCTGTGACATCTGAGGGACCTCCCAGCGCCAGGAAGGGTAAAAATTTGGTAGTTACTTATGAAAAAGGAACCCAGATCCACATCTCACTCTGCCCACCATGAAGCTATCAATATGAGATGCTGTTTTATCTATTTTTGACGTTGGCATTCTGGTTATATTTTGTTTGAAGATACAGTTTGCTGCTAAATCAAATTTGAAAGGCAATACTACTTTGAATACAAATACAGCTCTTTCCACCGCCATGAATCTCATGTATTCACACATTTTACTTATTTATTTCATTTTATTTTACTTTGCTAAGTGACTTTCCTGGGGCTAATGCTGATTTAAAAGTGATAGGAGTGTTCTGAGTTTCAACTGATTAAATATGTAAAGATTCAGGGGCGCCTGGGTGGCGCAGTCGGTTAAGCGTCCGACTTCAGCCAGGTCACGATCTCGCGGTCCGTGAGTTCGAGCCCCGCGTCGGGCTCTGGGCTGATGGCTCAGAGCCTGGAGCCTGTTTCCGATTCTGTGTCTCCCTCTCTCTCTGCCCCTCCCCCGTTCATGCTCTGTCTCTCTCTGTCCCAAAAATAAATAAACGTTGAAAAAAAAATAAATAAATAAATAAATAAATATGTAAAGATTCAAATGCAAAAAATGTCTGTTCTGACACTGAGGAATGACAGAAATCAGTTTAGCAACTGTGGAAAGATTAAGAATTTCAGTAAAAAGGATTCATGCTACATGGTAAAAAGCATCACAAAACTATTTAGAGATTAGGAGATCTGACTCAGGCCCTAACACCAACTAGACTATCAGTGAGGTCCCTAAAAACCTTCTGGATACCACTGCACACCAATAAGAAGGACAAAATCCAGGACACTGACAACACCATATATTGGCAAGGATGAGGAACAAAAGGAGCTCGCCTTCATTGCTGATGGGAATGCAAAATGGTACTTGGCCACTTTGGAAGACAGTTGTTTTTTTCAAAACTAGACAAGCTCTTACCATATGATCCCGAAAACTCACTTCTTGGTATTTACCCAAAGGAGATAAAACATATGCCCACATAAAAACCTTTACATAGATGTTTATAGCAGCTTTACTTATAATTGCCAAAACTTGGAGTCAACTAAAATGCCCTTCAGTAGGTGAATGGATTCATAAACTGGGGTACATCCAGGCAGTGGAATATCATTCCACACTGGAAAGGAAATAAGCTCTCAAGCCAGAAGATGACTTGGAGGAAACTTAAGTGCATATCATTAAGTAAAAGAAGCCAATGCGAAAAGGCTACTTACTGTAAGGTTCCAACTACATGACGCAAAACTATGGAAAGAGTAAAAAAAATTTTTAAAAATCAGCTGTTGCCAGGAGTTGAGGAGCAGAGGAGCAATGAATATGTGGGGCACAGAGGATTTTCAGTGTACTCATGAAAATACTCTATATGATACCATAATGATAAATATATGTCATTATACATTTGCCCAAACCCATTGAACCTACACCAAAATGAAACTATGTACTTTGAGTGATTATGTAGTGCCAGTGTAGGTTCATCTTGTAATCAATGGTACCACCCTTGTTGGGGATGTTGACAATGGGGAGGCTATGCATGTGTGGGAATAGAGAATATGTAAGAAACCTTTATTATACCCTCCCCTCAAATTTTCTATAAACCTAAAATCGCTCTAAAAAGATAACGTCAATAAAAATATCCTATTAACATCTCCATCTCTAGAAGAATACAAAACATGCAATAAAATTCAACACCTCTTCCCTGGGGTAGGGGATGGGGGGAAAGGAAACATTTAGAGCATCAGGAATAGGAACAAACATCCTTATTCTGGTAAAATGAATCTCCTTAAACTAGACAACAAATCTAATGATAAAACATCTGAATCACTCCTTTAGAAAAAAACCCTATTTCTGGGGTGCATGGGTGGCTTAGTCGGTTAAGCATCTGACTTCAGCTCAGGTCTTGATCTCATGGTTCGTGGGGTCAAGCCCCACGTCATACTCTGTGCTGACAGCTCAGAGCCTGGAGCCTGCTTCAGATTCTGTGTTTCCCTGTCTCTCTGCCCCTCCCTTGCTTGTACTCTGTTTCTCAAAAATGAATAAATAAAAAAAATAAAATAAAAAATAAAAAAGCGTATTTCTATTCAACATCATATGGAAGACACTAGCCAGCTCAATGATGTAACAAAAAGAAAGGAGTAACAACTGAAAGGAAACAAAACTGTCATCATTCATTGATCAAGTTCACTAATTATACTGTTCAGATTTTAGATATTCTTTCTTAAGGATTAAAAATCGTCATCTCCTGTTTAATCTCAGTAGCAGGTACACAGGAGTCTGTAATATGATTTTCTGTATTTTTGGTTTCAGATAATCTGTAATTTAAATTTTAATATTAACTTAAACTAGGTTTAAAAAAAATACTTGCACCTTGTTAATGTAAAAATATCCTCCAGAGTATATCTTTAACATAGATCAACTAAGAAAGAGAATTTTCAATCTTTAATTCTTTAAATGAATATTTAGTCATAGAAATAAAGATAAATGAAAGTGATAGGTACCAGAAATTAAAACAATGCCTACGAAAACAATCCCAGGAAAAAGATTAATTTCATCCTTGGTGAACTGTCCCTTTGGCCTATGGCTTAAGACATGAAAGTCTGTAACAGATGTGTCCACATTTGAACACATGCCCTCAGCCGACTTTAAGATACAAAAAGCAAAACTTGGGAGATTGAAAACAAATTTTCATTTATTTAGGGACACTAAAAAATGCAAACAAGACTAAATCTCTTATGAAGCACTTAGTCATCAGAATTAAGAGATGAAGAAAAGAATAGTTTATGACTTGGTTAGTTGTTTTTACTCGCTGGCAGTCTTAGATAAATTCATATATACACACATATATAATAAAGCCTTCACTCATGTAGGAAATGTCTTACAAATATATCACAATCTCCTTAATTTCTAGAGCTGTGGTTCTCAGCCTGGCCTGGGGTGGCTTCTCCAGGATGTACGGCAGATCTGTGAGAGGAGGCTGGACACTGCCTAGCCAAGAGCCAATCGTGGCTACCGTCGCTGAAAGGAACATTACCTAGGTAACAGAAGCCTGAGGGAAGGGGAACATTAACTTCCAGTTTGAGGAGTGGCTGAACCTTCATATCTGAAAGATTATCTAGGTTATTAAATTATTACCGGAAGAAATCTGGCCTTCTGTTGCTTTGAACCGTAGATGATTAGAACGGGGTAGACATCTGAGTAAATGATGCTATAAGCACGTTTTACACAACTTGGTTTGCTGCCAGGGCTTTGCAGTAGTCAAATTTAATTTTAGTGACACTGTGAAATGTAGTGTGCTGTACATAAAATATTAATGTAGCACATAATTGGGCAGTCCAAAATAACTGAGTTTATATACACTGATAAATGCTTGGTGAAATGCTCTGTCATTTATAGACCCCTCAAAAAAGTGCATTAGAATATCCATTCTAATTCAACTTGCTCGTACTTCCTCTGATAGTTCTCTCCTGTGGATGTACATTAGAAGAACCCAACCAGAGGGCGCCTGGGTGGCTTAGTCAGTTAGATATCTGACTCGTGATTTCAGCTCAGGTCATGATCTCGCTGTTGGTGGGATCAAGCCCTGCGTTGGGATTCTCCCTCTTCCCATCTGCCCCTCCCCTGCTATGCTCTCTCTCTCTCTCTCTCTCTCTCAAAATAAATAAGAACTTAAAAAAAAAAAAAAAAAAAAAGGACCCAACAGTTCCCAAGAAGAGATCTTATTCTTTGGGAAAACGACAGAGGGGATGTTATAGAATTAGACAAATTAATACACCCTATAAGGAAACAGTGAAAAAGTTTTCCCCGGTTTCTTCATCCGTAGGTCAGCTAGCTATGGGAGCCTACTCTCATCAACTGATCTGTGTGGATTCACCACTGACCTGTGAGTTTATACTGGACTTTTTCAAATTTCCTAATAAATAACTACTTTGTGGAGCCAGAAGAAAGAGATGGACCATAAGTAGCAGGGTGGTAGCGAGGAACTTTCAACAAGGAAGGACATTTTTCAACCCATTTCTCACTCTCTGGTCTGAGGACTGGAGAGCATAGAACAGTCATTTTAGTGACCCTAAAATCTCCAAAGAAAGCTTGCTATTGTGGGAGGGCCTTGACAACTGCATTGAATTTTCATTCAAAATGTTGCTCCTTTTACAGGGTGGAATTTTCTCATTTAGCCCTGGTTTGACTCTTTATGATTTATCTTTGCTTTTTTTGATTTTGTCTTTTCCTACTATCCTCTTTACTTACACTTGGAGCAAGGCCTTAGTAGGCTATTTACTTGGGGAAGGCCAAGTGCATGTTAAAATGTTTTCCCACCCGGTCTGTTATCATCAAAGCACAAAGTGATATAGGCAAGTCTCTATGTATACAGCACTTCAAAAAAAATTTTTTTTTAACATTTGTTCTTCTTTGAGAGACAGAGTGTGAGTGGTGGAAGAGCAGAGAGAGAGGGAGACATAGAATCTGAAGCAGGCTCCAGGTTCCAAGCTCCAGGCTGTCAGCACAGACCCCAACCTAGGGCTTGAACTCACAGACTAGGAGATCATGACGTGAGCTGAAGTCGAAGCTTAACTAACTGAGCCACCCAGGCACCCCTCTATGTACATAGTAATTTTTAAACAAGACTCCATCAGTGCCTCACAAATGCTATGTAAGAGAAACTGGAATAAAGGGCCGAATCCTGAGAAATAGATGTCTTTGGTCCCGTGGAACTAGTTAGTTCCATGTAACATGCAAACATAAAACTACTAAAGTTCTCACTGCCAGCATTGTATAATGGATGAAATAGTGGTTCTAGACTTAGAGATAAGAATTCCAGTACCAGATTTGCCATGTATGAGCTGAAGACCTGCCAAAAACATGTGATTTTCCTCGTGAGTTTTCCAAAGAGGGGTTTTCAATCTTCTCCACGTCTTTGAAGCTTCCAAACACCAAAACAAACCAACAACAAAAAACCTTTCCTCTTAGGAAATACCTTGCCTCAAACTTCTTACACCAAATAGACCTCTCTTGGCTTCCTAGCCAACCCCTTACCTACTAACTCACTAAAATAACTATTTCTCCTGTTTCCTGCTTCCCTGTCCTAAAGGAACAAGCTGTAACCTTTCTCCTGCCCTTGAAGTGTGTAACCTTGGCCCTGGAACCAATTTCTGTCCACTTCTTCTGAGAACTTCCATCAACTACACACCTATTACGCATCTTCAATGCCTTCTCTCAAGTATTTTCCCATCATAAAAGTAAGTATCATCCAGTCTCTCCCTTCTTCATTAAAAATCACACATACCCCATCTATTTCTTTTCTCCATTTCACAATCATATTTCTCAAAAAAGAAGTCAATACTCACCCTCAACCATACTCCTCCGTTTACTACAAACAAGTTTTATTCCCCCTTACTCCTCTAACAATGTTTCATCCAAAACCACTTGCCAAAAACTAATGGACACAGTATTAGATACCATTAATTTTGTCTTTTCCTTGGTCTATTCTTTTGTCTTCCATGGAAACACTTCTTTTTGTTCCTTCATACTTCTTTGGGACTCCTCTTCAGCTCTCTTCATGGAAACCACTTCTTCTGCCTATACGTTGGGTATCATAGTCCCCTGGGGTGCCATTCCCAATCCTCTGCTATTCTCGCTCTTCCTGGAAGATTTCTCCCACTCCCCTACCTTCAATTACACTTCAGATATGTCAATGATGATCAAATCTTTTTGGCTAGCCTAGACTTCTCCCCTGGGTACCTAAACTTATTATGTCAAACTGCCCACTAAAACGTTCACCTGAACATTGGCACATATTTTATCCTCAATTTATCTAAAGAGAACTTTTCTTCCCACCTCACTCTCCCAACCAGCTTTTTTTAAAATGTTTATTTATTTTACAGAGAGAGAGAGAGAGAGAGAGACAGAGCATGAGTAGGGGAGGGGCAGAGAGCGAGAGGGCGACACAGAATCTGAAGCAGGCTCCAAGCTCCAAGCTGTCAGCACAGAGCCCAATGTGGGGCTCAAACCCACAAGCCATGAGATCATGACCTAAACTGAAGTTGGACACCTAACCAACTGAGCCATCCAGGCACCCCTAACCAACTCTGTTTTCAGTTGAAGCACAATCATCTACACCAAGGCCTATACCAGTCCTCTAAGAATCATTTTTATTCTGCTTTCTATGCACAGATCAAATCAATCTCTAAGTCCTGGTGAAACCATTTCCTTACATCTCATAAATCTGCCTACTTCTACTTGCATTATCTGTTTCAGACCTTGGTTGCATTACTGTAACAACCTTCTATCTCCTGATTTTCACTTGTTTCTAAACCAGGGTTCTGCAAAGAACAGCCTACTGGCCAAATCTGATCCCCTGTCTGGTTTTGTAAATAAAGTTTTACTGGAATATAGCCTTGTACATTCATTTACACATGAATGTACTGTCTATTGCTGCTTTAGGGGATGCTACCAAACAAGAGGGAGATTATGACCCACAAAGGTGAAATTATCTACTATTTGGTCCTTTACAGAAAAGCTTTACCATACCTTCATCTAAAACATTCTCTGCCCTCAAAATTAATCATTCCTCTACCCAAGGGCCCAAAGTGACTCAGGGCAAACTTCAACTTTCTTAGCATATCATTTAAGGTAATTCAAAAAAATGAATTACTGTTCCAGCCTCACCTCTCACCATCCCCATCAAGCCCCACCTCTAACCTCATTGAATATGCCATGGCTCACAATATGCCACAGAGACATATACATGGGATCCTTCTCCTTTGAAGTCTTAGCCAATCCCCCTAGATGAAAGTTGGACCTACCTAAATGTAAATTTACCTGAACAGCTCTTACTTTCTTGGTAGGATTCAAATTAGATGTAGCCTCCTTAAGGAAACCCTCCCTAATCACCACATTTTAGTCAGGTGTCTCTCTTTCTTGCTTCCATATTCCACTGGGCTTTCCTCTCAATCTCACTCTATCATAACGCTTCTTCTTTGTCTTTGTCCTTTAACTATAAAGTTATTGTAGACGGGAACAATAACTTGTTCCCCACTCTATCTGTAGAAACTATCAAAGTGTCTGACAGGTTGGCTGTGCTTCAGAAATATTTGCTAACTGAATAAATGAATCAGTAGTTAATTATCATCTCTGAACTTTTTCTCAACTATGCTATAAAATGAAGATCATAAAATCTAACCTATAGGTTATTTGATGACTATGCATCATTTATACACCCCTAGAATATGCTTATTACCTATCATTACTTAACACTCAGTAAATGCAACGATACTGCCTCTACCTCCCATAAATGGACCAGATTTCTATTCACTTAGCGTAAAAGAATAAAAATATAAAGATATACAGCCTCTGCATTCAAGAAACTTAAAAATTGATAGGTGGTAGGAAAAGAAGTTACTACAAGTCAAAGTGCAGAAAGAATGATACACTGAGACATCCAAATAAAAGGACTGCATTGCCAGATGGCTTATTTTAAGTAGTAAGTTATAACTGGTTCACCATTTTTTTAGTATATGTTATATTAATACTGAAATGCAACCTTGTAGAGTTATAGCAACAAAAATAATAAAAAAACAATGGTGAGGTTAATTTACAAATAAAAGTGGCAGCCTTAAAAATAAGTATAAGAACTTGGTCAGAAGCTTTTCACAAAAGTCTTATCTAAAATTATAGAAAGCAAAATATATATTGGCCTTAAACTGTGCCTTTCTGAAGGATGTAAACAGTGAGTTCACCAAAAAAGAAATACCGGTGACCTATAAGTAAAAAAAAAAAAAAAAAAAAAATCAAGCTTATGAGTGGAGATTCTGGATTCAGAACCAAGATGGAGTCTGTCTTACTAACTTGGGCAACTGGTGAACTTCAATTTCATTATCTGTAGAAATGACATAACAATACTGTATTAGTCAAGATGCTTGTAGCCTCAAGAAGCAGAAACACTAATTCAAAATAGATCAAAAATAAGAAACATGACATCATACTCAGCTATAGCATTTCCAGAAATTCCCAGCCAACACTCCACATCTTACTGGAGATTTAATGTCTTACATGTCTGATTGGCTGAATGAATCACTGCCTGTTAGAATGGAATCACTCCTGTATCAATTAGGCCCACCCCTAAAGTTACAGGTGGGATAGGTTACAAAGAAGAATGGATTATTGCGGGGGGAAAAAAACTGCAATTCTGTTAAGAAGGGAAGCAAGATAAAGACTTTCTAAACGACCAGATGTATGTACCATGAATATTAATCTCATGGGTTTGATACAAAGATTAAATAAAAAGATACACTTAAAGGGTTTTGCATAAGGCTTGTTATATGGGTATGATAAATTCTCAATAAATATAGCAACTGAAAATATTTCATTATTCAAAGACTTGGGCTCTGTATTAATCATGAATTAGATTTCCCTCATGCCTCTTATGTCTTACCAAAAGACAATAAACGTTAGCTATGTTTTGTAATAGTAATAATACACATGCATAGAGAAAGTGTAAAAGTGTATACACCGAAATATTAAAAATAACTTTCTCTAAGAGGTTGGATCATAAACGGTTTAAATGTATGATTTCATTTTTGCTTATCTTGACTTTAAGCATTCTACACTAAAAGTACATTATGTGTGGAATCAAAAAGTGTTTTTAAAACTTTAGCCTTTTCCTTCATAGATTATAAAGTTGTGTGTGTTCCCAACTGGCCAATATAATTTATCAAAATGTCATTTATATCTGTCTCCCCATGTTTTTCCTTTCTTATTTTTAAAAAAATTGTTTTAATGTTTATTTTAGAGAAAGAGACAGAGTACGAGTGGTAAGGGGCAGAGAGAGAGGGAGACAGAGAATCCAAAGCAGGTTCCAGGCTCTGAGCTGTCAGCACAGAGCTCAACGCGGGGCTCGAACTCATGAGCTGTGAGATCATGACCTGAGCCGAAGTCAGAGGCTCAACTGGCCACACAGGCACCCCTCCTTTCTTATTTTTTTAAGCAGATAACCAGGCACTTAGTATTTCCTTGATTGGCAGATCTTGTTCCATGTAAAGGTTAAGCTACTTGAAGACAAAAGCTCTTCCTATCTTTTGCACAATATAAAATTAGTTTCAAGACTGTTTGTTTTCTGGATAAACCTCTGCCAAGAGTGGGGAGAAATGAGAATATCTTTAGGAACACTAGAAAAATGAATTGTACTCTCTTAGTTTGTCGAAAAAGGCAAAAGTCTAGAGGCCCCATGACAATAGAACTGCACTATAGTAGCTTCTGGGAAGTGGCCAGGGAAACGGTTTCATTAGCCACGAGGGAAGAAGGATTTTAGACATAAGCTCTTACCCTGAGCATAAAGACCTATACCTTCAGCATGATGCGGGAGTCGTGTGCCCTGAAACCACAGGTTATCACGCCATCAGGTCACCGGGCACAGGGGCATCCCAGTGCTGACCGGTGCGGTCCTGTAACTGATGGCCTGAGGGTTTACTGATGTTCTGGCACTGAGTAAGTCATTAAAATATTAACCAAATCTCTGTGGAGGAAGCGTTAATGCTGAAAATGTCTGAGACTGATCTCTACCTTGGCCAAACGAGAGCTCGGAGTCCCATGTAAGTTGATTTAAATAAAATAATAAAATTATTTCTTATGTATCTGACTTTGTGAGTTAAAAGGAATTCCTTTTATTGAAGATAAAAGTTTTTAACATGGTTGTATTACTGTAGGGGTAGTATCAAAACTGAGAGATAATTTGTTTTAACGCACTTGCTTTAAGGATGAAGATTCTGATTCGGGAGAGGGCAGTGTCTTATCCAAACACACACAGTTTATTAGTGGCACAGCAAGGGCTAGAGTTCAGGTATTCTGATTCCTATTCCAGGGTT
Source organism: Herpailurus yagouaroundi (assembly GCF_014898765.1). Classification (NCBI taxonomy): domain Eukaryota; kingdom Metazoa; phylum Chordata; class Mammalia; order Carnivora; family Felidae; genus Herpailurus; species Herpailurus yagouaroundi. The sequence continues at coordinate 2,816,088 of NW_024412430.1, forward strand.
CTTTGCATTACACCCATAATGCCTCATCTTTTGCAAAGATAAGTTGTAAGATTGAATGTCTTTTTTGCAAAAGGATTACTCGCTACTCAAAATGCTCAGATCTATAACTGTCCTACGCTTTTGATGACAGAAGCAATTTCGCCTTGCATTACATAACTAATGTGGATTTGGAGACATCAGAAGATCTCATCACAAAGGTGTCATAGGAGGGAAAGGGTATCGTTGAAACCTTTCCTTTCTGTCGCCAGGTCATTTTCCTCGCCCAGCATCAAATGGCCTCTTAGGAGATGTGGTGTCATAGGCAGAGACCACAGGAGCCAGACACCTTTGCCTTCTATTCTGGGAGGTGGCGCCCAGAATACCTCACTGGCCTTGGTCAGTCCCTTCATTTTGCTGCCCTGTTCACTTGGGACTGCAAGGAAGTATTGGCCGCACAAGAATGGCGATGAAAAGAGGCATTAAAGGCACTCAGGGAGGATTACACACAATCTCCCTTTTGTTCATTAGATAAATACATTCTTCGGGGTTTTAATTAGAAATGTCAGAAAGGGATATTTTCTGGTTTGGGGATAATCGACTTCTATGCACAACAGGGGTCAAAGACTCTGGTATTGAAAGGCTTTGTACCCTACCACAACCACTCAGAGTATTCCACTTTGTGTCAGGCCATGTGTCTAAGTCATACGTTGATTCTATGCAATCTGTTTGTGGAAAACAGTGCCAACTTAGATCTGCTGTTCCAGAGAGCAGAGATAAAAGGAAGAGTTTCAAGTTGTTAGATAGAATTCCTTCAATGTAAAGAAGAGATGCTTAATATTTATATCAACATTTGTTTCCCAAAACACTCGTCCCTTAAGTCTTACTTGGAAAACACTGCATAACATAGCGCTTTTTTTCTTTTTAGAAAAATCACAATTTTTCATGAAAATAAGAAAAGCTCTAAAAGTTGTGTATAATAAAGAAACCTGTATTAATTTGTTGAACCCAGAACCTTGCAAACTTCTTTGACTGCAGAACACATTTTTCCTGGGCATAAATTAACCACAGCAATGAACTGGCCCTCTGAAAATACAATTCTGGATTGAAAAGTACTTTCTCAAAAAGAGAGCAGTTTCTGTCACTAAAATTTCAAGCAGGATTATATGACCAACTGGCAGGAAGTTTCTGGGGATTTCTGAATTGAATGGGATAATGTATTAAGAGACTTCAAAGATCTCTTTCAATTCCCAAGATGTAATGATTCTATTCTACCCTAAATCAGTAACATTATTTAGTATCTTTTGTGGCTACTGTTAGATACAAAGAGGAGCATCTTTTGTGTCTATTAGACACAAATACTACAATTTGTCACAGAAAAGCCCCTTAGATTCTTATCTCATTACATCTGTGTAAGAACCCTAAAAGCAAGGTATTCTAACCCCCAAGTTGTAGAGGATGTCAAAGAGCTTAAATAAATTTCCCAAGTGGCAGAGCAAGGACAGGAACTGAGGGCCATGCACTTTCTACTCTGTGGCACCAGTTCCCTAAATCACACTAGTCTCAAAGGAGACCGTGCCCAACCAGACCTGGAACACTGATGACTCAAAGGTATGCAATGTCACTTTTGGTGCTAGCCTCTGCAGTCATTAGTAAGGGCGCAGAAATAACGCACCACTACTCTGGGCTCCTGGAGTCAACCACCTTTTACCCCCACTTCTTTCTTATCTCTGAATATTAGCAAAGAGCAGACAGTTACTTATTTCTGATTTGTGGCCTTTGTCCTTGCTGTTATCTGCTTCTGGAACGCTCTTCACAAGGCTGGCTCCTGCTCATCCATCAAGTCAACTCTCCTGATGTCACCCCAGGCCAGCTTTTCCTGCTCCCCTGTGCTGCTGCTTCTCTGGGCACAAGGTAGGACTGTCCTTCCTGCGCCCCTTGGGGTTGGGTGCAGCCAGGGCCCAGTGCTTGCCAAGTGGTTGTGCACAAAAGTGATACGGGTCGCTTCCTGACTGGAGCATCTAATTACAAGACACATACACACATGTGCATGTGTGCACACCCAGGAGCTTTCTCATGTTCCTCATGACAACCGGTAACGCGTTTGAGACAGTGGCAACTCCTGCAGCCTGGGCCCCTGAAAGACTGGAAGCAGAGCCCCCTCCTGACTCATTCTGGGCATGCCACAGGAATCTGCTTTTAGGTCTAGGTGCTGGCGATCACCGCATACCCTAGCCCAAATTTTCATGCAGGAAAAATCACCTGGAGTGTTCTTCTCCAGAGATAATTATTCAGTAGATCATGTAGCTTTAGATCAAACTTCTAGTAGATCTTTGGAATCTGGATTTCTACAAAGTTTCCAGATAGGGCTGGGGCTCCCAGACCACAGTGTGGGTAGAGCTGACCCTGCCACTCCTGACTGATGGATCCTCTGATCTGAAGTAGCTACCCTCTGCTCTCCAATCAGGTGCTACCTGTACCCCCTTCATTTGCTCTGGATCACTTAACACAACTATTGCTATTTATTTGTGTACCTATTGTCTATCTCCTCCATTATGGTACAAATTTCATGCAGACTGAGACTGGGTCTTTTTAACTGCAGTATCCCCCAAAATGCCGAAAAAGGCCTAGAACCACGAAGTGAATAAAGGAGTGAACGAATCATTAAGAAGTGTGCTCTGAATGCCTACTATATGCCTTGATTTTGTCCAAGCCCTAATAATCTCCTACATACCTTCTTTGAATAGTGAGACATGGAGAGGAATAAACACGCAAATGCATCTAGCTAAATGAAGCCTCATTTTTAGGAGTGCAGAGTCATGTGATGTGGACAAGAGTCAAGGTGGCTGAAACCCTGAGTGTAAAATGCCTTTATCCTCTGCCTTGACTGCAGAGCTTTGAGGTCAAGTGGAGCCACGGAAGCCAGGTCTGCAGGACAAAGTTGGATTTTTCTTTTCATATTTTTCCTTCCTCACATCTCCATAGGAGAGGCAAGCCTTTTGAGGACACAATGCCTAGACTCAGCATGAAAGTGTTTCTCAGTGAACCATGTCCCTGCCAGCCCAATCTGTATTTAAATTACATGAAAAATTCATGAGTTTCATAGAAACAACTTCAATCCATTATCATCACATACTCCTTTGTCTGGGAAACAGATCCCTACTGGGTACCAGGGAAGACGGTTGAGAAGACGCCAGTGTTAGGAAGAACAGACAGCACAGGGCCAGGCCATTAGTCACTACCACTTATGGGTCCTCCTACTTCAAAATGGGACTTCTATTGACATCTGGAGGGAGAGAGACACAGCCCCAATAGCATCCTCATTGCATCTGTAGGTCCCTCAATCATTTCCTAGAATGGGAAAAGCAATAACTTGCATGTCTACTGCATATAAAAACAATTTGGAAAAATTGGAATTGACTTAGAGATACTTAAAAGGAGACTCAGATTTACACACGATAATATGTCTGGCGTTGGCTTTATATTCCGCTAAACACCTCTCCCCGCAAAGAAAAATGCACCTAGGGAGCAACAGAACTAGAAGAAACAGGATGGGCCATGAGTTAATAATGGTTGATGTGAAGTGGATACATGAGGGTTAATTATAAAATTCTCTCTACACTTGTGTAGGTTTGAACATTTTCAGAACGCAAAGTTTAAAAAAAAAAAAATGAGATTTGCAGCCAGTGTATCATAAAGAAAAAAAAAATCCCAGGGCAACTCGCAAGGTAAGAAAACAAGCAGATTCTACGTGGCAAAGGCAGCCTCGTGTGGTTCCTGGGATGGAGGGCACACGGGTATACTTAACATCATTTACACTGTCTCTGATAACACAGTGTAATGGAGCAAAGTATATTCTCGACGATTGTCAGTGTGGGGAGAAATGCATTTGTAAAGATTTATTGTCACTGTTGTTTTTTAATGCTTGATGTTCTGGAGTTATTCTTAGAGCAAAATAAAAGGTGTTTCCTGTGCTGAAGGTATTTTACATGCTTTTCTTGTTGAGCAAGATTTTCTTTTTTCCCTTCTACTGTAAGTTTGGTGGGGGAAAGTCTGTGCTTGAACTTTGGAGAGATGCATGGAAAGTGTGTTGCCCTTGAAGTCTCACTTAAAATAATAATGTAAGCATTATTTCAAAACTTTAATATCACTGTAACTTATACCAGAACTATCTGAAACCTAAATGGTGATTTTGTATTTTTAATTTAAAATAAGTTTCAGGAAGCATCTGACTCTTGATTTTGGCTCAGGTCATGACCACACAGCTCATGGGATGGAGCCCCTGCATCAGGCTCCGTGCTGTCAGCATGGAGCCTGCATGGGATTCTCTCTCTCCCTTTCTCTCTGCCACCTTTCCTGCTGGCTGACTCCCTCCCTCTCTCTCTCGCTCCCTCCTTCCCTCTCAAAAATAAATAAATAGGGGCGCCTGGGTGGCGCAGTCGGTTAAGCGTCCGACTTCAGCCAGGTCACGATCTCGCGGTCCGTGAGTTTGAGCCCCGCGTTGGGCTCTGGGCTGATGGCTCAGAGCCTGGAGCCTGGAGCCTGTTTCCGATTTTGTGTCTCCCTCTCTCTCTGCCCCTCCCCCGTTCATGCTCTGTCTCTCTCTGTCCGCAAAATAAATAAACGTTGAAAAAAAAAATTAAAAAAAAAATTAAAAAAATAAATAAATAAATAAATAAATAAACTTAAAAAGAAAAATTTCAACTGAAAAAAAGAGAAAAAAAACAGCTCAGGGAAAAAACATAAATAGACGTTGCAAACCTTCATGATACTGAATAGTTTGCTCAATCCATGCCCTCAAATTGTCCAGGAGAGGGTTACCAGTAAAGAGAGCCAGAATGGGAAAGAAAGGGGCTGTTCTTGGGAGCCAGACAGTTCCATGTTGAAATTCTAGCTCTTTCTCTTCCGAGCTGTGTGACCTTGAATGGCTTACTTTACCTCCCTAAATCTCATCTGTGAAACAGGGAATGGTATTACCTCTTCATATCATTGAATCACAGGAAAGTATCGATTAGAGGAGAATCTATGGTTTGGGAGGAGAGATTATTCATGAGAAACTTTGCAGGACAGCATGTCCTTGGGGGTAGGGATGGTAATGGATGGTAGGGGGAGGGTCAGGGAAGACGACAAAATAAAGAGAGAAAACAGGAAAGCTTAGGGACAGTTTGTATTCTTTTACCTCCAGAGGGAGAGTAACCAAGAGCAAAGACAGATGAGACCCAGTCAAGTTCATGTTCCTGGTTTAATCTGTACTGAACATACTCCAATACCCAGGTGCCCTGGCAAGATGCCTCTGATGTATGATAATTGCATTATAATGAGGCACCACATGAAATAAAATAAGCCATAATTAGGGGTGGCACCAGAGTCTACTTAGCTCCACCTGGGAAAGAATCTAGAAGAAATCTGTGAATCTTATACAAGGGAAGAAAATGAGGTATCTATAAAGAGGTTAACTCGAGCATATACATCCAGGAGAGGGTTTTATATGCCATTTACCTGTAACTACTCAACTGACAGTGTTTAGTCAGTGCCGGGTAATAAATTTATGTTCAAGTGTCAGATCTGTGCCACTGTCATTGTTTAGAAGGAAATGCCAACAACAGGCAACCCAGAGCTCAGGAAAGAGGATTCTCTTTCTCCTGGGACTATGTGAAGGATTCAGAACAATCCACAGGGCCGGGTGAAGACAGGGATAAAACAGGGAGCCAAAAGTTGCAGCGTTGTCATGAAAATTAAATTAACAGGATGATGTATGTGAGGTAGCAGAATATAGCAGACCTTCAATAAATAACGCCTACAACTAGCTCCGTCATCATCATTGTTGTTGGGGTTGTGACTGGTACTTCCACTAGCCTCCCAATCCACACAGGCTTCTTCCTGCTTACAGACTCTACTTTGGCCTTTGACCTTAATGTCAACTCTCCCAGGTTGCAAAAGTAACCCATATGCACCCAAAGCATTCACGAACAACGGAGAATTACCAAAAACATGGCAAATGAAAGGTTTTATGGCACATTACCGAGAATGAAGTCTACAAAATCCATTTCAGGCACATCAGAAATTGGTCTGGTTTCTCCTGGCCATTCAGCGGTCTCTTTTTCTGCCTTTCACTGAGCCCGGGCCAGCCTCACTCTCTTTCCATTCCCCAGACCCCCTTGGTATTTCCTTGCCCTTCCATTCCCTTAGAAACCTCAAGGGCTTCCTCCCTCTGTTATGCAGAGCAAGTTCTCAGCTGCCCAGCCTTTTGACCTCTAACATATATATCTCCTCCAGCAGCAAAGAATGGGTCTTCAACTACAAGACACTCTTTCCAAAGAAAGTAATTTACAACAGAGCATTTAGTGGCATCACAACCATCATCAGCAAAGTATCTACTTCTAATCTCACTTCACTAATCACTCAACCTCACAATGATTCTTTGTCTCTCTTATCCTCTCCTCAAAACTACTTATTAGCAAACTTTTGCTCCCCAGTCCAATTCCAAGCACGGCTCTAGACCTGTTATGGCATTTTCACGGTGTCCGTGTCAGTCTTCAATCATCAGTTCTGTAGATCAACTTCCCCTTCCGTCAATCCCCAGGACGTCAGTTATTTAATCTGGAAATTCAATCTGTGTTTAGTTGCTATGAGAAGAGGAAAGGCAAGGCAAGAAAACTCAGTGAAGGAATTAAGATTCTGCCAAACTTAAAACCAGATACCAAGTAAACACCCGTCATTTTTTCAGTTTCTAAGTGATGCTAAGTCCCAAGGTGGTCTGCAACCAAATTTTATATGCCGGTGCATGCGTGCATTTGAATGTACAAAACAAAAGGCCATCCTGAGGGCCAAAGTTGCCCTCAAGGTATGAAAGGTTTAGAAGGGTTGCCTCATCTGAATAAGTAAATACTAGCCGATAACATTATTTTCCAGTCGATGCTAACTCAAGCATTTATTGAGTTTCCTCAAACATAGTATTCTTTCTCATGGAGTTCCTGCATCTTCTTCCCTTTCCCACAAAAGAAGATTTAATTCTAAACACAAGAAGAAGAAAAGGAAAAATGAGAGCAGACATAACCCAGTCAAAAAACTTGGATTTATGGAGTTCAACCTTGAAAATATTTTTTTTTAAAACATCAAGCATGTGAATTAAAGCTCCCACGAGGCAGCTATAATTTATACAGCAAGCACTTGGCAGGTAATCCGAGCACACTGTGATATGGGTAGCAAGGGGATTGTCTTCACAGAAAACCAGACCCTCTTTGTGACAGGCTAGGGGGTAAGAAGCACACTCGCTTTGCAGCTGTAATAGGGTGTTTCCTACTTAATGGACCTCTGAGAATCAAAAGACAAGAAAATACCTAAGAAGAATGAGTGGTTCCCAGTCAGAACGTAAGCATGAGCCCATGGAAACCAAAGTCAATGAAACAAAGGGAGGTGGCCCAAAAGAGTGGTTCCCACATCACGATTGCAACATGTCAGGCAAACCAAGTACAAGAGAATGAAACCACAACTCATTATATACCAGTTATACACCAATACAATAGAAGGCTCTTGATATTCTTCAAGCTAATGATTTCATTGGTTTAGATATTTTCCAAAAAATTCATTTTTATTTTTTTTTTAATTTTTTTTAACATTTATTTATTTTTGAGACAGAGAGAGACAGAGCATGAATGGGGGGAGGGCCAGAGAGAGAGGGAGACACAGAATCTGAAGCAGGCTCCAGGCTCTGAGCTGTCAGCACAGAGCCCGATGCGGGGCTCGAAGAACTCACGGACCGTGAGATCGTGACCTGAGCGAAGTAGGACGCTCAACCGACTGAGCCACCCAGGTGCCCCGTATTTTTACAGAGTAAATATACTATCTCCAAAATAATCTTTTTAATTTCTTGTTTCCAGACAACATGGCTTCATACTGCTATCTTTGAAGACCTAACACTCCATTTCACAGCTAGTCTGAGTCAAACCACACTGTCCTTAAAAAAAAAAAAAAAGTACTTCACACCTGGGTTTAGGAAAAAAAGGTGAAGATATGCCAGATTTGCTTATAATACAGCAAAGAATTTAAGTCCATCTACTCCTTAACACCTAAAGAGAGACACCTCAGACAAGAGGTGATTCCCCTGATTCTCAGGAGACAATCCCTGTGATTAAGGGGTGTGTCGGAGGGCGGGAGGAGACCCAAATGATACCAAGTGATTTCATGCAAACGAATAATAATTATAAGCAGCATTCCCTGAACCTATTTTCTGGTTCTAGGGTTAACGGACTTGATAATGAATTCTTTTTTTTTTAATGTTTATTTTTTATTTTTGAAGGAGAGAAAGAGACAGAGCATGAGCAGGGGAGGAGCAGAGAGAAAGGGAGACACAGAATTTGAAGCAGGTTCCAGGCTCCATGCTGTCAGCACAGAACCCGATGCGGGGCTTGAACTCACGAACCGCGAGATCATGACCTGAGCCGAAGTCGGACCCTCAACCCTGATAATGAATTCTTTGTTGAGTGCCATTCATCCTATTTGTAACCATGATCCCAAAAGAAGGAAATTACTCTTCTCTTCTGATAAGTGGTTCTCTCACTGAGGAGCTCTTTGGAAGAGTGTCACGTTATTCTCTACTTTGGGTTTGTGCTTTTCAATTCCCTTCTACCTTGATGCTATTCTCCAAGGAAAAGCCAGCTGAACTTTCTAAAGAATCAATGGGCACGAATGAACCAAGACGACTAGGAAGGAGCACCGAACAGGAGTCAAAGCCCTGGATTGTGGGCTATCCTGTGGTACTGATGCGATCGCATGACTGCAATGTGCAGTGCGCATCACCGAAGGGGTGAAGGCTCTTTGCCTTTAGAAAACAACAGCAACAACCACAGTGAAGTTGTTATCACAAATCAGATGTCATAAACCGGCAGCCCTGGTACCCTTCCTGCTCTGTTGCGTTTGGCCAACAAATATGCTAATTTCTTTAATCAGGAGATTTCAAGTAACAATGCAGATTTATAGATTCTCTCGAAAATTTGCCCATCAGTAAAATGCAGATTTACAGATTCTCTTGAAAATTTGTCAGATCTTATGAAATAAACCTCCATTTATGCTTGTTGAGAATTGTTGCTTGTCAAGAGAGCATGGGCTCTCCAATTTGCTGTGTCCTCATCACTCACAGTGATTCACACACACTTATCCCAACTCCCTTCCCTCCGGTAGGTTACCTGACTGCAAGGTGAATTAAGGCTTTTTGCCTTTGCTGTACTCTAGTTAAGAGGCAAAGGTAAGCAAGATGGGAATGCAAGGTAACAAAGAGCACAGAGAAGCCACAGACACATCACAAATAGAGGCTTGAACATGTCGGCACATTTACAAACGGATCACAGCCTCCCATTAGTTAGGCAGTCTCCCCCTTCGCTGCTGGATATACAATAGATAAATAAATAGCAAGAATACATGTGATATATATTTAGATTGCACATTAGACTTTAAAATCTGTGCCTAACTGAATGCATTAGTCCGTGTTTTCTGTTTATGTCTCCACAATGCCATGGAAACACAGTGCAGCATCCTAATGGGTCTCTCCTGGCAATAAATAAACAAAGTCTTTGTCTATTCATGTTTCTATTTCTTTTTTTTTATGTAATTTACAATTTCAAAAAAGAAAACAGATCGGTGGCGTGTTTTTCCCCCTCCCTGTCCTTTCCCAGTTTCCTCTCTTGCAAAGTATATCTGCAAGAAATGCAAAATGCACCTTCTAGTGGTTACTGAAATCCAAACCAGCACCATCAGCACTCAGAGGGCAGGATTCTCCCAGCCAGACTCCTCTTTCTCCTTTTACGAAATGCCACGATAATTAAACACGATAATGAGGTTCTTCAAGCATTTCAGTCTAACCCAAAGAGCACTTAATATAGTTGTTTAAGGTTGAAAGCTGATATAAAACAGACATAAAATCTGGTAGGTTCCGTTCCCCTCCTTCAGTCTAAAAGGCAATATCCAGTCCATTTTTACAGAGATAGCAACAACAGTCACAGCCTTTAAATGGCTCTGTGATACCAGCAACATGCTCTAGCCTCCCCGGCTCCACAGCAGGTGGGGGCAGACACGCTGCTCACCACACCGTTGTCCTAATGTGCAGGGGCAAGGTGAAACCCAAAGCTCAAAGTGCTGGAGGTACAGGGTCTCACAGGGCAGCTCGCTCCTGTCTGGCACCTGCTGTCCTCCTGCTGCACCGTAACTCAAAACTTCGAAAGGCTGATGATTATCTACCGTGGAGGAGTGGGCAGATTTAACCAGGTTGCTCAAACCCAAAGAGTCTCCTGAACACAAGCACAGTGACCTCAGTCACAGGGGGAAGGAGAGGTGGGCAAGCCGGACACTTCTCTGGCAAGCTGGCCCAGAGAGTTCCAGCAGGGACCTGTAGTAAGAGACCTGACAGCCCCCCTTCACAGGCCCTGACAGTCCAGCTGCACCTCAACCACAGACCGCGTGCGGTAAACCTCAGGGCCAGGATCTTGCGCACAACGTCTATTTTCATGAGTCCGTGACCAAATTTCAAAGCATTCAGAAAAGAGATCTCTCCTAGCATCTGCCCAGGGAGAGACATTTTTTCATGGGTAATTGTCACGGGCTGGACCTTTAGTCAGAAATCAAAGTGTCCACCGAAATGCTTTCCTTGAATCAGAAATCCAATGTTATGTCCCTTATTTTCCTAAAATGGTATATAATAATCTATACATCTCAGCTACATTTCCACAGCTTTTGTAAAATGATAATATTAAAATATAACATCACTAGGTACTTACTGTGTGCTTCTGAGATAGTTGCTATTATTATCCCCCTGTCGCCAATGAAACCAAGTTCAAAGAAGTAAATAACATGTTCAAGGTCAGAACACTAACAAGTAGATGAGCTTGTTATCACCTTGGATGAAAACCAGGTTATCTGACTGCAAAGTCTGTATTTCTTCCACCCACATTTTGTGAGCACTTGCTCTGAGCCCCACACAGCGTGGAAATATTTTCTCCAAATGGGTCTCAACTTTTGAATTTCTGTGATCCATTTCATCCCAAAATGAAAACACCATTAAGATGTGTTTTTCCTTTCTATCTTGGGTGCCAGGAAGCGTCCAGTTTTATTTATCAGCACATTGGGGCGCCTGGGTGGCGCAGTCGGTTAAGCGTCCGACTTCAGCCAGGTCACGATCTCGCGGTCCGTGAGTTCGAGCCCCGCGTCAGGCTCTGGGCTGATGGCTCAGAGCCTGGAGCCTGTTTCCAATTCTGTGTCTCCCTCTCTCTCTGACCCTCCCCCGTTCATGCTCTGTCTCTCTCTGTCCCAAAAATAAATATACGTTGAAAAAAAAAATTTTATTTATCAGCACATCTTCCTTTGGGGACAATTTTTTTTGTCATTGTCTTATATTTGTTGTTTATAACATTTCTACACTCTGCTCGCATCAGATGACTGCTCCTCTTTTAAGCCCCGTTCCTTGCTTTACATCATGCTTATCTTAGAAGCTACTCCAAATCCTTTACAAATAGGCAAGGTATAAACACAGGTGTTTCTGCTTTACTGTCATAAATAGGTCCTGGAGAAAGCTCACATACAACATAATCATGCACTGAAAATAATTGGGTTTATGGGGCAGGTGGGAGTGGGGCAGAGGACTGAAAAGCTATGAAGCATCATAATGAGTGCCCTATCCCAAACCACAGTGATATTAATACAATTCTAGCCCAGTTAACTGTTCTTAGAAACCTCACGCATGGACACTTAGAATTTCATTCTTCCTTTATATTCTGGGCCTCTGTTTTCTCCTTTGAGACATTAGCCCTAGGTAACACTGTATTTAACAGAGACCAATTTCCCCAAAATCCAAAATATGGTCAAAGGGTAAACATCTTCAACTTTTTTTTTTTTTTTTTTTTTTTGTGAGCTGGGACAGTGGGAGGGTGGTGACCCAGATGGGATTGTCTTCAGCTTTTTCATCTGCACCTACAGCCTCCCCAGGATGCTTAACTTGGGAAAACATAATGGGTTCTGGATGACACAAAACCAGCCACTTTCGCAATAAAGGAAAGTGTGTCTATTTTTTCACTTTTTCTTAACTTCTTCGCGAATTCCTAGAGCTTTTCCTTGTATTGTAAAAAGGCCCTTTTCCCTTTTATTGTGAAAATGTCAATATGTTAACATGCTGGGAACATCCCATGTGAGGCACCTAGACTTTCAAGTCATTCCAATTATTGGGGACATCACCACATGTAGCAGGACTTGAAGCTTTGAAGCTTTTGAAGTCCTTCTTTAAGAATACAAAATGGCAAATGTAAAATTTGGTTGAAAAATGACTGTTCATTTAGAACAGCAGGCAAACAAAGTACAATAACTGACAAATTTTTAAACACCGATAATTGTTAAGAACTTCAGGAGATCCAGAAAACTTATTTATTCTTATTAAATTAACTGGCCTGCCTCTATAACAGTTTGCTATTTTTGTTTGTATGTACTTCGTCTCTTTATAGGACAACAAAATGGTAATATTTTTATTTTTTTTAATTTTTTTTAATGTTTATTTAGTTTTGAGAGAGAGACAGAGAGTGAGTGGGGGAGGGGGAGAGAGAGAGAGAGACAAAGAGAGAGAGGGAGAGAGGGAGAGAGAGAGAGAGAGAGACAGAATCTGAAGCAGGCTCCAGGCTCTGAGCTGTCAGCACAGAGCCCAGTGCAGAGCTCAAACTCATAAACCATGAGATTGTGACCTGAGCGGAAGTCGGGTAAGATGCTCAACCAACTGAGCCACCCAGGTGCCCCACAAAATAGTGATATTTTCTAGAGAGAAAATAAAATTCAGTCCTTTCTCCAGCAAAGGTGACCAAAATGTGGGTTTTTTGTTGCCATTTTACAAAGGTTTCTTTCAGCTCCACCATTTGTTATCATCACATCTTCTACTGTGCTCAGAATTGTGGCCACTTTAGGGGAAACTATCAAGTGTCTTTCACGTACAGTTTGTAGGAATGCAAAGCTTTTCAAGACTCCCTCTGCAGTGACTCATCTTAAATATTCTTGGATTTATGGACAGCCACTAACAAATCAGCTGTCTTTGGTCCAGTGGCAGATTATGGCTTTCATGTTATCTTTGACAATGACCCTCTTTTGTGTCCAATCAGCAGGAAATGTAAATAGTTTTCCAATATGTCCATATTATTCCCTCCTTTCATTAGCTGGACTATCAAACAACTCAAGAGCCTAGTCATTAATTCTTTTAAAAATGCATCTATAACTCTCCATGAACTGCTATTAAGGGTATCTTCTGGATATCATCCACAAGCCCCCAGGTCGCTGGTTGCTCATGACAAAAGCACCAACTCCCTGACCTCAGGCATTGAATATCTTGCAGAGAAGTCTTACCGGAGGGAGGGAAGTGGAGAGACAGAACTTAATTTAGGGAGGTTAAAATACCTAATTCTAGTAAATTCGGGCAAAGGCTCACCATCATGTGAATACAATGCACTTTTAGCTTTAGGGTACATCTGTCTCTGCTGCTGTAATCTGCATTCAAGAAACCCAAGTGCAGGCAGAACAGACTACACCAAATAAATGAATTAGCAACAGATACAAGGCGCACTGCCACCGTTGTGTCCTTTGCTGATACCAAAATTAGACATTCAAAAATATTGTGCATACTGACTACTTTACCAGCCAGCTCATTAACAAGAACAATATAAAAGAAATTTTGGTTGATTAGTCAAGCAGCCTGACAGGATTAGTTTGACAATTTTCGTTCTTTTTCTCTTTTTCTTTTAATTGTATTAGCCCTTTAACTGAATTGCTAAAGCTTGTGTTAGTTTAATAATCTAACTGAGAACAGGGGAGAAATTTGACTAAAGCCTGAGTAGATAGCTTTGCTGGTGGTAGAGGCAGATACATTTTGGTAAAAGCCCTCCATCATGACCTTGCCTGGACTGAACTGCTGCTTTATTCCCTTGTTTTTTGGGTTTTTTTTAAACATGTCTATGTAACCCATACATGTTACAAAGTTAAAGCAATTTGGAAAAGACTAAAAAGTCAAAGTATTTCTATATCTATCGATAAATAGATATTTTAAGTTTACTTATTTATTTTGAGAGAGAAAGAGAATATGAAGGGGATGGGCAGAGAGAGGAAGAGAGAGAATCCCAAGCAGGCTCTGCACCATGAGCACAGAACCCAGTACGGGGCTTGAACTCACAAACTGTGTGATCATGACCTGAGCCGAGATCAAGAGTCAGATGTTCAATTTACTGAGCCACCCAGGCGCTCCAAGAAAATATTTATATTTAAGCTTTGATTATTTTATAAGAGAAAATCACCAATACAGTATTCTAAGGAAAAGAAATTTATGAGGGGCAAGCTTCAAATGGGGATGGTTACTCCAGCTCTGTAGAAAGACTATTTTGAGAGGAAGGCTCTCTCCTGAGATTAGGAGGCCCAGGGTGGCCATGAATTCAGAAGGGTATCTTGAATCTCTGGACAAGGCAGAGATGGAATCCAGTTACTCTAGCAGTTAAGAGAGCCGTTGAATGGTAACAACTGTTTCAGTTTTGTTTTCCAGAAGTCCTTTATTATTCCATGCAAATTTCTGCCTGGAATAAAAGAGGCCCAACAGAAGCAATGAAATCTTGCAACACAGGCTTTTTCTAGTTTAATGAGAATCTGCTGTTCAAACTGTGGTCCACACCCAGCAACAATGGTCATGCCTGGGAGCTTGTGGGAAATGCAGAGCTCCAGGTCTCACCGTAGATCTGCTGAATCCTATGCTCATCAAAGGTGGCAACCCCTGGTCTTTTTCCAATCACAATGCCAAAATAACTTCCAAATAAATGACGTGATAATTTAATTGTGTTTTTATCAGATTTTGAAAATAATATATACTTACTGTGAAAACAACAAAAACATAGGGGAGCCTGAGTGGCTCAATCAGTTAAGCATCTTACTTCAGCTCAGGTCATGATCTCATGGTTCCCAAGTTCGAGCCCCGCATGGGGCTCTGTGCTGACAGCTGGGAGCCCGGAGGCTGCTTCAGATTCTGTGTCTCCCTCTCTCTCTGCCCCTCCCCTTCACATGCGCGCGCGCGCGCGCACACACACACACACACACACACACACACACACACACACTCTTTCTCTCTCTCTCTAAAACAAACATTAAAAAAATTTAAAAACAACATAAGGGCATTATAAAATGTTATAAAATTAAAAAGTGAAAAGTGAAAATCATCTAGTGATGATTTACCAGAGGTGAATACAGATAACATTTGGATATAGATCTTTCCAGTCTCTTTCTATATGTATATTAAAAATATATATAACTTATATAGGTTGCTTACAATCTGCATTTAAACAGTAGCAATGAGGCTATCCTTACATGTCAATAAATGTATTTCATCTTTTTTTTCAATGGAATATTCTATTGTACAATGAAACATAATTCATTTAGGTAATCTTCTCTTATTTAACAAAGAATGAATATATAGTATTTCTTTAAAACAAATTCATGAAAGTAGGGATGCCTGGATAGCTCAGTCAGCAACTGACTCTTGGTTTCGGCTCAGGTCATGAATCTCACAGTTCATGAGCTTGAGCCGCACGTCAGGTTCTGCGCTGACAGTGTGGAGCCTGCTTGGGTGTGTCTGTCTCCCTCTGTCTGTCTCTGTCTCCCTCTCTGCCCCTCCTGCATGCTCACTCTCTCCCTCACTCCCAAAAAATAAATTTTAAAAAATAAAATAATAAAAATAAAAATAAAAATAAAAAAATAAAATCCTGAAGGTAGAATTTCAGGGTCAAAGATAGGTACATCTAAACATTCATGTCCTTTAATGATCTTATTGCTGCCAAATGCTTTTATATCATATCTTAAATATAAATGTTTATGGAAGTGTTTTTGTATGTGTGTCATCAATAATCATTAAATAAAGTGGTATTTGATAATTCATGCCCCTTTTCGACTTTCATACTGATAACCCACTCTATTCAGGAAGCTAGTAACCTAGAAGATAAAACCACAGGTTGTGGTTCAGTCCAGATTCTCTGAAAAGTCTGAGTAAGCTCTAATATCACTCTTGGTGCACTCATTCTCTGTACACACTGTTTGGGTTTTCCCTGTGAGCCTGTCTTTCCATGCCCACTTGCGACTCTGCCCCCCAGAGGTGCCCAGTCAGCTCTGCTGCCCTCACTTTGGGCTCCACACCCTCCAGTGGCTACACGCTGATGTTGAGTGCATCTCTCTCTAGCCCAGATTGGGGCAGTTCCCCTTGACTGCACAGGGTTATTTATCTTAGCTAGCAAACAATCTTCCCTATTATCTTAACATCGCGCAAACATTTTTCAAGATTTAGCTCAACTATCCCATTTTCTGTGAAGGCCTGAACGGTGGCAGGAAGGCTCTCTCTTCTTTGATTCCACTGCTGTCCCATCTTGGTGTAAAACTGTGTAGCAATGCGTCCTTGCTCGGTCACACGACCTCTTCTTATGCACACAGCTTATTCTCCCATCCTGTTTTCTCAAGCACCAACACTGAACCTGGCATAAGGTAAATAACTGAAGAATGATTCCACACGTGAAACTAGAAACTACTTCCTAGTCCCCTTCACCCTAAGTTAGGAAAAACTGAGACCAAACAAATTAAACACAAACACACAAAAGAGAAAGAGAAAGGAAACAAGAACATTTTAGAGGGCTATATTATCTACTAACTTAATATATTTCCTTAATGAAAGTGCTTAATTTCCAATAAAATTAAATGAAGACTATGTTTTCAGAGAGAAGAAAAACAAAATTTTCTGCTTAGAGTAACTGATAGTTAATGCAAAGTGAAAATCACGCATTTTTCTCTTCTTGTGTTTTTTCCCTGTTCGCCGACCATTATTTAAAATTCTGTGCCCATCACTCAAAGAAAGAGAGACGGTTGTTCATTCTGAGTTAGGCTTTTGCTTATCTGACCAGCAGGGTCAGGATAATAAATCACTCAACCCCCAGGGAATAACAAAATGCTTAATGGATTTGTGCAGTTACCAGGAAAATAAATAAATAAATAAAGAGAAAAACTTTCAGGATTCAATTCATTTTCAAATACTACATAGTACTTAAGACTGCATGAAGATCGTATACAGCTGAAGCAGACAGAAGGGGGAAAAAAATAGACAAGTGACATTTCCACTGGAGAAAAAGACACGGTCACTAAGCTTTGCTCCAAAGGGCCCTTCTGAATACAAGCAGAAAAAAGCCAAAAGAAAAAATTCAAGGTGACGCTCCTCAATCATTTACAGTTCCTTATCTGAGGGGGTAAAAACTGTTTTACTGAATATTCATCACACAGAACGATCTACACTGTAATACTGCTTAAAAGTCAGATATATATTGCCCATGAAACTTACAAACACAGTACATGAAACTCAACAAAAACTTCCAAAAGCAGCTGACACTTCCATGAAAGCTTCTATCCTGAGAATAAAATAATTTCCTTGCCCTACTCTGGTCTTGCTGTGCTATTTGAAGCAAAATACTTAATTCTGTGTCTCAGGTAGACTATCTGATGAAACTTGCTTTCATATCCCCTTCACCCTAAGAAATAGTGAAAGTGTCTGACTCCAAAATACTCTAATCTTTGAAAGTGGTTACACACAAGATATAAATTCATACTATAGCTAGGAAACATATGTGAATCTCCCAGCATTGTGCCTGGCACATCAGTTATTTAACAACTGTTATTTACATCCCCTTCTTCTCCAGATAAAATTAAACGTTTTGTGTGTGTGTGTTCACTTAAGACAAAATAAGTCAGAATAAAATTGAATTTTTTTTAATTCTTCTAAAGACATGATATCATTCTTCCCCTTGTTTTTGCCCTTTCTTAATATGCATCTGTGTGCAGAGTCCTATGTAAACGCTCAGTGCTAGAAAGTAGTGACATGTGTACACACGTCTGGAGATTAGCAGCCTAATACTCAGAGTAGATTTGAAATGATGTTACCTGTCACCTCTGAGCAGCAACTTCTGATGGAAGCCCCAGAACTGCCATACTTGGTACCATTTTGGTCTACATACGCTGCAGTTTTGCCTCCGCTGATCTGACATCCAAGCATATGACAACATTTTTGCTTCTTTTACAAGATTTCCTGGAGTTTGCACTCGCTTCATGATCTTGGCGGAGATTTTGCTGCTGAAATAACATACAGAGTCCTCACCAAAGTGGGGTGTTGCCGAAATGCCAGGAAAGTGCTAGCGTGGGCAAAATCTGCGAGTGACAGTCACCACCTCCTACCTGGCCAACCTTGCCTTCCCATAGTTCCTTAAAGTTTTCAGGGAGAGGTGTTATTCTCCCCCCTAAAATAAAAACAGTTCTAATATTCCCTGATTCTTTCTTAAATTCTATCTTTGGGCAAGCTCTGCAACCGAACTGGCTCAAATATGGACCGAAAATCCTTATAGAATATTCCATACAAATTAAAAACCCTGAATGTAACTTACTTTCCTATCTTCAATGCTAAAATTAAAACGTCCCCCATACGGGGCGCCTGGGTGGCGCAGTCGGTTAAGCGTCCGACTTCAGCCAGGTCACGATCTCGCAGAGCCAGGTCACGATCTCGAGGTCCGTGAGTTCAAGCCCCGCGTCAGGCTCTGGGCTGATGGCTCGGAGCCTGGAGCCTGTTTCCGATTCTGTGTCTCCCTCTCTCTCTGCCCCTCCCCCGTTCATGCTCTGTCTCTCTCTGTCCCAAAAAATAAATAAACGTTGAAAAAAAAAATTTAAAACGTCCCCCATATTAATGTTAACCAAGTGCTTTTGTTCTTTAAAATCCATGACCAAAAGATTTTCCTATCTGGTCAACATCAACTTCTTTTCAGAACAGAAGTTGAGCTTTTTTACTTTTTATTATCATCAGGCGGCATTTGAGTCCCTGACTCGCACTTAAAATACTCAAGGTTTAACATGGCCATATTCTTTCCAAAAGCATTGAACTCATGCTTTCACCAATGGATATTTAATATCATCTTTCTATGTGCTCTCTGAGTGCCAAAATGCCGCTCTTAATGCTGGCAATCCAGCCACGGAAAGGACAGTGCCGGTTTTTCAGAGAGCTTCCCTTCCTAGTGAGTGGAAGTAGATAATAAATGCGTAAGTATGTAACCTGGCAGATGGTGGGCGATAAGATCAAGGGCAAGTTCAAAGCACAGGACAGGAAGCAGTGGAGAAGGAGTTATTCCAGATGGGGCCAAGTGAAGTGGCATGCAATCAGATTCCCAAAGGGAATAAGGAAGCAAAGCGTGCAGATACCTGGAAGAGACCATTCCAAGGAGAGATTCTTCAGCAGAAACATACTTAGGGTACATATGGAAAGCAGGTAGACCAGGTGGCTAATGTGCACCAACAGGGGAGCAAGCGACAGGGAAGGAGACTCGAGAGACAGTTGGTCTAGGACAAGTAGGGCCACTTAGGCCATGACAGTGCATTCACAAGGAACTCAGAGTGAGTTGAGAAGGCAACAGAGGGCTTGAGGAAGAAGAGTCAGATGATGTGACATCTATTTTAAAGGCTAACCAGCCTGGTACGTGGACAGAACAGATCTCAGAACTAAGAATGGAATAAAAAAGGGGCGCCCGGGTGGCTCAGTCGGCTGGGCGTCTAACTTCGGCTCAGGTCATGATCTCGCTCATGGGTTAGAGCCCTTCATCAGGCTCTGTGCTGACAGTTCAGAGTCTGGAGGCTGCTTTGGATTCTGTGTCTCCCTCTCTCTCTCTGCCCCTCCCCTGATCATGCTCCTCTCTCTCTCTCTCTCTCTCAAAATAAAAAAACATTGAAAAATATTTTTTTAAAAAGTGGAATTAAAAAAAAAAAGAGTAGCTAAGGAGTGTTTCCTAGGGAGCCCGTAAGGGAGGAGATGAGAAATGGTTAGATTAAGGATGTACTTGGGGGTGCCTGGATGTGTCAGTCTGTTAAGCATCCAACTTCAGCTCAGGTCATGATCTCACAGTCTGTGAATTCGAGCCCCATATCGGGCTCTGTGTTGACAGTGTGGAGCCAGGAGCCTAGAACCTGCTTTGAGTTCTGTGTCTCCCTCTCTCTCTCTGCCCCTCCCCTGCTCACTCGTGCATGCTCTCTCTCTCAAAAATAAATATAAACACTAAAAAAATTTAAAAACAAAAGGATGTACTTCAATGTATTTCACATCCCACTAGATGTGGGATATGGAGAGAAAAAAAAAAAAGGAATTCAAAGATGACTCCAAAGGCCTTGGTCTGAGTAACAGACAAAAGCGAGCTGCCATTTACCAAGACGTGGAGTAGGCTGTAGTTGGAGGAAAATCAAGAGTTCAGGGTTGAATACAGTTACATTTGAGTTGCCCATTAGTGATATTAAGTTCAAATGTCAAATAGGTAGTAGAATTTGTGAGAACAACACGCAGAAGAGGTTTCCAGGCTGGAAAGGAAAACTGAATGCCACTGGGTGACTGTGGAAAGTATCATAATCCAACTGTGCCGGCCAGCTCTTCCTGCAATGACGCTATGTTAAAAAACAAACAAACAAACAAAAAAAAAACAACACCTCAAAATCACGTGGCATCCAATCAGCAGTCACTTTTCTGGCCTGTAGGTAGGGACGCCTCCACCTCAGGCTGCAGTGTGGCTCGCTTGACTCTAAGCCTTGGGTCAGGTTTACCTCTGATCTGTCTCATTCCAGGACCCACGTTCATAGCTGACGTCATGACCTTACCAAGACGGTCACACCAGAGAGCCACAAGAAATATACGATGCCTTTTAAGGCTTTGTCTCAGAACCTGGGTACCCTAGCACTTCTGTTCACATTCCACTAGCCAAGTGACTTCGTGAAACCCAGTGTCAATACAGCCGAGTAAGATACTTACTTGACCTACAATTGCAGGAAATGCAAAATCACATGGCAAAGGACACATAAATTTCTGACACAGGAAAGGCCTGAAGAATTAACTGGAACAGTAATCCAGTCTACCTTTCCACTCACACTGTAGCCTTAGCTGTAGCTCACAACAAAAGACTTCTCTCAGGTCCTGTAATCTTTTAACCCAATGAGTTTCTTCAAATACCTATTTTTGAAAGCCACTTACAAATGTATTTGAGGTAATTATGATTGGATTTCTTTCACTACAGGAGAAACAGGTTGGTATTTTCTAATAACATGGTATACATCATACATTAAATACTATTTCTTTAAAAAATATCTTTATCAGTGCTTCTCAAACTATTTGTGGGGAAGGGATTTTTTTTTTATTTCAACAAGGCATTGACCTATAATTTTACAAAACACAATAAAATTAATTGCTAAGACTGCCTTTTTTTTAAAAAGCAAAGATATATAAAATTCAACTCCATGTTTTTAGGAAAGTACTTGGTCACTCTGCTCTAAGAGTTTCTAAATATTCACAATTTCTGTACTTGTCTTCCTGAAGATAACAGTTCATAGAATGGCATCAGCCCACAGACTACACTCTGAAAAGTACTGCCCTAAATGATTCTACCGCAACCAGATCCCTTTGCCCCAAAATCTTAGTGTCACTAAATAACAGCAGTTGGAACACAAAACTTAGTTGCCAAGGACTTAAAAATGAATTCACTTATACCTAAGTTTACTAAACTATTAATTCAATTTGCCAGGCTCTTTTGGTCCCCAGGATTCCATGCTTCAGTTATTAAGTAAAAAGGAACAAAAGAGGGGGGGAACTCTGTCAAATAGCCATATCCTGCTTTATGATTTTTACTATGTTTTTCTTGATTCTTATGGCAATGCTTTTCAGATTTTCCACCCATGCTGTACACACACAAATTACTAAAATCTCCTGGCCACATCCTGAGGCTACCTTAATTGACTGTTATCAAGCTGTGCTTTTTAAATGTTCCAGCATTTGATCTTTTTAAAATGCTTCTGAGACTTAACTGATGTCAAACTGGCTGGTCTAATTTCCTGCTATGTCTTTAGATCCTTTTTTTAAAAAATAATTGGGTGTTGAATTAGGTTTTTTTTTTCTTCCTTCCTCAAGGGATCACTACTAAATTTAGTTAAGCTCTGACCAACAAAAAAATTCCACTCTGTCCCATTAATTTGCTATACTGGGACTTAACTGTCTCTCAAGTCATAAGCTACCTTGGAGTACCCCCCCCCCCAAAATTAAGCCAGGTTTACTCAGCCCTAGTGAAAAGGGTCTTTATGGACATGGAAGTATCTAGATGATCTAGATACCACATTTGAGAATGGGATCTGCTGAGCCTTGTCTGGACCAAAAGCAGCATCCAGGAGTCCTTTGTGTGGTGAAAGAGGAAGACCAAAGAGTGATGACATTGATTCTAATACTGAAACAATGACTTATTTCTAAAAATGTCCTCAGTATAACATATACCACGCCTGTCGAAGACTCACAACTAGCAACCAAGGCTTCTGGACTATTTCACACTTGTGAATAGTGAGGGGGCACTCTGAAGTATTCAAGACTGGAGGCATACCTTCCAATTGTGCCTAAGCTTCTTTGTTTTTTCATTATCATAGTTTGTGATTTAAAGCAAAATGAAATTCATCAATACTGAATCGTTCCGTTTTCTTTTGGAAACTCTTTCTTTCTAAATAGTAATGAACAGCCTAAGCTCTACTCCTCCAGAACAAGAAATTTATTTCGGGCTGTATCTATGCAATGCCAACAAATCAGCTGAGTAACCAATCAAAACTATTGACAAGCAAATAAAATCAGTATGCAGTTCAGCTGGATTGTTCAGTCAATTCAGACAAAAGAGTTGATCCTAGGGACAAATGAGACACAATTTTTAAGACAACTTTAAATTCAACTTTAAATTCACGTTTTATCTCCCAGAGAACCTTGCATTAATAAAAATTCAAGTAATTGCTAAAAATATATTAAAAGTTGTTTTTAGGGGTGCTTGAGTGGCTCAGTCAGCTGAGTGTCCAACTTCGGCTCAGGTCATGATCTCACGATTCATGGGTTTGAGCCCCGCATCGGGCTCTGGGCTGACAGCTCAGAGCCTGGAGGCTGCTTTGGATTCTGTGTCTCCCTCTCCCTTGGCCCCTCCCCTGCTCGCTCGCTCTCTCTCTCTCTCTCTCTCTCTCTCTCAAAAAGTAAATAAACATTAAAAAAAAATTTTTAAGTCATTTTAATGTTTCTAAAATGGTGTTTAAAATATTTATCCAGGGGCGCCTGGGTGGCTTAGTCGGTTAAGTGTCCAACTTCAGCTCAGATCATGATCTCGTGGTTTGTGGGTTCAAGCCCGACGTCGGGCTCTGTGCTGACAGCTCAGAGCCTGGAGCCTGCTTTGGATTCTGTGTCTTCTCCTCTCTCTGCCTCCCCCATGCTCAGTCTCTGTCTCTCAATAATAAATAAACATTTAAAAATTTTTTTAAATATTTATCCAAATAGTGTACTCATAGGTGCAATTTATAGTAAGAAAATATTTAAATGTTTTTGTAGAATCCAAACGCTAAGTAGTTGTGTTTTGTTCTCAGCTTTATTTAGAATGATAATTGGAAATGCCAACTCCTCCATATTTTAGCCAGATTTGCCCCCAGAGAGACCCTAGGAATTCTACCTTCTCTCCTCAACCACCCTTGTTCACATTTTGTAGCTCCTACTCCACAGAAGGCATGCTGAGCCATATGGGCCCCTAACACTGCAGATGAACCAAGAAGCTCGAGTTTATAAACTCTTCTCAATGGAGGCTAGGTACCACCAAGAAACTCAGAACAACTGACAGACCATATTTTATTTAAAGTATAATTTGGGGGCACCTGGGTGGCTCAGTCAGGTGAGCATCTGCCTCTTGATTTCGGTTCAGGTCATAATCTCAGGGTCATGGGATCAAGTCCCACATCTGGCTCCAAGCTCAGCAGGGAGCCTGCTTAAGATTCTCCCTCTCTCTCTCTCTCTCTCCCCCTCTCTCCCTCTGTTCCTCTCCTCCACTCATGCTCTCTCATCAAAACAATAATAATAATAAAGTATAATTTTATATCCAAAAAATATTACGTAAAGGGCAGACTACAAAATATAAAACAGAAATAATAATCAAAATGTTTAGATGAGGGGCAGCTGGGTGGCTCAGTTGGTTAAGCCTCTGACTTTGACTCAGGTCATGATCTCACAGTTTGTGAGTTTGAGCCCCATGTCAGGCTCTGTGCTGACAGCTCAGAGCCTGAAACCTGCTTCAAATTCTGTGTCTCCCTCTCTCTCTGCCCCTCTCCTGCTTGCACTCTGTTTCTCTCTCTCTCTCAAAAATAAGTAAACATTTAAAAAACATTTAAAAAAAATTTTAATAAAAAAATCTGTTGGGATGGTACTATATATACATATATGTTTATATAAATTGAGATTTCTGTTACTAGCATATATTAATAGAAGCAACAATAGCTTTCAAGAAAAGATCCCAATAAATCTAAGAATGTTGTTGTATTTGTCTGTTTGGGCTGCCATAACACAATAATACCATAGACTGGGTGGCTTCTACATCAGAAGTTTATTTTCTCACAGTCCTGGGGGCTAGAAATCCAAAATCAAGGTACAGTCAGGGTTGGTTTCTATTGAGACCCATCTTCCTAGCTTATAGATGGCCACTTTCTTTCTGTATCCTCATCTGGCCTCTTCTCTATATGAAAAAATAAATCTATGGTGTTTCTTCTTCTTCTTATAAGGATACAATCCTATCAGATGAGGGCCCCACCCTGATTTTATTTAACTTTAATCACCTCCCTACGGAACCTATCTCCATAAACAGTCACCTTGGGGGTCAGGGCATCAATATTCGGAGGGGCAGGGTTGCACAATTCAGTCCATAAAATTTATAAATCATAAAATAAGCATATAGAAACAATGGGAACCTTTATTTAATAAATAATATTCAGAAAACTATGCTTTACTCCACACCAAATTCTAAGCAGATTAAAATTAAACCACAAGGAAGTGTTTATCATAACAAAAGATTCAAATAAAAGGATAAATTATAAATGAAAAGGTCAAAATAGATAAGATTAAGAAAAGTAAAACACCTGTGTACCAATAATGTAACAATATTTAAATAAAAAGGAAAGCGAGAGCTCATGGAAAGACACAGAAAAGAGATATGAGAGATAAATATATATACTTATACCTTATATACTTATATATAATAAACATAAGGTACCTATAAAATGTTTGAGTACTGCTAAGAGTTCATTAGAGAGATGCAAAATAAAGGAAATACAAGTATGAGACAAACAAGATAAAAATCTATCCTATTTATCAAACTTAGTGAAAATTAAAGTAATAATCAGTAATACTTCACACCCAATAACCTCCAGACCTATTTTTAAAAAATACCTAAATGCTGAGAGTAATGCAGGAAACATATTCTAAAGCACTGCTAGAGACTGAAAATTATAGAAGTATTTTAAGAAAGCATTTGGAAAATACATATCAAAAATGTTAAAAATATTTCCCGTCCACTGAAGTCAATAATCCATTATTTGAAACATACTGCTATTAAAAAAAACCCAAAAGCTATACAATGATAGTCCTCACTTCTGAAGCAGACACTGTTCGCTCCCTACCTAACCACCCGTGATGCTTAATTTTATGTATCAACTTGACTGGGCCATGGGGGCCCATATCTTGGGTCAAACATTATTCTGGGAGTTTCTGTGAGTGTGTTTTCAGATAAGATTAACATTTAAGAGCCTGGGTGGCTCAGTCAGTTAAGCATCCGACTTTGCCTCAGGTCATAGTGTCATAGTTCATGAGTTTGAGCCCTGTGTCAGGCTCTGTGCTGACAGCTCAGAACCTGGAGCCTGCTTTGGATTCTGTGTCTCCCTTTCTCTCTGCTCCTCCTGAACTCATGCTCTGTCTCTCTCAAAAATGAATAAACATTAAAAAAATTTTTAATAAGAAAATATTTAAATTGGTAGATTAAGTAGATTGCCCTCCATAATGTGGGTGGGCCTTGTCTAATTAGTGGAAGGCCTGAATAAGACAGAAAGGCTGACCCTGAACCTAGCAAGAGAGAATTCTCCTGCCTGATGGCCTTCATACTAGGACATCAGCTTTTTTCTTGCCTTCAGACTTGAACTGAAAAATCAGCTCTTCCTGGGTTAGAAACCTGCCAGTCTCCAGAATGGCACAACACCACTGTCCTTTCTGGTTCTGAGACCTTTGGAGTCAGAACTAAACCATCAGTTCTCCTGAGTCTCCAGCTCGCTGACTCACCCTGCAGACCTTGGGACTTGTCCACATCCATAATCAAGTGAGCCAGTTCTTTATACTAAATTATATAGATGGATAATATAGAGGTATATAGATATCTATCTCCCATTGGTTCTGTTCTTCTGGAGAACCGTGACTAATACACCACCATTTCCACTCCCTGTTTGCCAGGTGAAATCTCTGGTGTGTATGTGGGGGGAGGGGGGTTGATGTGCCTAGTCCTAGAACAGAATCATGTCCGCCCAAGTCAATCACTATAATTCTGTTGTTTGCAGAGCTAAGTCTTGTTTAGACAGATCACCTGATTCTGGCTACGAAACAGTGGAGTCTGCTGGAAGCTCCTAGGGAAAGGTGAAAAAGAGAACCATAAAAAAAGAGGCCCTTTCTTCTCCCACCCTATTCCCTCTGGCTTGGAGGCTGCCCTGTGATGATGTGACATTTGAAGCCGTGGCAGTCACCTTGTACACATGAGGCACGCAGAGAATTGCAAAGAAAGCTGATGCTGATCCCAAGCACTGCTGTGTAGCCATTAACAGGCCCTGGTTTATGTAAACAGCAAATAATACTTGTGGCTTAAGCCACGGTTAATGAGGCTTTCTCTTAATTTCAGATTCAAATATCCTAAATTATATCATTTACTTACTTCTTTCCTCACTCATTTATAATGACCAAAAATATATGGTAATTACCTACATCACATGAGAACAGTAAAGCAAACTCTCATGTCAACTCAGTGGGAGCTCATTCAGGCATAAAGGATAAACACCACAGCCACGCAACAACATGGCAAAGCCCCGTCTCAAGTAAAGGATAATGTTTACAAAATAAAGCTAAATCTTGCTTCATAAAAATAAAATAAATTGGGGATACATATGCAAGCATAATGTTAAATGTAAAAACACTATTGCAGAGTGTTATGGATTACAAATACCGCTTAAGTACATTTTGTTCAAGCACACATATGTATTGAATAGAGAGTCCTAAACCATAAAAGCATAATAGTATGATTTGGCAAGATGCCAAATTCGTATTAGATTCGCCTCTAGGAAGAGTTCAAAGGGACTGGATCAGAGGGTCAGAAACAAAATTATCTATTGTTTATTTCTCTAAGAAGGAACACATTTTAAACAAACATCATGAGCACTAACATTTATTCATTTTAAATAGTAGATACAGGTGTTATATTTTGTCCTTTTCTCTATTAAATGTTGCATAAACTAAATACAATGCACACAGATATAGATAAGCAAACATAAATAGCTTTTAATAGTATTGCAATGGAAAAAATTATTTCATTTCCTAATATTAAAAAATATTAACTACAAGCTATTTCTAAAGTGTGATTCAAAACCTGTACAGGTCGTGTAGTTGAAAAGGCACGGAGCTGATTGTGAAGTGACTTATTTTCTAGGTCTTACTCTGTCCTTGTGTGACTGTAGTCATTATACCACTTTTGGAGAGAACAGGAAGTAATTCAATCTTAAGAGAAAAGGAATCCACCACAAAGTAAAGGCTATAGCTGAACAAAGCGCAAAGAGGGACTTAAAGCACTTTCAGAGCTCCCTCTTGCCCCTCTCTCTCTCCCTCTCTTCCACCCCTCCCCCAAATTCCTCCCTGCTCTATCTAGTGCATGTACTGGCACGCTCAAACTTGTGTGTTTGTGCTGCTCTTTTCAGTCTCCAGACAGGTTTCTTTTGCTTCTTTGATCCATGTGAACCGAAGACATTATTACAACTTAAACAGGAGGGAGGTTAGGGAGGTAAGTTTCCAACATGAGGGGAAAAAATTGGTATTCCCTTAAAAAGAAAACATCAATGGGACTTGATCCCTAGTAATCTCGTTAAAATAATTCCAAGATTTTGGAATACTGTTGGAAATGCTGCTTCTATTTCTTCCTTGGGGGTGGGACGGGATGGGAGAGAGGGTCACGGGGCTTCGTAAAGGTACTGAAAAGAAGTGCAAAAGAGAAACAGAGATTTTGTTTAAAAGAACATCTCAGGGGCGCCTGGGTGGCTCAGTCGGTTGAGCGGCCAACTTCGGCTCAGGTCATGATCTCGCGGTCCATGAGTTCGAGTCCCACATCAGGCTCTGTGCTGACAGCTCGGAGCCTGGAGCCTGTTTCGGATTCTGTGTCTCCCTCTCTCTGACCCTCCCCCATTCATGCTCTGTCTGCTCAAAAATAAATAAACGCTAAAAAAATTTTTTTTAAATAAATAAATAAAAGAACATCTCAAACTTATCGGACCCTGGCCTGATTTTTGGAGGAACACCTACTACCTGAAGACACTCGAGAAACCACTGCACTTTAATATATGTATAAGCCTACACTTCATAAGCACTACATGTCTGTGGGAAATAGAATCCTTAAGAAAATGATTAACTGCACCATAAATAATTTATGTTAATAATTGCTCTCTGTCATATACTGAAGTCTCTGAAAAACCAAATTGCCCAACTAACTGCTCTTCTGAATCTGGGGGAATTTAGGATAAACTTTCATTGGTATAAAGCTCCCCATATCTTTGCTACCTTTTCTAATAACACTGCTCTCTTATTGTTGGTAAAATTATAAAGAACCCTGAGATGGATTTCCATCCACTGTCCAATAAAGAGGTTTCAGACAGGAATTAAATGCAGGAACTAGAATCAGGCAGAAGTTTCTCAGTGGGGTTGATGCAGAATTTAGACTTTAGAGCACCTATTGATATTAACTGCAGATTCCACGGTTAAATAACAATGTCCTTTTGGATCTTTCATTTACTGTCAGGTTTATATTTAAAACTTACATAGAGCATCCACATCTTGCACGTGATGAATCAATGTAGACTTTAGCTCTGCCTTGCACGAGTGGCCAACCAATACATTTCGCTCTTTATTCCTAGGGGGAGTCTCCAGTCGCTAACTTTATTACAACACTTTATTGAAAATGTGTAATTTCAGTTCCAAGTTTCAAATTGTGTTTTATTAGTAAGAATTATTTGCTGTTCCCTAGAAAGTGATTTGAAGCCTGAGATAATTATAGAATCACAGAACTATAAAGCACATCCAGAGGTCACCTAGCCCATATTCTACTCTCAGAGCAGACCTATGCCTTAGCTAAGCAAAGCATTTTTCTAGACATTGTGCCCCAGAGAAAATGATTATATATTTCCCAGATGTGGTTTAAACCCATGGTTAAAAATCCTGACCAATAGTTATGGTCCATCTTCATAATGGGAAGTGTTAAAAAAAAAAAAAGAAGCCCTGCAATGGAATGTAAGACCCCTTGCCTTACCCCAATCTCTCCTTCCTACCAATCTAAGGGCTTAAGAGTCTGTATTACTGATTCAGCACTTGGATTGTCTGGGCTTTTCTTTCAGGAGTCAAATTCACTCATCTAAAATGTACTTTCATTTACTTGCCACTCAAGCTCTCTCTTCCTACAGCTATCTCTGGTTTGTCAATAATGTTACCATTTTCTTGATCACCCAAGCTTAAACTTTCAAGTCATACAGGATTCCTCCCTTTCCCCCCACCCCGGCCACACATCCAATAGGTAACTGTCTTATGATGCCTGTCTATCCCCAGTGTGCGTCTCCTGGCTACATTCATTTCCATTTCTATTGAGGCTGACCCTACCACAGTCCAACTCCCTACAGCTTCTCATCTGCTACTCACCTTGTAAAACTTCCTAATTGGTGCTTACATCAGTTGCAGATTGAATTCAGCTACACAGAACACAAACCTTTGCCGTATATTCAGCATCTCAGGGAAAAAAACAGGAAGTTATTCTTCTCTCATGTAACAACAGGGCCGACAGCAGGCAGTGTGGGAAAGCCCAAGATATTGCTGGCTTTCCATACCTATATTCTCAGGGCCTTCAGCAACCCTATTGCCTAAAGCTACCTCCTACTCTCAAAAGAGCGTTCTTGGAAGACTCAACCCTATGACTTCAACTTCTATTTCACTGGCCAAAACTAAACAATGCCACCCTTTATTTCAAAATAATATGTGGCAAATACGGCTGCTTTTTTTTTCCTTTTCTGTGGTTGCATGACCATTCCCCCAAAACCAGAGTCCTGTAACAAAGAAGGTGGATGACTATTAAGTAGATCAGAAGACTCTGCAATGGTATCCCAGCCTTCAGACTTGCCAGGAACAACCTGAACCCAATTGTGAGATCAATCTTGCCACAGCACAATTCTATGTCAAAGCTTGTCAAAACCATCCAGTGCCTAAAGTCCAAGTTTTCTGAACTACCAATCAAAAGCTGAAATCATCAGGTCCCAGGCTATTTTCCCATGATTCCATTCCAGTAACCTTATACTGAAATTAAACTGAACCACTTGCTGTTCTGGGCTCCATCACTTCAGGGCATCTGGAATGCCCCCTCTGCTGCCATTTTCACGTCTTCAATGGTCAGCTAAATCTCATCTGTTCTGAGTTCCTGATCACTCCTCTTCCACTTGCCTCTAATGACTGTCTAATCATAATACTGCAGAGTTGTATTTCACACATCTCTTAAATTCTTTATGTATGTTACCTTGTTTAATACTAACATTCCCTGGAAAGTAAGTTTCCATTATCCCCATTTTGCAGAGGAGGCACTGGAGGATCACCTAACAAACTTGCTCAAGTTCACACTGCTAGTAAAATAAGAGTAGTCAAATTTAGGCCCATGTGGGAGGCCGATCTTGGGTTCTTCCCATTCCATCAGGCTGACACCCTCTACCAAATTTGTGGTCTGACATTCTCTACAGTTCCTTTTATTACAAGGAGCATATTAAATTGATCTTCCTAGTCCCTATACCTAGAAAAAGCAGCATCCCCATCATAAACTGCATGTCCTCTTAAAAATAAAAGGCAGGGGCACCCGGGTGGCTCAGTCCATTAAGCATCCAACTCTTGATCAGGGATTAGATCATGATCTCATGCTTTGTGAGTTTGAGCCCCACATCAGGCTCTCTGCATCATCAGTGCAGAGGCTGCTTGGGACTCTGTCTCTTCTTCTCTCTGCCCCTCCCCCACCTGTGCTAGGGTGCTCGTTCACGCTCTCTCAAAATAAATATACATAAATTTTTTTTAATAAATAAAAATTAAAAAAGGCAAGTATCTCTAAATATTTATTGGAGTATCTGACACTGCTTTGAGGACACCTTCATCCCTATATCAACCTGTGTTTAATCTACTTCTATAAGTCTGTATTTATGTATTATGAATACTCTTCTCAGAAAACATTATAAATAGCACTCTTTGTTTTTTAAAGGCATAGTACCATGAAGATTTTTTTTATTGAGAAAGTTTACAAACTTACAGAAAAATAGAGCATATAATGAATCCTATAAGCTCAATGCCAACATTTAACCATTTTTTTCATTTTGCAATATTTGCTTCATGTATTGCTTTGCTGTTTGTTATTTTATAAAGTAAATAATAGATATGATGACATTACTCCCTTATGTACTTAAGTTTTCAGTCCTTAGAACAGTAAGAATACTTCTCTATAATCACAATACCATTAGCACATTCACCAAAATCCACAAGAATTTAATTAAAACGAATAGCTAGTATGCATTAAATTTCCACAGTTTTTCAAAAACAGTGGTTTGATAGAACCAGGGTTCAAAGAAGTACCATTTTTTTTCTGTTTGTTTTGTTGGTTTTATTCTTTCCCTCATTCTTCTCATGACAATGACTTATTGAAGAGATCAGGCCAATTTTCCTTCCAAGTGTCCCACTTCCTACACACTTCTGATTGCTTCCTCTTTTAAATTGTGTGCCCTATAAACCAGAATTTAGGTCTAAAGTCTTCATTCAATTCAGGTTACACATCTGTGGCAAGAATGCATGAATTCAGTGTTTATTAGAAAATGGGCAGAGAAAACCACAGATCTGCCACAAGCAAAGTACTATATTGAACAAAATTTCGTTATGTTAGCTCTTCTTCAAGAATCTATGAAGAGAATAGTAGGAAACAAGTGGGAATGATGGGAAATGCTTTAATTCAATTAGGGCACTTTATCTTTTTGCTGTGTGAACAGAATTTCTGAGAACACGTGTGTATTTTCCAAGCATTGCACCATACCATAGATCTCAATCTTATCTGCTCTCCTCTCTAACAAGTTGCCTCAAAGAAAAATAAAAGGGAAAAAGGGGGAAAGAAAACAAAATTCCCATCAAGTATTATCTTCCCATGTGATCATTTTTGACAGCTTGAGAATGAAATTGAGCCTAAACTGCCAACAGCTATATTTTCATAAGTGAAGGCCCCACACTGATAGCCAGTGGTAAAACAGTACAATAAAAAAAGGAAAACAATGTGAACTACTCACACAACACCAAGCAGCTTTTCCAGTTTGCTTTGTTTAGTCTCTCTTTCAGTGTTGTGGAAACAACACTTCAGTTCTAGTTGAGAGGGTTCTTTTATTACAACACAATGCAATTTTTTTCCTGGTCACTTGTGCATAAATAGTTGTCTGCAATCTTTTAAAGATATATTACCCACACTCCAGATACAGCATTACTAATATCCAAGTGAGAAACAAGTGAAGGGCTTAGCACATAAAAGTCTGACTTGTGACCAGAAGCTGGCTGACCATAAAGGGGCCACAATGGGGTTCTGAGTGCAGAAGGCCTTCTATTTCATAGAAGGAATGTTGCTTTTGATATTGTGACCTAACCTGTTATTCGATGTTCTGTAACATACCAATTACTTGGGATATCAATACTACCACCGAATTATAATAGCTAACGTTGATCTAGAGGTACTATATACTGGGCTATCGACTTAGTGCTTTGTAAGCATGGCATCACACCTCAATCCTCAAAAGAATCTCCAGGCAATTATGCAACAGATAGTATTATTGCGCTCTTTTTGCTGATAAAGAATTTGGGACTTGTGAACTCATAGAAACAGAGAATAGAATGGTGGTTGCCAGGGTTGAGGGGTTGGAGAAATGGAAACATGTTGGTCAAAGAGTACTAAGTTCCAGTTACAACAAGAGGAAGTTCTAAGGACCTAATGTCCACCACTGGTGACTATGACTAAAAATGTTGACTGCATACTTGAAAGTTGCCTAGAGACTAGATCTTAAGTATTCTCACACACAAAACAATGTAAATGTGGATGAATGAGGTGTTCATTTGATTATAGTAAATATTTTGCAATGTGTATTACGTCATCAGACTGTATACTTTGAATATATACAATTTTATCTGTCAACTACACCTCAATAAAGCTGCAGGTAAAAAAGAAACTAGGACTTGAAAAGTTTAGGAGTCAAGCTCATATGACCCCAAAGACTGTGCTGGTAAAACTCCTCACAATTTCTCCCGTAAGTGGTATCACAGAGAGAGGAGAACATGAACACTGCTTCAGGTCTAAAAAGGTGTCAGCTATGGGGTCTCCTGAGACTAAAAAGAAAATGAGACATCCTGCCTCCTTCCCATACATACTTAGTTGACCTTCATCAATGGATCATCACCTCCACAGTTAGATACTAAAAATGGACAAACTAAATACATTCAGCAAAGGTGGAGTAACTGGGGTATTTTTCATCAGGAAATGTAAATGGAATATATCGTAAACCAGGATAACCCAAAGTCAGCAAATTCTCTTGACAGAATCACCACAATGCTTACTCGCCAGTTCCCATTCAATCATCACCTAAATTTAGGAACCACAGAAGAGGAAGGAAAAGTTGGGGCATAGAGACAGACAGTAAAGTATACCCAAGCAAAAAGGTAACTTCTATTTCCAATAATAGGATAATTGAAATAACCAAAAAGTCGAAAGCTATGGAAAAACTTTAAGTTTACAGATACAATACAAAATCTTTTTAAGTATACACTTGAATTCACTCACCTACACACACACACACACACACACACACACACACACACACACACGAAATACGTAAAAAAAATCTCCAGAAGAAACACATAAAGAGCACTAATCAGCAGAACCTAAATCTGTAGATGTTTGGGGATGGGAAAGGACATCAGATGTCAGTTTAACTGACTGACTGAACTTTAGAGGTTCAGTCTAAACAGGCTGAATTTTAGAGGCCACACGGAAATAGGATATAAGACCTTGGGACATCAAAAAGTAGTTAGTTATAGCTGAGAATTTCATCTAAAGCTAGCAGCTCAGAACTCACAGAGTATACACTTTCACTTAAAAGATGAGCTTGGGGGGGCGCCTGGGTGGCGCAGTCGGTTAAGCGTCCGACTTCAGCCAGGTCACGATCTCACGGTCCGTGAGTTCGAGCCCCGCGTCAGGCTCTGGGCTGATGGCTCAGAGCCTGGAGCCTGTTTCCGATTCTGTGTCTCCCTCTCTCTCTGCCCCTCACCCGTTCATGCTCTGTCTCTCTCTGTCCCAAAAATAAATAAATGTTGAAAAAAAAATTAAAAAAAAATAATTAAAAAAAAAAAAGATAAGCTTGGGGCACCTGGGTGGCTCAGTCGGTTAAGCGTGCGACTTTGGCACAGGTCATGGTGTCACAGTTCGTGAGTTCAAGCCCCACGTCAGGCTCTGTGCTGACAGCTCAGAGCCTGGAGCCTGCTTCATATTCTGTGTCTTCCTCTCTCTCTCTGTCCCTCCCCCAACTCATACGCTGTCTCTCCCTCAAAACCAAATAAAACATTTAAAAAATTTAAAAAATATGAGCTTAGCAAAAGACTGTACACTGAAGGAAAAAGGATTAGTAACTTGAAGACAAGCTATAATAAATTATTTAAACTGAATCATAGAGGAAAAAGATTGAACAACTTAAGACAGCATCAGTGAACTCTGAGGATAATAACAAGACATCCAGTATACATTTAATTACTAGTTCCAGAGAAAAAGGAGAAAAAGAATAGAGCAAAAAAATTATTTTAAGAAATTATGCAAATTTTCAAAAGATGAGGAAAAACAATAACCTAGAGATTCAAGAAGCTAAATTAATCCCAAACAGAATACAGTACAACCTTGGATTGTAACTTGTTCTGCAAGTGTTCAAAAGATGAGCAAACATTTCTAATAAACTTTACTAAATGAGCAATGTCTTTCAATACAAGTAGTATGTGATGCCAAATGCCACATGGTCACAACTGGGCCAATAGTTGGTTTCTCTCTCTCTCTCTCTCTCTCCCCCCCCTCCCTCTCGGTCTCTCTGCTTTTCTGTGGGATTGTGGGTGATCATCTCCCATTCTTGGATGCTCAGTCGCAGGCCACGGTGTTTAGCAGAAATGAGTGATTTTTCAGAATGTTGGAAGGTGCCCACAATGGCACTAATATAATTTTGTCACTTCAAAGCACTGATGGGGAGGGAGCCAAGATGGCGGAACAGCATGGAAGTTTTTTGTGGGTCTCAAGTCCATGAAATACAGCCAGACCAACATTAAACCATCCTGCACACCTAGAAAACTGATCTAAGGAAAAAACACAACAATCTGCACAACCTGAACCACATAATTCAGCAGGTATGTGGCATGCAGAGATGAACTGGGGAAGGGAGAAGTCGCAAAGGGCAAGGGGCCACCTTTGCAGGCACAGGAAGGACAGAGGGTGGGGGGAATATGGGAAAAGCACCCCAACCCAAAAGCAGCCGGAGAGAAAGTGGAAAATTGGAAACACCCACAGGCACTAAACTAAAAAGGGAGAAAGGAGAAAGGAGAGAGTTTAAATTCCATTAAGACTGTTAACAGGGGGGAGTGCAGAGTCTGCAACTCCATAGCTCAATACCTGGAGGTGCTCTCATGGGAAGGGCGATCCCCAGGGGCAGAGTGGGGTCCGGGAGTTTCTTAGGCCACATGGGGAAAAGCAGTTCCACTGCTGGAAAGACATTTGGTAGAGACTGTGAGGCAACCTGGGCCCAGCAGACCCCAGTAAACAGCCACATTCACAGGTGCTGGAACAAGGTCGTTGAGGGTGAAGCCTGGTGCCAGATGTGTGTTGTGATTTTCCATAATCCCTGAAACGCTGCTGCTACACTATCTCGAGAACTGTTTCTGGGCACCGGCAGCAGCAGCAGGGTCCAAGCAAGCATTCGTGGGTGTAGCCGATATTCAGCCACTGCTCGGTGAGACCCTCCAGCGGAGGGGCGGAAAGGGTCAAAGCTGCAGTCCCTCAGAAGTAAGGGGTCGGGGAAAACAGCCGCATCTGAGACAAAACTCGGGAGGGAGTAATGCCTGGGCTATAGACAGAAGACAGGTGTGCAATTGCTGACTGGGGAGAACAAAGTTGTGATACTAAAGACTGGGTAGCTGGGTGATGCTATTTTCACGGCTCCCACGCATGCGCATACCCATCTATGAGCGCCACAACAACCCACCCCAGTAGGCTAGCAGCACCATCTAGTGGAGAATGGAGCCGTTACACTAAGCCCCACCCATTTGGGCCAACCTCCCTCTTCAAGAACAGAAGTCTCACCGCCTGGTAAGTTTTTGGACTATAAAGTGCTTCATAGTCTGACTTACAGGGGAAAACAAAGTAATTTCAGTCGTATTTCAATCTGTTAACAAGTCCATCTATTCAATTTTTTTTTCTTTTTAACTTCTTCTTCATGAATAAAGACAAAAAATCATTTTTATTTTCAATTTTTATTAAAAATATTTTTCTTTACTTTTTTACTATATTTTTTAATTTATGTAAATTTTTTCAAATTTTATTTTACTTCCATGTTATTTTAGTCTACTACACTGTATTCAGTTTTTCAAGTTTTCAAATGATTTCCTTTCTTTTCTTTTTTCTTTTTCATTCCTTTTCTTTTTCTTGAATACAAAAAGAAAAATTTCATTTTTATTTTCATTTATTAAAAATATTTTCCTTTAATTTTTTTGTCGGCTCTATTCTTTACTTACTTGTAAGTTTTTTCAAATTCTATTTTACTCCCATCATCTCATTTTAGTCGGCTTCAGTATATCCATTTTTTTCAAATTTTCACATGATTTCCTTTATTTCTCCTTTTTTCTCTAATCTATCAAACAATTTTCAACACCCAGACCAAAACACACCTAGGATCTAGCATCATTTATTCGATTTTGTGTGTGTGTGTTTAATTTTTTTTAATTTTAGGGTTTTTTTCTAATTTTTTCTACCTCATTAATTCTTTTTCTCCCTTCAAAATGACAAAACGAAGGCATTCACCCCAAAAGAAAGAGCAAGAAGAAACCACAGCCAGGGATTTAACCAACACAGATACAACAAGATGTCTGAACCAGAATTTAGAATCACAGTAACAATACTAGAGTCGAAAAACTAGTCAGGATGAAATAAAAAATGCTATACCTGAGCTGCAATCATGGATGGATGCCAGAGAGGCAAGGAGAGATGAGGCAGAACAGAGAACGAGTGACATAGAGGACAAAATTATGGAGAATAATGAAGCAGAAAAAAGAGGGAGATTAAGGTAAAGGAGACAATTTAAGAATTAGAGAAATCAGTGACTCATTAAAAAGGAACAACATCAGAATCATATGGGTCCCAGAAGAGGAAAAGAGAGAGAAAGGGGTAGAAGGGTTATGTGAGCAAATCATAGCAGAAAATTTTCCTAACCTGGGGAAAGGCACAGACATCAAAATCCAGGAAGCACAGAGGACTCCCATTACAATCAACAAAAACTGATCATCAACAAGGCATATCATAGTCAAATTCACAAAATACTCAGACAAGGAGAGAATCATGAAAGCAGCAAGGGAAAAACAGTCCTTAACCTACAAGGGAAGACAGATCATGATAGCAGCAGCCCTATCCACAGAAACTGGCAGGCCAGAACGGAGTGGCAGGATATATTCAATGTGCTGAATCAGAAAAATATGCAGCCAAGAATTCTTTATCCAGCAAGGCTGTCATTCAAAATAGAAGAGAGATAAAAAGTTTCCCAGACAATCAAAAATTAAAGGAGTTTGTGACCACTAAACCAGCCCTGCAAGAAATTTTAAGGGGGACTCTCTGAGGGGAGAAAAGAGGAAAGAAAAAATAAATAAATAAATAAATAAATAAATAAATAAATACTAAAAGCAACAAAGATTAGAAAGGACCAGAGACCACCACCAGAAACTCCAACACTACAAGCAACATAATGGCAATAAATTCCTATCTTTCAGTACTTACTCTAAACGTCAATGGACTCAATGCTCCAATCAAAAGATAGAGGGTAACAGAATGGATAAGAAAACAAGATCCATCTATATGCTGTTTACGAGAGACCCACTTTAGACCTAAAGACACCTTCAGATTGAAAGTAAGGGGATGGAGAAACATCTACCATGTTAATGGTAAACAAAAGAAAGCCAGAGTAGCCATACTTAGACAATCTAGACTTTAAATAAAGACTGTATCAAGAGATGCAGAAGGGCATTATATCATAATCAAGTGGTCTATCCACCAAGAAGCCCTAACAATTGTAAACATTTATGCACCAAATGTGATAGCACCCAAATATATAAATCAATTAATCACAAATATAAAGAAACTCATTGATAGTAATACCATAAGAGTAGGAGACCTCAACACCCCCACTCACAGCAATGGACAGATCATCTAATCAAAAAATCAACAAGGAAACAATGGCTTTGAATGACATGCTGGACCAGATGGACTTAACAGATAAATTCAGAACATTTCATCCTAAAGCAGCAGATATACATTCTTCAGTGCACATGGAACATTCTCCTGAATAGACCATATACTGGGATACTAATCAGCTGTAAGTAAGTACAAAAAGATCGAGATCATACCATGCATATTTTCAGACCACAATGCTATGAAACTCAAAATCAACCATAAGAAAAAATTTGGAAAGGTAACAAATACTTGGAGACTGAAGAACATCCTACTAAAGAATGGATGGGCCAAATAAGAAGTTAAAGAGGAAATTAAAAAGTGTATGGAAGCCAATGAAAATGATACCACCACAACCCAAAACCTCTGGGACCCAGAAAAGGTGGTCATAAGAGGGAAGTATATAGCAATCCAGGCCTTCCTAAAGAAGAAAGAAAGATCTCAGATGCACAACCTAACCTTACGCCTTAAGGAGCTGGAAAAAGAACAGCAAATAAAACCCAAAACCAGAAGAAGACAGGAAATAATAAAGATCAGACCAGAAATTAATGCTATTGAAAACAAAACAAATCAAACAAAAACAAACCAACAACAACAAAAACCCAGTAGAACAGATGAAACCAGAAGCTGGTTCTTTGAAAGAATTAACAAAATTGATAAACCACTAGCCACTTTGATCAAAAAGAAAAAGGAAAGGACCCAAAGAAATGAAATCAGGAATCAAAGAGGAGAGATCACAACCAACACAGCAGAAATAAAAACAATAATAAGAGAATATTATGAGCAATCATATGCCAATAAAATGGGCAATCTGGAAGAAATGGACAAATTCGTAGAAACATATACACCACCAAAACTGAAACAGGAAGAAATAGAAAATTTGAACAGACCCATAACCAGTAAGGAAATCGAATTGGTAATCAAAACTCTCCCCAAAAACAAGAGTCCAGGGCCAGATGGCTTTCCAGGGGAATTCTACCAAACATTTCAGGAAGAGTTAACACCTATTCTCTTGAAGCTGTTCCAAAAAATAGAAATGGAAGGAAAATTTCCAAACTCTTTCTATGAAGCCAGCTTTACCTTGATTCCAAAACCAGACAGAGACCCAAAAAGGAGAACTATAGACCAATTTCCCTGATGAACATGGATGCAAAATTCCTAAACAAGATATTAGCCAACTGGATCCAACAGCACATTAAAAACATTATTCACCATGACCAAGTGGGATTTATACCTGGGATGCAGGGCTGGTTCAATATCGACAAAACAATTAATGTGATTCAGCACATCAATAAAAGAAAGGACAAGAACCATATGATCCTCTCAATAGATGCAGAGAAAGCACTTGACAAAATATAGCATCCTTTCTTGATAAAAACCCTCAAGAAAGTAGGGATAGAAGGAACATACCTCGAGATCATAAAAGCCACATATGAACGACCCAATGCTAATATCATCCTCAGTGGAGAAAAACTGAAAGCTTTCCCCCTAAGGTCAGGAACAAGAAAGGGATGTCCACTCTTGTGACTGTTATTCAACATAGTATTGGAAGTCTTAGCTTCTGCAATCAGACAACACAAAAAATAAAAGGCATCCAAATAGGCCAGGAGGAGGTCAAACTTTCATTCTTCACAGATGACATGATACTCTATATGGAAAACCCAAAAGATTCCACCAAAAAACTGCTATAATTGAATCATGAATTCAGCAAAGTTGCAAGATATAAAATCAACGCACACAAATCGGTTGCATTCCTATACACCAACAATGAAGCGACAGAAAGAAATCAAGGAATCGATCCCATTTACAATTGCACCAAAACCCATAAAATACCTAGGAATAAATCTAAACAAAGAGGTGAAAAACCTATACACTGAAAACTATAGAAAAGTTATGAAACAAATTAAAGAAGACACAAACACACAAAAAAAACGGAAAAATATTCCATGCTCCTGGATAGGAAGAACAAATATTGTTAAAATGTCAATACTATCCAAAGCAATCTACACATTCAATGCAATCCCTATCAAAATAACACCAGCATTCTTCACAGAGCTAGAACAAATAATACTAAAATTTGTATGGAACCAGAAAAGATCCCGAAGACCCAAAGCAATCTTGAAAAAGAAAACCAAAGCAGGAGGCATTACAATCCCGAACATCAAGCTATACTACAAAGCTGTAATCATCAAGACAGTATGGTACTGGCACAAGAACAGACCCTCAGATCAATGGAACAGAATAGAGGACCCAGAAATGGACCCACAGACATATGGCCAACTAATCTTTGACAAAGGAGGAAAGAATATCCAATGCAATAAAGACAGTCTCTTCAGCAAGTGGTGCTGGGAAAACTGGACAGCGACATGCAGAAGAATGAACCTGACCACTTTATTACACCAAACACAGAAATAAACTCAAAATGGATGAAAGACCTAAACGTAAGACAGGAAGCCATCAAATTCCTCGAGGAGAAAGCAGGCAAAAACTTCTTTGATCTTGGCCACAGCAATTTCTTACTCAACACGTCTCCAGAAGCAAGGGAAAACAAAAGCAAAAATGAACTACTAGGACCTCATCAAAATAAAAAGTTTTGCACAGTGAAGGAAACAATCAGCAACACTGACAGAATGGGAGAAGATATTTGCAAATGACATATCAGATAAAGGGCTAGTATCCAAAAATCAATAAAGAACTTATCAAACTTGACACCCAAAAGAGAAATAATCCAGTGAAGAAATGGGTAAAAGATATGAATAGACACTTCTCCAAAGAAGACATCTAGATGGCCAACTGACACATGAAACAAACTCAACATCACTCATCATCAGGGAAATACAAATCAAAACCACAATGAGATACCACCTTACACCTGTCAGAATGGCTAACATTAACAACTCAGGCAACAACAGATGTTGGCAAAAGATGCGGAGAAAGACGATCTCTTTTGCACTCTTGGTGGCAATGCAAGCTGGTGCAGCCACTCTGGAAAACAGTATGGAGGTTCCTCAAAAAACTAAAAATAGAACTACCCTACGACCCAGCAATTGCACTCAGCATTTATCCAAGGGATACAGGCATGCTGTTTTGAAGGGACACAAACACCCCAATGTTTATAGCAGCACTCTCAACTATAGCCAAAGTATGGAAAGAGCCCAAATGTCCATCAATGGGTGAATGGATAAAGAAGATGTGGTGTGTGGGTGTGTATAAATGGAGTATTACTCGGCAATCAAAAAGAATGAAATTTTGTCATTTGCAACTATGTGGGTGGAACTAGAGGGTATTATGCTAAGTGAAATTAGTCAGAGAAAGACAACTATAATATCATTTCACTCATATGAGGACTTTAAGAGACAAAACAGATGAACATAAGGGAAGGGAAGCAAAAATAATACAAAATAGGGAGGGGGACAAAACATAAGAGACTCATAAATATGGAGAACAGAGGGTTACAGGAGGGGGTGTGGGAGGTGGGATGGACTAAATGGGTAAGGGGCACTAAGGAATCTACTCCTGAAATCATTGTTGCACTATATGCTAAATAATTTGGATATAAACTTAATAAATAAATAAATACATAAATAAAATTAAAAATTAAAAAAAAGCACCTTTGCTTTTCCATACAAGAGTAAGCTTAGGAATGTTTTGCTTCATTCTAGGTCAGGCTGCCTCAGATATAGACCCTTTCCTCTGCTGCCTTATTGCCAGTTACATTAAATACAGTATATGACAAGATTTTATTAATACTGTACTGATGTCAACATCCATACAAGCATATACAATGGCCCCCATGCAGAAAAAGATTACAGTGAGCCAAGAGACAGCAGTGATTCCGTTAGTGATAGTGAAAGTCATCCTACACAACAAGCCTCCTCTGTCTTGTCCCTCTCACACCAGCCACAAAGGTTTTCAAAGGCAAGTGCAGGTTAATTTGTTTATTTTTCTTTATTTTTTTTATTTTATTCATTATTTTATATTATATTATAGTTTTGTACTAATTTTCACATGAGTTTTTTTGGATTGTGGAACAAATCATCTGAGCTTCCATTATTTCTCAAGTGGAAATCTTCTTTGATATACATGTGCTTTGGATTACAAGCATGTTTCCTGAATTAATTATGCTCACAAACCAAGGTTTTACTGTACATAAATTTAGAAAAATAACATTGAGCCTATCATGTTATAGCCAAACTACAGTAAACCAATTTTAAAAAGAAAAGTACTCAGAAATAAAAAAGACATCTTACAGACAGGGGCATAATTATAAGAAGGACAGCTTACTACACATCAGAAACCATTCAAACCATAAAATGAATAGAACAACATATTTTAAAATCTGTACAAATGAATACTAGCAATTTCCAGCAAAAATAGCGTTTGACAAAGATGAATGAAAGAAAATTTCAGGTAAACAAAAGGGGAGATGATTTGTTGTCAGCAGACCTGCAATAAAAGAAATCCTAGAGGTAATGCTTCAGGCATAGAGAAACTATGCCAGAGGTGAAAACAGATCTGCAGAAAGGAATGAAGAGTGCTATAAATGGCAAATATGTAGATAACTATTTCTAAAATCTATCTTCTTATTTCTTATTATTTTTTAATTATCTTTGAAGCAAAAATGAGGGGCGCCTAGGTGGCTCAGTTGGCTAAACATCCAACTTCGGCTCAGGTCATGATCTCATGGTTTGTGAGTTCAAGCCCTGCATCGGGCTCTGTGCTGACAGCTCAGAGCCTGGAGCCTGCTTCGGATTCTGTGTCTCCTTCTCTCTCTGCCCCTTCTCCACTAACGTGCTTGCACTCTCTCTCTCTCAAAAACAAACTTTAAAAAATTTTTAAATAAAGAATAAATAAAAACTGGACTGTGGAATTTATAAAAATGTGGAAATGTGTATATCAACAATTGCACAAAGAGGGCGAAAGGAAATATATTGTTACAAGATTTTTACGCTGTACATGAAATAATATAATATTAATTTATGATAGACAGTGGTAGGTTAAAGATGCACATTATAAACCCTAGAGCCACCACCAGAACACTGTTTTAAACCAATAAATCCTCAAAGAAATATAGGAAATAAAATGGAAATCTACATAAAATTTAATCCAAAAAGAAGGGAGAAACAAAAAGGAGATGAGGAAAAAATAGTAAGACAACAGATATAAACATGGTCATTGAATAATTACCTTA
Source organism: Herpailurus yagouaroundi (assembly GCF_014898765.1). Taxonomy (NCBI): domain Eukaryota; kingdom Metazoa; phylum Chordata; class Mammalia; order Carnivora; family Felidae; genus Herpailurus; species Herpailurus yagouaroundi. The sequence continues at coordinate 2,859,975 of NW_024412430.1, forward strand.
AAAATAAATGGAATAAAAAATTTAATTAAAGGCAAATATTACAGACTGGATGGATAATTATTATAAATTAAAGGCAACACTTAGCAGCATGGATAAAAAGTAACAAGAAATAACTATTGGTAAATAATAGTTGTGTTGATCAATGGAACAGTATAGAGACTACAAAGGTAGACCCATGTATATACGATCAATTGATTTTTGACAAAGGTACCAAAACAAATGAATGGCAAGAGATGCCATCTTTCAACAAAGATGCTGGAACATATACGCATATATAAAAAATAAATAAATAATGAACCTTAGCCCTTAACTCACACTGGATCTTAATGAAAGCCAAAAAGTACATGTCACAACACATTTTAAAATCTGAAAAAGTAAATATTAATTATCTCCAATGACAATACCCTTTGAAAACTGAAGGTGAATTGAAGATAATTTCAGATACACAAAAATGAAGTTAAGAGGGATTGAAGGCCTAAAAAAAGCCAAAATTATAAATGTTTTAGAAGAAATGAAGGAGAATATCTCCATGACCTAAATGTACAGAAAAGTTTCTTAGAACACACAAAAGCAGGGGTGCCTGAGTGGCTCAGTCGGTTAAACATCTCACTTCAGCTCAGATCATGAGCTCACAATTTGTGGGTTGAAGCCCCATGTCAGGCTCTGTGTTGACAACTCAGAGCCTGAAGCCTACTTCAGATTCTGTGTGTGTCTCTCCCTCTGCCCCTCCCCTGCTCATGCTCTGTCAAAAACAAATAAACGTTAAAAAATGTTTAAAAAAAAAAAATTCAAAAAAAAGAACACACAAAAGGAAAACCTTAAAGAAAAGAAATAATACATACTGGACTTCATCAAAATTAACATTTCTATTCATCAAAATATTTAAAATAAGATATGAAAACAACCTAAGTGTCCATCAATAGATGAATGGATAAAGAAGATGTCATATAAGGACACCTGGGTGGCTCAGTCAGTTGAATGTCCAACTCTTGATTCCTACTCAAGTCATGATCCTAGGGTAGTGAGATCAAGCCCAATATAGGGCTCCATGCTGATGGTGTGGAGCCTGACGGGATTCTCTCTCTCTCTCCTTCACCCCCTCTCTCCCACCTGCACCTCCCCTCTCTAAAATTAAAAAAAAAAAAAAAGATGTAATGTACACACATACACACAATAGAATATTACTCAGCAATAAGAAAAGAGATCTTACCATTTGCAACAACTTGGATGCAAGAGAGTATTATGCTAAGTGAAACAAGTCAGACAAGGAGAAATACCATATGATTTCACTTACATGTGGAATCTAAAAAATAAAACAAATGAACAAAGAAACAAAAGATTCCTAAATACACTGAACAAACTGGAGTTGTTAGAGGAGAGGTAGGCAGAGGGATGGGTGAAACAGATAAAGGGGAGTAGGGAGTACAAAACTCCAATAATAAAATAAATAATTCACAAACATAAAAAGTACAGCATAGGGGATATAGTCAATAATACTGCAGTAACCTGGGTGACAGATGGTAACTACACTTATCATGCTGAACACTGCATAATATATAGAATTGTTGAGTCATGTTATACACCTGGAACTAATATAACACACTGTTAAACATACTTCAACTAAAAAATAAATTTAATTTTTTAAATAAATCAAATTAAACAGGAAAAAATGAATTGAAAAGTCACAGACTGGGCGAGGGTAAATATATATACGGATAGAGAAAGGGTGGTGGTTGGGGGGGACATACATGTAGAATATAAAAAGGATTCTTCAAAATTATAGATAAAAAGAAAAGACAGCAAAAAAATCTTAATGAGTAGAAGCATGGATATGCACACCAGTAAGCACAAAAAGGTACTCAAAATAATTAGTCATCAAAGAAACTAAAATTAAAACCACAGTATATAGTGAAAATTAACTCCTATACTTTAGTGATAGGAATTTAAAATGATACAACCACTGAAGAAAATGGCAAGTTTCATTTAAGTTAAAACATAAGTTACCATATGGCCTAAAAATTCCACTTCTATGTGTTATCCCAAAAGAAATAAAAACATACGGCCAAATACTTGTACACAAATGTACATATAAGCGTTATTCATAATAGGCAAAAACTGGTAATGATCCTAATGTCCATGAACAGGTGACTAGGTAAACAAATTGTGGCAGAATATCATCAAAATGGCAACATAAGTTGTCCCCCACTTCAGCCCCCATCACAACTTTAACTAGACAAATGAAGAAAAAAAGAGACCTCAAGTAAATAAAATCAGAAATGAAAGAGGAGACATTACAACAGATAAAACAGAAATACTAAGGATCATCGGGGCATCTGGCTGGCTCAGTCAGTACAGCATATGCAACTCTTAATCTCAGGGTCATGAGTTCAAGCCTCATGTTGGGCATGGAGCCTACTTAAAACAAAACAAAACAAAACACTAAGGATCATAAAAGTCTACTATGCACAATTATACAACAACAATCCCAAAAATACCTTCCTTGCAAACACAAAGGTACATTAGTAAATATGAATTATTTTTCCCTTCAATTGACTTCACCCATACAATTTATTTAGGCCAAGTTCTGTTTAATTATTATTTTGAGAGCTTTATTTGTTTCTAACAATTTTTAATATAGTATTTCAGAAAATAAAAAAATACCCATACATCCATGTTAATTAATAAATGCTAATGTTGATACACTTCTTATTTTTACAATTTATGCAAAATTACAGACCTGGTTAAGCCAGCCCTTGTACATCTCCCCTGTTCCACCGCCTCCACCTGCTTGCTGTGAGGAACCCACTATTCTGATTTTGCATACACATGTGTCAGTCTTCATACTTTCCTCCCCAGTATGAGTCCATTACCAATATATAGTATTTCTGCGTATCTTTACATTTTATGTAAATGCTGGTTTACTATAATTTTTTCTCAGCCTTCTTAGAGTTCTACCAGATTGCCATATAGATTTTATTTCATTCCTTTTACCTGCTACACATTATTCAACTGCATCATTATGCCACAAATCCATTCTCATATTGATATTTAGATTGTTTTAATATTTCCCCAGTATAGAAACACTATATAAGTAAGATCCTTGTCATGAGTACCTGTAGACCCATATAAGAGTTTCACTGGGGGAAAGTAACTATAAGTTGAAATCTATTAAATGAACATCTAATTTACTAATAAAAATGAAAAACCTCTTTTTACATGAAGGAATTTACAATTCTGCCAGTAAATTCTGAAAGTTTCTATTTTCATGCATTTATTCATACTTATTGTCAAACTCTTCATTTATTACCAATTTGATAGATTATAAATTATTCTTTAATAATTTTTTTTTTACTTTTCCCCAATATGACAAATTGTTTATGCTTATCATTTGGGTTTCCTTGTCAGTGAACTGCCTGTTAATATCTTTTATGTCATTGGGATTTTTCCCATTTGTTTTATAGTAATTCTATTTATGTTTTCAATATTAATACTTATTTTGTTATATGGACTGCAAATATCTTTTCCCAATATGTGATTTCTCTTTTAATTTTGTATAGAGAGGGTTTAAAAATCAGATTTTAAAAATATTTTGCCATTCTTATATTTATGAATATTTCTCTTTAGGGTTTATAGTTTTTGAATCTTGTTAAATAAATCCTTCATTACTGAGAGGCCATTAAAAAAGACATAAAAGAAGAAATAAATTAAAATCTTCACACACTCGAAAAGAACCAGAAACTATGAAAGAAGACAAGGCAGGTTTGAAAAGAACTGACTAGGGTCATCTGGGTGGCTCAGTTGGTTAAGCATCCAACTCTTGGTTTCAGCTTAGGTCACGATCTCACAGTTTTGTGGGTTCTAGCCCTGCATCGGGCTCTGTGCTGATAGTGTGAAGCCTGCTTCTCTTTCTCCCTCACTCTCTGCCCCTCCCCCACTCGTGCTGTCTCTGTTCCTCTCAAAATAAATAAAGCTTAAAAAACAATGAAAATAACTGAATAAAAATTCTACATATAAAAAGATATTTTCCCGAAATTAAAATTCAATACATTGAACAACAGTTTAGACACAACTGATTATGGAATGAGTGAACTAGAGAGAGTATTAAATTAATATTTCAACAGTAATATAAACAGATAGAAAGGTTAAAAGAACAGAATGAGAAGGTCCAATACACATCTAATGAGTATCCAAAACTAAAACAGAGAGCTAAGTGTTTTGCACACATTATGTCATTTCATTGACTAACATATTGAAGCTGGTATTATTCTTCCCACTTTATGCAAAGAGAGACACTGAGGCTTAGTTGAATAATATGTCTAACTTACACACATGTTGGCTCACGATGGTTAATTGTATGTATTAATTGTACTGAGCCATGGAGTGCCCAGGCATTTGGTCAAACATTATTCTGTGTGTTTCCATGAATGTGTTTCTGGGTGAGGGTAACATTTAAGTGGGTAGACGGAGCAAAGATTGCCCTTCATGATATAGGTGGGCCTCGTCGAATCAGTTGAGGGCCTGACTAGAACAAAAAAAGCTGACCCTCCTGCAAGAGGGGGAAAATTCCTCCTGCTGGCCTGCCTTGAGCTGAGACATTGGGTTTTTCCTACCTTTGGACTGGAACTACAGCACTGGCTCTCCTGGATTTCCAGCTTGCTGACTGCAGATGGTAGGACTTGTCAGCTTTCATAATCACATGAGCCAATTCCTTATAATAAATCTCTTATGTCGAATATTTATATATTCTATTTCTCTGGAGAACACTGACTAATACAAGCACCATTGCTTTTATGGTTAAAGCTGATGAGTGACTATAGCTAGACATCTGAAATCAAAAAAGAGGAGGAGAAGACAAAGAGGTCCATGTAATTTCATATAAACATAAAGCTTATATTCAAAGAACCAATCCCCACAAAGTGGGGAAACTACCTATGGCACTAATTTCATGGAAAATCCTGCTTTAATGTAACAACGCAGAGGTCAAGCGAGATGCACATTGAGGACGCAGCAACATGTTGCAGCTCTGTAGAACTCTATCAAATACTGTTCCATCCAGGCTTCCATAAGAAAGGAACACTTGCATTTCAGAGAGCGGGATAAACACAGAAGGTTAGATTAGGAGAGCCTTTCCCATCCATATTTAACATAACATGATAAGAAGATAGGCTTTCCAAGAACAGAGAGCTGGTGAGCATCCAATTCACCAGCCTCCCAGCAGCACTGGCTGCTGCCCAGTTCTGAGTGGTAAGCATGCAAATTGGGGAGAGCAGCAGGATTTACCCCGGACCCTCAGGAAGAGATGGCCCAGACTGACCACTACTATAAATGCTACAAGATAAACTGATAACCAATGAACGTGTGAAAGATCTAATAGGAATTGCAATCTGGAGCAAATCCTGTAGCATTTGGGATGTTTAGCAGAACAAATGGGTGACATTTAATCTGTGTCTATATTAAAAGTCTTAACTTAAAAAAATATATTTGACTTTTAACTTAATGCTGCATTTAAGCAGTGCATGCACACAGAAAGTTTGGGGGTTGAGGTTTTTGTTTGAAGCACTGTTCTTGTTTCTGCTGTGATAAGGTGACAATAAACAGCAATCTGACAATCACCACCTATTTCTGAATATGACTTTCCTGAAAGAGACATGTTTCCCAGACTGGAAAGCCATACATTTATGTCATGGAGAACTATATAAAACAATGTACTTGAGAGAATTGGATTTGTATCCCTGCTTTGCCACCTCCTATTTGTATAACCATAGCCAACAATATACTAAAAGAAAGTAGCATTTATTGGGAACTTACTGGGGGCAGGAGTTGGCTAAGCACTATACATTTATAATCACATGTAATTCTTAATGACAACTGCATGGGTTGGATATTACGATTTCCACCTTTTAGATGAGGAAACTGGCATTTAAAAAGTTTGTTAAATGCAGTTCCCAAGGTCACTTAGCCTTTCAGGCCTTAGATTTCTTATCCATCAAGTTTGGAGATTAGACTATGAGACTTCAAAAAAATTCAGCGTTAGGGGCACTTGGGTGGCTCAGTCAGTTAAGCGTTCAACTTCGGCTCAGGTCATGATCTCACAGTTCAGGAGTTCCAGCCCCCCATCGGGCTCTGTGCTGACAGCTCAGAAGCTGGAGCCTGCTTCAGATTCTGTGTCTCCCTCCCTCTCTGCCCCTCCCCCACTCGCCCTGTATGTCTCTGTGTCTCTCAAAAATAAACATTAAAAAAATGTCTGTAAAAAAAGTCAGGTTTAACATCTAAGATTCTCTTTGAGAAGCTCTGAAAAAAGAAGGATTCTATTATGATAACATCCCCCATGATGTTTAACACAATGAATATATTGCAATCACTAGTAGATATTTGTTAAAAATTAGCTAGTTTCATTTTCTAAAAAGTCAACCTGTAAGTTTCAGTCTTTATTAAATCAACAAATAAAATGAGTGATCAGAGTCACAGACTGTAAACCAGCATGCCATGTAAAGTAAAAGAAATCCTTGCAGTAAACCAAGTTAAGATCCAGGGGTAATAATGACTTTACAACATTTGCACTTAGGAGTTACAGTGGTGATCTGGGTGGGAGATCCAGTTAGGAAAAGAGTAGAGGAGGGGCGCCTGGGTGGCTCAGTCAGTTAAGCGTCCGGACTTCAGCTCAGGTCATTATCTCAGGGTTCATGAGTTCCCGCCCCGCATCAGGCTCTGTGCTGACAGCTCGGAGGCTGGAGCCAGCTTCAGAATCTGTGTCTCCTTCTATCTCTGCCCCTCCCCCACTTGTGCTCTGTCTCTCTCTCTCTCAAAAACAAATAAACGTAAAAAAAAAAATTTTTTTTCCAAAAAGGAAAAGAGTAAAGGAGTACTGTCTACATCTAATTTTTTTTTTTAAAGTTTTGCTTTGTGTATTCAGCAGCTTTGTTAATATATTTTTTTTTATTGGTAGGGCTTAGGGACCTTCGTTAGGGCAGCTTTGGCCATGATTCATTTGTTGTGATTGTCATTCTCCACTCCATTTATGTCCGCTAGGACCCAACTAACTCAAGAAGCTGGATTTTATTTGGAAACAGGGGGCACTGAACAATGACCTAAATGTGATACATAATCCTTGAGGAATGGATAATCCTTGAGCAACAGCGAGCCACTGAGAACCAAAGCAATGTCCACATTCTCTGAAAGGAGTGATAAAAGTGCAAATCTGAAGTTGTCTGGAAAACCAAAAGGCAGAGTTACAAAACCAAGAGGGAAAACAAAATATGTTTCCCAGAACTCTATGCCCACACAATGGAAAGGTAAAAAGCCCAAAACTTCAGAAAGTGATGAGAAATGATAGACACATAAAAAAATAAAATAAAATAAACCAGAACAAAAAAGCGAGCAACTGAGAGAAGCTGTAATTTCAGGGGGTGCTAAAGTTCAGTGGAGCCATGATACATTTCTTATCATGTAGCAACAAAAGGAAGATTTGAAACTCGCATTTCAGTTAGATTCCGGACGCACTCTATATTTTGAGAAGAAATAAACCATTATTAAGAGAAGAAACCATTATTTAATTACCACTCTTGAATTATATTCTTTATGACATAGATTTGCTCTTTTAGCTTTTAAAAACCTCCTGTAAGAATGGAATTCTAACATTTTATTCACCAGTACAACTTCTACAGTCACTCTGATCCACCTCTACTTTGCCTGAATAATGAAGAAAATACCATCACCCATTTTACAGATATACTGAACACCCACTGCTAGGTATCTTGCTGAAGCATGCGAATGAAAAGGTAAAGTTTCAAGTATCTGCTCTCAGGTAATTCACAGTCTAATAGAGGATTGCTGATTAAACAGTTAATTTCAACACCATTTAAAAGGCACTGTGAGAGATGTGAGATGGTGCTATAACCAAGTCTGGTCCTAAGAGCACAGAAACCTACATTGCTCAACGTCAAGAAAATCTGCCAGCAATTTTTTCATCAGCTTTGGTGAAGGGGGGCTGCTCTTTTGGAGGATACACATGTGGGCCTTTTTTTTTTTTTTTTTTTTTTTGAGTGTGTGGAAATTCTATTGGGAAGGAGGCTGATGTCATGTCATTGGGCCATTTAGTAACAGACAACCATGTCTTCCTTCAGGAACAAAGGCGCTGAGACAAGAAGGAGTGACACTACTCTGCTGCTAACAATATGTCATCTTTACAGCTCTCCGGTGGGTTCCAGGCTTTGTTCTGTGCACATAATGGATGCATTAACTGCCCACTCTATGAAGTAGGGATGAGCATTAGTTCTTTTTTTAATGAGGAAACTGAGGCAGAGAGTACTGAAATGCCTGAAGGCATGAATCAAGAAAACAGTAGGGTCAGGATCCTAACTTGTAAAATTGCCAGAGCCTAGGTGTCTGACCACTGCTCCACACTGTCTCCCTGCCTTCAGTGTGAACACAGTGGCTTTCTGCAGAAGGTTACTAGGGTCAATCGACAATGTCCACTAACTACTTCACACTGCCTCCACCAGGAGGTAGGGGTCTATGACCCTTCCCTCTGAATCTGGGCAGACTCAGTGACCCCTTGACCAATAGAATATGGCAGAAGTGACAGGTGCCAGTTTCTAGGTCTTACGAGACTGGCAGCTTCCACTTCCTCCTCCTAGAACATTCACGACTTGGATTTTTAAAGTCAAAAGGCAAAACATGTATCATAAAGAATATATTCAAAGACTAGCAAGCCCTAAGATATCATGAAAAGATCTGACTGCCCTATTGAAGAGACCACGTGGAGAAGCCGTGAGGTTTTTATGACACTACAAGGAAAAGGGGAGGACACGGCTGAATCCATCCTTCCGGCTATCCCCTCTGAAGCAGTGACGGAAGCATTCTTGGTCCCTCCATACCAGCTTTACCTTCCGCTGAATACCATCCAATGATCCCAGTCACCACAAAGTGGAATAGAAGCTGAGCACTATCCATCATTCTACCCTCAAAATCATGTTAGGTAGAAAAGATATTCTTTTAAATGAATGAGATCTGGGGTTGTCTGTTACTCAGCAATCAATAACCAGAACGGGAGCACGTGGGGAGCCCGGTCAGTTAAGCACCTAACTCTTGATTTCGGCTTGGGTCATGATCCCATGGTTCGTGGGAGTGAGCCCTGTGTCGGGCTCTGCACTGACAGCATCAGTAGAGCCTGCTTGGGGTTCTCTCTCTCCCTCTCTCTCTCTCTGCACCTCCCCTGCTCACACACACTCTCAAAATAAATAAATAAACATTAAAAAAATAAATAAATAAGCAGAATGGATAAACTGACTTGGAAGTGGATATAAGATATGGCATGGGGGGACATAAAGAACCCCAAAGAAAGGTAGGTTACTGGACACAGTGGAACACTCTTCTCACTGGTTGGAGGTGGGAATCCTTAGAATAAGCCAACCATTTAAATAGGGAAAGAGTGAGAGTTCACCAAAGAAAGCACATCTTTGCATTCCAATAGTTATTTCACTCCCAACATTTCTTCCTGCATGAGTCCTTCCTGTTGCTCTTATGGCCTCAGTGAAGTTTTGTTAAGCCTCACAGCTTAGATTAGAGTGAAGGAAAGGGCACAGTAGGACAGGAAAGGGATAAGCCAACTGTCACTCACCATACTCTGTATAGCACAAAGGAAATGCCCTAGTTGTTAGGTCAGACTGCCTATGTCCAATTCCCAGGTCTACAAGTTTCTTGTTTTGTTCCCTTGGACAAATTACTTAAACCCTTTGTGACTGAGATGCCCCGTCCGTAAAGTCAGAGATAGCACTGACTCCCGATGCTTTCTATATCCATCATCAAGAAAAAACAGGGAGCCTCAGAGAGCTTCCTCAGCCTTCCCCTCAGCACTCACACGCAGCCTTACTGCCAACATCTGCCTTGAGTCCAACTTGGCTTCTGGAGGATGGTGTGAAGGGTCTAGAAACCTGGACAGTGATTAAAATGCCTCCAGATGACAAGCATGTTAGGTAGAGAGGGTGAGATGAGAGAACACCCAGGAGTATGAGATAGAAGTTTCTTTGGAAACCTTAAGTGGACCAAAACGACATTATGTCTGGTGTGTAGAGTAGAAGGTGTAGGCAGTGGGGCCAGACAGAAGGAGAGGAGCTGGACAGGAAAGCAAGATCAGACCATGGAAAGCCTTATTTCCCACACCAAAGCCTTATTTCTGGGCTTCCACGTGATAGCAAGTCGGTGGGAGAGGGCAATTCCAAACCCCGAAATTGGGGACATTTCATAATTACCACATACTAATGTTTAATACTAAACATACTAATGTTTAATCTTCAGGAGAAATTTTCAAGGCTGCATTGTTTTTCCATTGCCATTGCAGAAACTGAGATCTAGGGGTATAATCACTAAGATTCACCTGGTTTGTACAGTCTTCTCAGATCCAAACAACCAAAGGCAGAAAATGAAGTTGGTGGTAGAAGCCCACTCAACACCTGCACGTGAAGACAACAGTTACTTTATAAATCTTTCTTCTCTCTACTCTGGAATTTCCCTGTACAGAAAAAGCAATAAATATATCCGAGCCAATCTAGCTCATATACCCAGGTTTACTTCCTAAGCTACAGTAATGAAACCGAACAGGAGCTGGTCAGTTATATATGTCAAGCTTTTCCAAATGATTCTTCTCTGCCAAGTTTTTCTGTCTTGTATCGTAAAGCAACGCGAGACCTTTGTTCAACTAGACAAGATTCCAATTGTCCATATAAAAAATAACAAATGACTTCAACAGTTATATGGCCCATTAGGGCTAACGGTGGGAAACCTACATTACATCCTGTCAATGAGGTAGCACAGATTTGTTTAATCATCAGCTTACCTCGCCCTTTGCCGGCAGTGTGAATGAAACTCATATGCTTTCCTGAGCAAAGTGACTTCTAAATCCAAGTCAGCTGGATTTGGTCTAAATTTTTATGTTTCAATTCCATCTATCATGCTTCATTCAAAACCATTAAGGAGGGGTGCCTGGGTGGCTCAGTCAGTTGAATGTCTGACTCTTGATTTCGACTCAGGTCATGATCTCATGGTTTCGCGAGTTCAAGTGCCACATAGGGCTCTGCACTGGCACCATGGAGCCTGCTTGGGATTCTCATTCTCATTCTCTCTCTCTCTCTCTCTCTCTCTCTCTCTCTCTGCGCCCCTCCCCCACTTGCATTGTCTCTCTCCCTCAAAATAAATAAACTTAAAAAATAAAAAAATAGAATAATAATTTTTTAGAAAACCATTAAGGACTAAAACAAAGACAGCCAGTCTCTCCCAATCATAGACCTTTAACATTTCTAATCTAGATAGAGTTCACTCTCAAGACTCAGAATGACTTACTAGTTAGGAATATTGGAATTTGTCAATAATATGAAACCTGTGTTTTCAACAATATCCCTTGATTTTGCAGTTATTAAACCCCACCAACAATTAGCACCTCTACTGATATGAACAACACAGGAGGGAACAGCAGTCTTCAGAGGGTCCCTCATCTAAGGAAGAAAGAACAAACAAAAGACATATGCTTCTGTATTCATTGGTGGTCAGAAATTCAGCAGATGAAAGGAAATGGAGTTTCAGACCTTTGCAAACTATCTTTATTCTATCCAAAAGGTAACAAAAAGGAAAAAACAATCATGACTTTTCTGGTCTGTGTCAGGATATGAGTATTTTGCAATTACTACTTTCCTTTTAGAAAAAGGTGCCATTATGTTTATATATGGCCACTATTGATTCACTTATTAAACCCTGAGAACCATTCTTTTTTTTTTTTTTAAGGATAACAATTTCCCATTTTTAAAATGTTTTGTAATGTTTATTTTTGAGAGAGAGAGGGAGGGAGGGAGGGAGGGAGACATAGCACAAGTCAGGGAGGGGCAGAGAGAGAGGGAGACAGAATCTGAAGCAGCCTGCAGGCTCCAGGCTCTGAGCTGTCAGCACAGAGCCTAAAGCAGGGCTCGAACCTACAAACCATGAGATCATGACCTGAGCCGAAGTCAGATGCTTAACCCACTGAGCCCCCCAGGTGCTCTAAACCCTTAGAACCTTTCTTAAATCTTCTCTTTGATTTCAGTCTCTTCTATTCATTGTCCATTCGAGTAATTAGCATTGCCTTTCCAAACCATAAACCTCATTATAAACCTTTTTACCTCAAAATTCTTCTGGGATAATTCTAAAATTCTTCAGGATAAATGTTAAATTCCTTAATCTGGCCCCTTCTCACCCATGACATGGCTGTGATTCCAGCCCCAGGGTAAAGGGTAGGTGCAGTCTAGAATTGAAAGAACATACTCTTGCCACATGAAGTCAGCAGTACACGCAATTGTTCAGTCGAGACTTTCACCGTTTATGTTCCAGGCCTTAAAGAAGAGGAAAGCCAGGCCTTTCAAAAGGCCTGAGGTCTTCAGTATAGATTTTGGGGTATCACATAGGGTCACATGAAGTGGGCTTTGTGGTTGCCTCCTCAGACGAAATATTATCCTCCTGGAGAACATTTCTTCAGTTCTCCAATTTCTCCTTTCTCCTGCTGAGAAAAAGCTTTGAACCTTGAGCTGGATTGACTCCAAGAGGCTGGGACTGGCCTAAACCAGGCGAGCCCATGGCACCTCTCTTGCCACAGTGAATGGTTCAGGGATGGGTACATAAATTGGCCCTGATCCAAACAGCTCAGAGCATTCTTGTGGCTCCTAGGATTGCATCAGAGGCAGGCACATGATCTAAGATGCTCCAGTCATAATAAAGCTCTGGACTTGGAGGAATGCGGGAAGACATTGTTACTTCCCCTGACTGTGAAGAAGGAAACTTACAGCCTGTGGCTGTTACCACCTACTTTGCAATGAGCATCAAGTCAACATGAATGTGGGCAGAGGGTGATGCACAATACTCAGAGAAACACACACACACACACACACACACAAATAAGATGTTTCATTCCTGAGGACACTGTGGGCATTTGGATTGAGTAAATGAGTCAGTAAATTCCCTTTATTATTGAACACCAAACCTATCACTTAAAGCATCCTAACATATCCTGTACCCTCTCTCTTTTTCCTCTTCAAACACAGCCCCCTCATCCTCATAATTTTTTTTTTTCTCTCCTCCATTCCACCTATTTTATCTCTGGATCTCAGGAGGGGCTGTCAGCATAAAAGAAAATTCCTTCCTCTGAGCCAGCTGGGACCTAGCAGTGGGTAGGTGCTTCCAACCCTGTGGACGGAAGAGGTAGCAGGCTCTTCTTAAGAACTAAGTTCAAGGTTAAATATCTTAGAAACAATTAGATCTTTCTTCTCCATATCTCCAGCACAGTCATTGTGTTGAAAATGTTTAGTCTTTTGCCAACTTCAATTGTACTCCCAAAGATCCCCTCTGTTAACTAGACTTCAAGTTCACAGCAAGACCTAGGGAAACCAGGGAGAAAGTGAGAGGTGGGGGATGGAGAAACACAAATTACTCCACAATGCACACAGAATTGCTCATGGTCCCCTGAAAAGCATGGCTTTAAACAGTCCTCTGCCTTTCCACATACCTCCCCTCTGCCCAGAATCTCTCAACTGAACTTATGGCCTTACACATGTTGCCCTACCTTTGAAGACTTAACTAAAGAATGAGGTGATTCTTAACTAAAGAACGAGGCACAAATGAGTATTCTCTCCATCACGTCCTCACTATGGTATTCTATCCTAGCTCCTGCCACTTTTTTAATACTTACTTGTGTTTAATTCTGACTCCCTTACCAGCCTCAGATGATAAATGCCACTGGAAAGCAAAGTCCCTGTCATACGGTAAAGGTTCAAAAACTTTTGGTTGCTATATCTCATCTATAAGCTAAAATATGAAAAGGATTAGCTTTAGACTTCTCATATAATGGAAGTCTTCAGTGAATATTATAGGCAGTGGAAGAAAGAAAGAGTTTTGAAGGTAAGATCTGAACCCTTGTGTGAATATAAAAAAGAACTTTGCACTAATGCCTCAAACACCTAACCCTTGTGTTAAATCCCTCAGTCAGCAAACAATCACCACACTACCTACTGCCAGACCCTAGACAATTACCGGTGTTAATTGATCCGATTAATTGCTTCACCAATCACAGTGCTGCCTCCTTTAAATTTAACCTGACAAACCGAATACTTATCCCAAACTCTTCAAAAACCCTTTCACTTTTTTTCAAAAGGGTGCATTGCAAGTTTGAGGCTCCTCTGAGCCAGCAAGAAACAAACGCAGCTTTTGTCTTTCAGACTTGAGTCTGGCGTCTTGTAAGTTGTGATTGCTTTTAATAAATTACAGTTTTACTTATTGACGAGACCTGAAAATACACCCAACCCACAATGAATGTGGCATTTTTCAGGTACGTGGAATAAAGAATCTACCATCTAATCTACATTTTCCAATCCCCCCCATCCCCTTAACCTCTCTGTAGGCATTTTGTTTTCTGTTTTACCGACTCAATACATACAAATGATTCCTTTCGTTTCCATTCAAGAAAGCTCAATGTCAGCTGCTTAAAATTCTAAGAAATACTTGAAGAGATCTTTGGAGAAGCAAGAAGCACTGTGTGGTCTAAGATATAAATAATCCAAAAATTAATGGCTTACTAGCTCAGGTGCCCAACCAAACCATCTGAGCTACCTAAGGATTTAAATTTCAGTGCAGAGAGCCTCAAAGAAATCTTCAATACAGATTTCCATCAAAACAAATTAATATTGTTTTTAGTCATTTTAATTCTGGAAGAGATTTTGCTGCTGGTATTTTTAATTATATCCTTCTTTATAATTGCATTCAATCTATTTGTGTAATATAGTATCTTTTAATTTTAAAAATATCCAATGCAGAACTTCAAACTGTACCAAGAAATGGACTCTGAAATTCATCCTCTGTGCTTGGAACTGACATTTCATTTACAGTGGGTGTGGCAGATGGGAACTGGGCCGATGTCCGTTTTCACTAGCTGGTAATAAAGTGGTTCAATCACAAGAATCTTCCTTTTCTTTGCTGATGGTTGAGATAACATAAAAAAGCACTAGCACAGATACTCTCTTAGAGAAGCCACTAGATAGACATTTCGTTCAAAGATGAAATTCAGTGTAAGAAAAGTAAATATTGTGGTATCTGTTTTGCCAAACCTACCTAATTCTCTCCCTCCCCAGCACATGGTGGGATTATGCTTACTTGCCGTCTTATGTTTGGGTGGGGTGTGCCAGGAAGAGGGGCCACTGCAGACCATTCCAGTTACCCTGTGAGGCCTTTCAGAGCCCTCTTTTCCTTCAGACATGGAGACTGGCTCTCCTGTCATCAGACCAGACCCGTAAGGGATTATTGTGAACAGAACCTTCTGATGGTATGTGATGAACATGAAACATGAACCAGAAGTAAACCTTTGGTGTTTTAAGCCACAGAGAGTGTGGGTGATGTGTCCTTGTAATGCAACACGGTCTCTCCTGAGTGATTCAAGGGTAACGTGGCCCATCCAAGGAAATGAAGTCATACAGGTACTAAAACTACATCCCGATAGAGTGATTTCACCTGAAAGTAATATTTTTTGGATACTGATAATTTTTTTTTACACTTATTTGTTTTTGAGAGAAAGAGAGAGGCAGAGCACAAGTGGGGGAGGGGCAGAGAGAGAGGGAGACACAGAATCCGAAGCAGGCTCCAGGCTCTGAGCTGTCAGCACAGAGCCCGACACAGGGCTCGAACTCACAAACCGCGAGATCGTGACCTGAGCTGAAGTTGGATGCTTAACCGACTGAGCCACCCAGGTGCCCCTGGACCCTGAAAATATCATGCTAAGCATAGATGTCACTTAAAATTCTATGGATTAAGAAACTTCAAGTACAAATAGCATGAAAATGGCCTCTCATTTCACCTAATGTTAAAATCTCAATTGACAAACTAAACTCTAACAGTGGAGGCCAAAGTAAAGTGAAAATATCTCAAACTCTTTACCACACACTTCACGCTCTTGCCCCAGTAGGGGCTGGGGCTGCCAGCCTAATTGAGGTTTGTCTGCTGACTGCTGTTACCCCAGATGCTGTCACTAATAATTACAGCCAGTCCTCTTTGCTAGTTTCCTTCTTAGCATGAGTCAACAAACTTCGTTTTAAGCTCTGTAAGAAGCACCGGTCTTTCTTTTGTTCTTGGCAGAGGGAGGAATATTTTCAGAAAATAACCTTACTATTTTCAGAGGGGGGTCATTATCAGCCACAAAATGAGAGTAATGTGCGCGCCCCCCCCCCCCTCGCCCCGGAGGGAGGGCTCAGACACCTAGTTAGCAAATTCTGAGCTCTTTGACCCCAAACCACAGAAGCCTCACCATCTTGAATTAACTCGAGTTGCAGAAGCAATTCAGGACGACACATCCCCTCTCATGCTACCTGGCTGGGCTTTAGTTTCTGGGCGAACAAAGGGAGTTTGCAGAGTTTTAGAGTTAAAAATAAAATCACATCATTGTTGGGCATCGTAAATCTTCACTGCAGGAAATGGTCACGCCACCGCAAATTTCCCAAAGATCAGCTAAGTGCTGGTGACAAAAATGCAGCATACTGCCTGCTGCAGACAGTGTGTGCGTTAAGTCTTGCTGGCTCCTTCAGCTTGTAAAACTCAGTCTGTGCGGATGATACTGGGCGCCTGGACATCACTTGTGTCTCAAAAAGAACTGGCAAATATTCTCAACACATTTGTAAATGACACTCCTGAAACCCTTCTTTCTCCCCTCCCCATTTCTTCTTCCCCCCTCTTGTAATTGAAACAGTGCTTGGGAACCAAACCCTCCCTTTTCCTGAGTTCCTTAACATTTTCTCCAAGAACAGTCCTACATGATTCCTAAATTCAGCTTGCCTTCCTTTTACGTTGTGGCAAAGTGCAATTACAGTTTAAAGGGAATATTTATGTACATTAGTTAACGACATCATTGCAACTTACTGCTCACACATCAACACTTAATTAGTGTAAGCATAAGTGACATAATTGCTACAAGGCATGCATTTACTAGTAATGTGAGGTAATTTCATGCACTATGCACATTTTAAATATCTACTTTATACTTTGTCAGGCTGAATTTTTTAAATCAATAAGGAATATTTACATGGATCAGAAGGCAGTCTTCTTCCCTACCATAGACAAATATACTGTAAATGGCCTTTTGACACATTTAATATCCTGCAGGGTTTTGAAAGCCAGAAAGGTTAAAGATGGGCTACAGACCCTGCCCTGAGGGATAAAGAGAATCCCCTAACACATGCAGCATCATCCACATTAATTACATGCGTTGCCCTCTTTCATGTACAACTACGTAATATGCATTTAAATCTCCCCCCAGGCCTTACAAATTCTAGTTGAGAAATTATTTTTTGAAATATGGTGGTTCTGTAAAATGGGGAGTTTCCAAAATCGCCAACACTTCTAAGAAATTATGAAGAGTGGCTTTCTACAATGCACATTTATTCAAAGCAACTCCCTGCAGGGATTTCTCCAGTGGCTTTTCTTCTGCTTCATCCTCAAGTTCAAACCCCAGCATGGGACACAGCCAACCCTTCCGGATCTGGCTGTGATTCACTTACAGCCTCCTGAGCCGGGGCATTCCAATCACTCCCAAGGCAGGCTTCTCTCTCCACCCTTTCTCATGCTACGCCCCCTTCCTGCTGCAAGCCCTCTAGTCTCAGCTCTGTCAGGCATGGGCCTCTGCATGCTTCTGTCTCCCTGATCACACCATCAATCACATGGCACGGTGCTACACACACACCTGTCGCCCCGTTAGATCTGGGACAAGACTCACATGATGAATTGGATTTCACTTAGCTGATCCCCCATGTAGCTGGGTGAATACCATGTCCTACAGAGGTAGAAACGCGTAGTAACTGAGAACCTACACTTTAGACTAAAAACATCCTCAACTCAAGGTGACTTAACCAAAATCCTTCTCCTGCCTCAAGTTCCTCATAAGGAGAAGGGGAAGAAGTGGCTGAAATATCAACCTTACAGACTGGCTGAGCCTAGTTAGAGTCCTTGGGCTATATAAATGGAGTTTTCTCCCCCGCTGCCTGTCTGTCTGGTACCCGAGCCCATTTTTATCCCTGAACTTGAGGATGAAGGACATTTTTATCCCTGAACTTGAGGATGCATAAGAACATAAGAGGACAGCCCTGCCATACCTCGCATACCCAGCTCTCCCAGCCCAGGTTAGCAATCAGGCCCCCTACTGCTCTGGAGCCAAGTTTTAAAGGTCATGTCCACAGCAGTGCTAGGATTCTGAATTACTTTTTTCCCCTAAGGAAGGCAATCAACACTTCACCTCAAGATAGAAGTGTCCTAGATTTAAGTTCCAGCTTAGCCACTATGTAAGTTATTTAGCGACTCTTTAAGTGCCAACTATACACCAGGCAATGTGTTAGGTATTCAGGAGGCAATGGTGAGTGAAAGCCGCCACCACGCTGGACACAAACAGTTCCACCTGGGCCTGAAGCAGGTCTTGAACTTGTCGGAGGCTGTTTCTCTAATGTGGAGACAACACCCTCCCCCCACCTCACTTAAAAGTCTGTGATGAGAATAAAAAGAGAAAGCGTATATGGGAATATATTACACACTGTAAAGCGTTATGCAAATCAGGACTGTTAGATTCAGACCCCTTCCCAATCCTCTCCAAATCCTCAGTCCGTATTAAACTAGCAGCGCACGTCACATAGCCAAATGCACTTTCCTCTACAGTTTCTATCTGCAGACCATGTTACACTCCCCGTAAGTTCAGATCTTCCTGCTTGACAGGCTAATGTGCCGTTGCCAGCCCCCTCGATATTAGTCTAATTCTGATTTGAGGCTACGGAAGTGACAAGTGAAGCTATTTTAGAGGTGCCTGGGGTCGTAAAACATTTGGAAAATTATTTTGCTGTCGCACTTGCATCAGAATAGATCTGCATGAAGATTCTGTGGTTCTGAAGCGAACATGAGGGGCCTTCCTGCCTGTGCTCTGGAGAGAGCTTGGCATGATGAACAGTGCTGTCATCAGTCACTCTGCTGAATGCCAGGGAGGCCCACTCGGAACCCACTGAGCCAGGGCTTTGGGGATTTGCCCTGCAGCTCTGAGGAAGCTTTGCCACAAAGAGTGCCTAGAAGGATCCAGGAGCAGGAAACGGAGAGTCTCTTGCCACCAAGATACTTTTTTTGAAGTGTCAGAAATGGATGTCTTTTTTCAATAGGAGAGATCCAGGAAGCATTGAGGGAAAGTATCCATCTTGCACTTTTTAAGAGAATAACAAAGAAATGTTGCAAAAGTCAAAATTGAAATTCTCTAGCCGAATTCTCTAGAAACTGAATTTCTCTCAGTTTGTGAATTGAGCCTAGCCGCTCCCTTTATTTTTTTTTTTGAAGTCTACTTATTTTGAGAGAGAGAGAGAAAGAGAGCACACACGTGGGGGAGGGACAGAGAGAAAATCCCAAGCAGGCTCCACCCTTCAGAACGGAGCCTGACATGGGGCTCGAATCCATGAACTGTGAGATCATGACCCGAGCCGAAATCAAGAGTCAGAGGTTTAACCCACTGAACCACTCAGGTGCCCCCTAGGTGCCCCCTTTAAATAATCATAGTAATGAATCCAATGAATATGGGAGGAAAATGGCAAAAGAGGGATTTGTAACAACAGCCTTCAAGTACGAGTTTTCCAAAAGGGCTGGAGGTGTCACAGAGGTATCTTAGTTTTTACCACAGATGGAAATGAAAGGTAAGGAGGAATCAAGGATGGAGGGACCAGAGTCTGCAATATGAACACCAGGCCCACACAGTTAACTTCTTCACATTTACCTGTGTATTTCTGCGGCATATACCAGGGGAATCTATACACACAAAAGAAGAGCTCTACTCCCAAAGCATCGAAATAACTCAAAGCACAAAGGTAACATCTAGATATTTTCTTCTCAACCTAGCTAACTAAGGACTTCTCAACCTGAGGTCCTTTAGGATTAGAACCATTTGTTATCCATTTTTGTACCCACCATAACACAGTGCTTTTACGTAGAGAATGTCTTCCATGGGTGCTTACTGAACTAATGAATGACCAAATAACTATGAAAGAACTAAGAGAAAGAAAGAGGAGACAAGCAAAGAGGAGATTGAAAAGAAGGAGAAAAAAACAACTGTACATGGAATAATGAGCATATAAAATTAATTTTAGATAAAATAATAAAATTAAAAATCCAACAGGATGGTGATTTGTCCAACCTAAGCTGCTTGACCAATAATAAAAAAAAAGAAAAAAAAAAAAAAAAAAAAAACACCGGTGAGTTGAGTGCTTTGTCCAGGGAAGCAGAAAGGCACTGCACCATGGTTTTCTTCCTGTCCCTTGCCTATCTCCCCCACCATAGACCCTATCTCACTACAAAGAACTACGAAAAAGAGGTACTTTTCAGATAAAAATTCCTTTTGTACATGACGAGTTTATCTCAGCTTTGTGATTCCAACAGCCTTCTATAGATCTATAATTCTGGGATGTGATAACTGAAATTACTCTGCCTACTGCCATCCCCTAATTCTAAGCACAAAGGTCGTCCACACATAGAGCCACCATCATATGTCATACCCCGCTAATGCACTAGAAGGATTCAAAGTGGTGTATCAGATTCAGCAGCTTTCAGACAAAGAATATTATTTTTAATGCACTGTGGCAAAGTAAGCGTCAATGGTGCTTTTGACCTTCATTATTTGTTCTGAAGAGAACCACATGGTTCTCAGAGCTTGCAAGAGCATATTTCCACAAACCCCATCAAGTAACAATTATTGATGATTCTAATCTCTTTTAATAAATATTTTAGAACATGGCAGAATCATGGTGTCAGTAGGAGACATCCTCAAAATGTCCTCCTGGATAGGGGCTATTATTTTTCTAGTTACACAAAAGAGAGAGCTTTTATCCGCCTTCTCAGTAGACTGATTTATTCACGTCACAAATCTCCACATCAAGATTTTAATAGCGAAGAAATTGTTACTCCTATGTCATCTCTCGAACACTTGAACCATTCTTGTGCTCCATTTTGCCTCTTGTATGTCAACCTACACCTATCTGCACCTCTAAAGCTCTATCTCTAGGCCCTGAGGAAAAGTTGCAATTCAACAAGGATATATCCAGGCCTGGTATAGACGAGAGACTCTTCAAGATTCGCCTGGATAAGCAGAGATGTACTCCAAAATATGTCCAGCCCTTTTTTATATAACTCATCTTGCCAATGTGGCTTACCATATAGTGTTTCCAAAACCACAATTTACAATTCACAATAGTACATGTGTCATGTCACCCACAAAGGCGGACATCCATTTCATAATAATAACGACATAAAAACAATAATAATACCAACTTAAACTGCAACTTGTGGTTACCTTCTGGCTCCTCAGTGATGAAAACAAACACAACAGAATTCAAAATATAAACTACTAGTGAAAGACAAAGGCTTGCATCGATTGTATTTTACCTCTGAAGGATCTAGAGTCCTTAAAACACAGGCTGGATATTTTATACCCCTCAGTTCAGCTGTGCCACACTTCAGTAAATGGTGGGCACTCATTAATTCCCACTGACCATGACTGCCTGAAGAATGAAAATCTCCAGCTAGGCTTTTCAGAAAAATTGAGAAGTGAAGCCAAGCTTCAAAAGGAGACCCACTGAGTCCCGCAGATCCTACCTCCAAATTGCGTCTCTCCCAGATCCCCCATTTCACTCCTCTGGGCCTGATTCACACACCATTATCTGTGTCCAGGGCATGTGCTCTTGCTTTCAAACAGATTCCAGAAGCAAGGGCCACACTATAGTTCATCTAGAAAACAAGTAAGTACATCTAGGATCGGGCTGGTATCAGACTTCTGTCTCATCAGCAACCCTGCATGTGAAAAGTTAAAGACATATTCAAAGTTCTACAAGATTCTGATTCTGATATTCTATAGCCATACAAAATACCAAGGAAAAATTATGATAACATAAAGGTATGTTGGGATGTGCACAGACACAGAATGCTGATAGATCAAGCACTATTTGTAAGTCTGACATTTGACACAAAATGAAGTTGAAACCAAAACAGAGGAGACATAGGATTCCAAAACAAGAGAAGCTACCCCAAAAGTGCAAGACATACTCAAGGCTTAACAACTGTTGATGCTGTAAGCAGATTACAAGAGTGACCAGCCCTGGGGGTACCTAGGTGGCTCAGTCGGTTGAGCGTCTGACTTTGGCTCAGGTCATGACCTCGTGGTTTGTGAGTTTGAGCCCTGCATCGGGCTCTGTGCTCACAGCTCAGAGTCTGGAGCCTGCTTTGGATTCTGTGCCCCCTCTCTCTCTCTGCCCCTCCCCTGCTGGCTCTCTGTCTCAAAAATAAGCAAACATTAATTTTTTTTTAAAAGAGTGACCAGCCCAGGCACAGCAGGGATCTGATGTGTCTAGAAGGAGAAGGAAGTATTGTGTATCGTAAAAATGAGGCTGAGTAATTTTGAGAATATGGTTAAAAACTACTATTAATTTGACAATTATTAGGCAAAAACAAAAATTCAGTAAATAAAGGATAGGTTCATTTATAAAAAGCCAATTTAAAAAAAAAAACAGGAAAAACAGAAGAGATACTAGAAAAAGCCATTGTTTAAATATGAGTCATGCTAAAATATGGCAAAAATGTAATAAAAGTGAATCCATTTGGCTTTGACACTAGGAACATTCTTTTTCAAATGGCATTTTTGTCTTAACACTGGACATAAAAAGAAGGAAATGCAATCCAACACCTTTATTTGAATTTACGGTGAATAATATATACATGGCCATTAAAACAAATAATATTTATTGGTTTCCAGCCTTCAGTAAAAGCTAAAGACAAAGCCCATAATAATTATGGTTTCAGAAAGGAAGGTAAATGTTTCACTGTGACTATGTAAATTAAAAGGAGAGCTGCCAGAAATTGAGAAGTGGGAGGACAAGAGAAGGAAGACAAGGGATTGCAGGTATATATATTACAACACTAATCACGAGGGGAACTAAAAAGAGCAGTGTATAAAAGTGGTTGCTTTGGAGGAATGAAACCAAGGTTGAGGAAGAATAATCAGACCCCTCTCTGCTTACAAAAGCCAAAGTAAACGGGGCGCCTGGGTGGCGCAGTCGGTTAAGCGTCCGACTTCAGCCAGGTCACGATCTCGCGGTCCGTGAGTTCAAGCCCCGCGTCAGGCTCTGGTCTGATGGCTCGGAGCCTGGAGCCTGTTTCCGATTCTGTGTCTCCCTCTCTCTCTGCCCCTCCCCCGTTCATGCTCTGTCTCTCTCTGTCCCAAAAATAAATAAACGTTGAAAAAAAAAAAATTAAAAAAAAAAAAAAGCCAAAGTAAACAACACGTATACCAGATCATGTTGTACACCTTCAACATGTACAATTTTTAAGTCAATTATACCTCCAGCAAGCCAGATAATAGACAATTATACCCTTTGTTTCTTTTAAAACAATATAAATAAAATATATTAACGTGGACAAAGGGAGATCTGAAATGAAAAAGCACAGCATCATCTCAGATATGTTGATATGGCTGTATGTATGCTCAAGAAAAAGCCTCAAAGGATATAGGCCAGCTCATTCATGTTTTTACATTCAGAAAATGGATTGCTCGCAGGGTTTCACTGGCTTCTTTACATCTTTACATATTATTTCTTTTTATTTCTTTTTTTTTTTTGCAACTAGCACATCTTAAAAATACAAAAAAAAAAGTTTTATTCTTCAAAATCAAATTTTAAAATATGTCTGTAAGAGGTGCCTGGGTGGTTCAGTCAGTTAAGCTGAGTTAATTTTGACTCAGGTCATGACCTCATGGTTTGTGAGTTCAAGCCCCACCCTGGGTTCCACACTGACAGCATGGAGTCTGCTTGCGATTCTCTCTCTGTCTCTCTCCCTCCCTCCCTTCCTCCCTCCCTCCTTCTCTCTCAAAATAAATAAACTTTAACAAAAGAAAAAAAACATGTCCTTAAATCATACAATTAATAAATTATAAAAAATCAATATATGACTTTTAGATTTTTTTGTAACATTTGAAAGTATTTTTAATATTTTAATTCTTTATGTTAAGTGGGATCATGAATATATACACTAATATTTTACATAAATGGGACTATAAAATACCATAATTTTTTCAAGCTATTCACCATCCTTTTATTTATAACATGTTCATCACCAACTACCCAAACCAGTAAGCATGTCTATTTGTCAAACACGTGTGTTTTTTCCAGAGGATAAGATCCTGAAGCTAAGAACTATGTTTTAATAATTTTGTATCCCAATTCCTTGCACATAAAAGGCATGCAATGTGAATCTTGATCAATCTGAGAAAAACTGATGTACCGCCCACCTGTAAGCATAGTTACCAAACATTCCCCATTCCCTTTGTAAATATTGTGTTCAGGGATACAACAAAAGAAGAAGGATGACTACTTAACAATGCAGAGCCCTCATGTTGTTCCATCTTCCCCTCCTGACACTAAATTCCTGACTCTCTAGAGAGTTAGGAGGGATTTTCTTTCCTGCTTGATCATTCCACCTGAAGAAAGTACCTACTGTTTTCTAAAAGGTAACTTTCCACCATGAGGGCTTTTCTGGGAGTTCTAATGGGCCCCCAGCAGAGGGCGCAGCGGTGCCCAAAAAAGACCTTACCTGAGACTGAAATGGGACAAGAGATCTCCCCTTCTGCCATCAGATACCCATCTTTTGAGATTGTCTACAATGTTCCTCATCCTCACAGTGAGATGATAGGCTAAGACTCCAATTTTAGTGATTCATCGCTCCTCAAATGACTGCCCTACTGTAGCACCAGAGAGGACAGGCAAAGCACTAGGGTCCCATGGGTGACAATTATGTCACTTTGGAGAAGAGCCCAAAGGAGCAGGAAGAGAAGGCGACAGAAAAACAATTTCAGATTTTATAATTTCTTCTAAAGTAATCTGTCAAATGACCTCAAAAACAATGGTAGTCACCATCTTTCCTATGAAAATCACTTAAACTTATTTTTTCCTCAAAAACATTTTACGAGTCTCTTGCTGTAAGTTAAATTAAGACTACATTTCCTATCTGGTGCTCAACAATACTCAGAAAAAGTATGGTATGTTTTAGAAATAGATGGAGATTAAGAAGTACAAACCTCCAGTTACAAGACAAATAAGTTACTGGGATCAAAAGTACAGCACAGGGAATACAGCCAATAATATCACGACAACTTTGTACGATCATGGATGCTACCTACACTCATGAGCAGTTCATAAGTGTGTAATTGTCGAATCACTATGCTGTACACTTGAAACTAATATTGTATGTCAACTATACTTCAAATGAAAAAAAAGAAACTTTTTCAAACTGAAAACCTGAAAATTACTGTAACCACCATCCAGATAAGAAAACAAAAAATCACCAGCATTCCAGAAGCCACCTCTTCATGACCCCACCCAGCCAAAGGTAAACAACATGCTGAAGTTTTATCACCATATACTAGTTCTGCTTGGTTTTGAAATTTATATAAATAAAATCAAGGAGAAAAGTGCTCTGTAAATAGTAGCTACCATTGCGTTACAGCTATGAAAACTTTTGCTAAATAAAGAATAAGAAGTTAAACCCCCAAGCCCCAGTAAACCTTAAGCAAACCTTACAAATAACATTCTAAATCGTATTTGTCCACCTTGTAGATGGAGAAACTGGACTCAAAACAGAAGTTATGTAACTAAGTAAAGATCACACCTTAAGCTCAGTAGCTAAATTGTGGTTTGAACCTAGATATTGTCACTCAATTTCATGCAGCCAGATGAATAAGTAAGATACTGCACTTCTACCAGAAAATCATTACCTCCTTTAGGACTCCTAAGTCTTAGAACATTGAGCTGAGCAAACACCTGGTTCCCCTCTATGAATGCATCATCCATTGGCAGCATTACAAGGCAAGCTCTTAAAGGGCATGAGTGCCAGCCTAAAGACAGGTACGTACCATGTTTACATTATATGTTTACTCCTATTAAAGGAGTTTCAAGCCATTAGGGGTTCAACCAAGGAATGGTTTTATTTCATCACCATTTTCAAGTTGAATAGTGTTAAGCTTCCCCAACCCATTACTTAAGGACCTTTTAGGCAAACCCCGTAGGTTTCCAGGCACTTTCTAAAAACCTAGTCCAAAAATCAAATCAATCAATCAATCAATCCCAGTCAACATTTCAAGCTCATATCCATTCAAAAGCTAACCACTTCTTGTATCACAGACTAGCTCAGTGGCTCAAAAAGCCTAATGTGAAGAGGAAGGCATGATCTGCTTGTATACTCTTCCTTCCCCACTATGCCGTTGAATTACAGAATGGGAGAATATGGCATACTTCTGTGTCATTTCTTTGCCTCTTCTCCCCTCCATCCTGATCCTTGCAGTTGAGTCTAAGGAGGAGAAATAAAAAAAGGCGGAGACACTCCTGTGTAACTGGCCATCTGTCAGTCATGAGGAGACACCACTGGTCTCCCTTGCATTTAGTCTGGTTCTAAGTAATGGTGGTGGCCTATGCTGTTATGGAAGCAAGTGCCAATGTTATGGCCTCCATGCTGACCAGGATTCTCAAGAGCAACTCTACATACATATTGACCTGGATAATTCTTTTGTGTGTGGGATGCCCTGTGCATTGTAGGATGTCTAGCAACACCCCTGACCTCTATTCACTATATGAAGGAGAACTCTCTTCCTAGTTGTTGCAAATAAAATTGCTAAGTATCCCCTAAAGGGCCAATCCACCTTGGATGAGAACCATTAACAAAGATAATACAGGCACAGTTCTTGAGCAGCCTCAGGAGCAATGTTTACTTCAGATTCTTCGCTGGGTGGGATATCCGCTTGTTTGGCCTAGATGTCACCTGGGCAGGCCAAGGATATAACTGACCTTCAACCTCTCTTGTTTTTAATGTGCAGCCATGCTAACAATTGTGGTTTTCTTTTCAGCTAAGAGCAGCAGAAAGTTGGAATGTAACCATACTTAGATACAGGGTCCTTAAAAAGGCAATTTGGTTAAAATGAGGGCACTAGAGGGCCCTAATCCAACATGATTGGTGTCTTTATAAGAGTACGTTTGGACATAGACAGGCACAGGGTAAAAGCAATGTGAAGACATAGGAAGAAGAAAGCCATCTACAAATCAGTAAGATACCTTAGAAGAAACCAGTCCTTCCAACACCTTGGTCTGGGACTTGTAGCCTCCAGAACTGTAAGAAAATAAATTGTTGTGCAAACCACCCAATCGATGGTACTTTGTTGGGGTAGCAGCAGCAAACTAACACATACCAGTCTAGTCCTATTTTTATCAACTTGGGGTGGGGAGATCATTGAATAAGAAGGGCAGATTGTGCCTCTTCTTAGTAAGCTCTGGACAGGTGTCTAACCCCAGTTTTTGGTATTCCTATTTAAATGAAGGGTACTTGTACACTCTTCAACTCTGAGCCTTCATCACCAATTCTGGAGCAACAGAAGAAAAAAAAAATCACACTCACTGTCATAGTATATACACATCTACTGGGATTTTAATAGGATCCAAAAAGAAAGCCATACTTTCAGCATTACAAAGAGAAAAATAGCTCCTCTATTGTCCACTGCTATCATACATCTCATAAATGCCTTGTAAGGCAATAGCACCTTACGTATATGAACCTGGGTGAAGGTTCTATGATGCAGTGACATGTCTGCTTGGTGATTTCATGGACAATATACCATAAACATGGCCGACTTATGGAATAATCTCTTCACATTGCTAGCTGGGAAATTGTTTTCAACACTGGTCAAGGTCTGGATGGCATCCTTCTAAGCAGACATAAATCACTACCTTGAGTGCTTTGAACAATTCTAGGACAGGAAATTATCTTAGCAGTCACCTAACCTAATCCCTCATGTGCTGTTCAATGACTTCCATCTACCTATGACCATGCTAGCTTACACATAAAGAAGAGCACTTGAGAGATAAAACCAGGTGAGGATTCTAGATGCATAAGCCAAACATGGAGGGTGAATGAAGCCTTATGCTTACTCACAGGTAAAACTTTTTGTTGTTGTTGGCTATGATTGTTTTATTTTTTACATCCAAATTAGTTAGTGTATGGTGAAACAATGATTTCAGGAGTAGATTCCTTAATGCCCCTTGCCGATTTAGCTCATCCCCCCTCCCACAACCCCTCCAGTAACCCTGTTTGGTCTCCATATTTATGAGTCTCTTCTGTTTTGTCCCCCTCCGTGTTTTTATATTATTTTTGTTTCCCTTCCCTCAGGTTCATCTGTTTTGTCTCTTAAAGTCATCATCGACAGATGAATGGATAAAGAAGATGTAGTATATATATACAAGGGAGTATTACTTGGCAATCAAAAAGAATGAAATCTCGCCATTTGCAAATACACGGATGGAACGGGAGGGTATTATGCTAACAGGTAAAACATTTTTAAAGAAGCTCGTCTTTGAGATTCCTCATTGAATAGAAAAACACCATTTACATTCCTGATCACCTCCCCCTCAGCACTTTGCCATTCTATGCCCCACCATGTGACTGGGATCCATTAGGTGTGAATACCATGTAGAGTGAAGAGAGGACATCACAAGAATTTGGTAGGCTAGTCTAGCCTAGGACAAGTAGTTGGAAATTTGACCTTGGGCAAGTCCACTGGCCACTTCTGACTTTTAGTTTCTTCATCTTAAAACAAGGAAATAGTCATAAATGTTGCTTTCAGTTTTTAAATTTCCCAAATCTCATCTCATTATATATAATCATATAGAGAGAGATATATAAGTCTTTATAAATTTTTATAAATAAATTTTACATATATATGATTTTGCCCATAACCCTGCTGATAAGCTTCCCCTATCTGTAATACATAAATCTCTTCATAGATACCTTTCCACTCTGGGTAATGTTATCCTTGTGAAACATCCTTGAAATTGCAGCTAACTTCTAACAAGTCTGGAAAGAGATGTGAAGGGGGTCAAATAATGTGTTAGTTTTCTATCACGACCATAACAAATAACCACAAACAGAGTGACTAAAAACAACATAAATTTATTATCTCACTGTTCTTTAGGTCATAAGTTTGAGCTGGCTCAATGGGTTTCTCTAATCCAGATGTCACAAGGCAGAAATCAAGATGTCAGCTGGCTGGGCTCTTACCGAGGGGTTCTGATAACAATCTGCTTTCCAACTCATTCAATTTCTTATGGTTTTAGTACTGAGGTCCTATCCTCTGGGGCTGCCCTCAGCTCTTGAAGGCATCTCTACAGTTCTTGCACATGGGCCTTGCTCTCAGAGCCAGCAATGGCATGTCTAACCCTTCTGATGCTTAGAAACTTTCCAGCTTCCAGCCAGAGAAAGTTCTCTGCTTTTAAAAGCTCATGTAATTAGGCTGTGCCCGTGGGAATAATCCAGGATCGTCTTCTCTTAAAGTCTATACCCTTCATTACAACTGCAAAGTCCTTTTCCTTGTAACATATTTACAGGTTCTAGGAATTTCGGAACATTTTAGGGAGTCCTTATTCTGCGTACATGGTGAGAGGAAAAAATGAATTAGGGGCACAGAAACAACCTTCTCCATAGTATTGATCCAGGGATTTTTTTTTTCTCTCTGATTCAATCAGACACTTAAAATAGTAGCTTACATTTGATGGGCATTATTAGAAGTGCAGAAGTTTTGGGTATTTAAATGTATTACCTCATTTAGACCTCATAAACTCTTCTGCAATAAATCCTACTACCCCATTTTACATCTGAGGCAACTGAGGCTCAAAAGAACAAGGATTTAAACCCAGTTTCTGTTGATTCCAGAATCCCACACCCTCGACACTTTACTGGTAAGAAGTCAGAGGCTCAGAGATCATGTGACTTGACCAAAAATACACAGATTAACTGTTAATGAAAGCGTCAGGAACAAAATCAGATCCACATCTGTCTTCACACACCCCGCTCTACCTGGCTGGCCTTCCATCTCACACGTGCTCGATGCCCTGCATTCAGAGTTGATCCGACCACACATTTGTCCATACAGCACCACAGCACTAGCTTTTCCTACACTCTTCTCCACGTCTCTGCGAGTACACATGCTGCTGTGGTCACACTAGCTTTGAAACAGTGGGGCATTTTTTTTTTTATACTATAAATGCCGTACTTTATAATGCTAACATATAAATTTGATAGAACTGGGCTTTGGAGCTTAGACTCCCATAATTAACTTCTAGCACACTAGGCAGAAAAGAGTAAGTACCTAGACCAACAGGAAATGGAAGAAGGATAGTTCACCATCAGAAATTGTGAATGAATGATTACAGCCTATAATATTCACTCTTCTGTTTCATCTGTAAGCACTTGCTCAAGCATGTAAATATGCAAGTGGTCCTAGAACTGTTACAAACCACGGCATAATTGATGACACATAATACTAAAGATTTATTCACGCCCCTAGGGCCAGATATTCATTTGAACATACTAATACAGAAAGCAATTAAGGAGCCCTTTCCATAATTCACTGATAGGCCATTCTGAAGTTTTATTGAAGTTTCTTTCAAGTGTGGATGTTGACATCATGACCATTTCCGTGAAGAGTACTATTTTCAGACACATTCAGCCAACTCAGGAAGTTACTATCTAATCCTCACTTAATGTCTTTAAGGAATGGGGTATTTGGCATAAATTAAGTGTTCGTGATTGTTCTCATAGTGTCACTCAATTAATAATATATACATATACTTTCTCACGTAATGACCAGAGCAGCCCATACAAGATGGGTGTTTTTATGCCCCAAATGCACATGAGAACACTAAGGCTCACAAAGGATAAGAGGCTTATCCAAGATCAGACAACTAGGAAGAAGCAGAATCCAGAATTCGTAACCACGTTGGTCTGATGCCAGTGCCCATTCGCTTGAGTGCCTTCCCTGCTACCTAATCAGTATCTTCTTCAAAGGCCAAGTGTATAACCTTTTGGGATTAGCTTTTTTCACTCAGCATAATTCCCATGCAGAGACATCCATGTTGTGTGTATCAATACTTGGCTCTTTCTTATTGGTGAATAATATTCCATGGCATGAATGTGTATCAGTTTACTTAACCATTAACCCACTGACCAAGGGCCAATCTGAAACATTTATTAGAGTGTCTGAACTTGCTTCCCTCATGGAAGAAGACTTGTCAACTTATCTAAAGAAATTTTCTTTGGCCATGTGAAAGGAACAATAAATTCACCTTAAGTTCAAAAGAATGGAAGGAGTTAATCATTGCTAAGGACTTATTAAATGGTTATTATTTAGTTTTCAAAGTAAACCTAGACTTGTAATTATATATCCATTATACAAGTAATAAAAGGCTCAAAAAGTTTAAATTCCCACAGCTACTAAAGAGCTGATTAAAACCCACATCTTTCCCACCTTAAATCCAAAACCCTCTGTCCTGCACTACACCACACTGCCTATGAGGCAAAAGAGAGAAACCAATGGGAGACCCTGGATTGAGAAGCAGCACCCATCAGGAAGAACTGTGAAATCAGCTACCATGAGCAGGGCAAACAAAAATTTGACTGCCTCCCTACCAGGCTGTCTTGACCATAGTGACTTTTCCTACCTAGATTCTTTCACTTAACGTTCCTGTAACCCAAAACAGTAACCCCCAAGTCCTGCTATCCCTAACAACAACAACAACAACAAAAACTCCACCAGAAAAAAAGCGAATAAAAAAGTTAGAATCACTTGACGGTTACAATGGCAAATGTGGTGTGGCAAAGGAATCTCTGATAACATGTGCTCCCCACGGAATTAAGGACCAGAAGATAAAATAGCCTCCCCTCCTTTATTCCTCCCACATGCTGACATGGTCTTGCTCCATAATTTTTTTGTCACAGCTTTCAGATAAATCAGTAGAACCACTACCTCTCTTGTCAAGCTGGTTTCGAATGACACTAGAGCACAGAGCTGGGGTCGCAGGACTGTCCCCCTGCCAGCTTCCTGTGCGTTGCCACACCCCGCCCACTCTCGGAGAAGACCGCAGCTTGCTTACTAGACAGAGATAAATTCCTCGCTGGCATGCTCATCAGACACGAAGCTAAACTCATCTCTTTCCTCCCCTCCTTTCCTCCCTCACTCCGGTTATTTATAGAGATCACAGGTGAATCGGGGGGAATTATTACAGCGCAGTCACTGCTGAAAGGCTGGGAGCTAAAGAAGATGGATTATCATGGCTCTGACATGATTTGTATGGATTTCCAAAATTAAGCTGTTCGCTTAGAGTGACCACCTTCCTCCCGCCCTGGGCTTCGCAGCTGCCCTGGTGATAACCTTCATCTGCACTTGTGAGCCCAGAAAGCTGAGCACGTTTCCCATTACCTTGCAAGCAAGTGTGTAGGGTTCTTCTGGCCCCTCAGTAATAGCAGGGCTGCTGGTGAACAGAGTGATAAACACCTACTGAGAGGGATGTAGCGTGAAAAGATCTCATCACCTGCCATTAGCTCCCCGATGAATAATGCAGCATTTTCCGTGGCAGGTGTCAGGGGTGGGAGGGAGAACTGCTCCCGTGAATGCTCGGGTGAGCACTTCCGCACAGAGTTAAGAGGGGAGAGCAACAGATGCATGTGACAAAATTACACAGCTATTGTGTTTTAAAAGAAAGGGGAACTTTTACTTCACAAATACCTGGCGGGGCTCCTCTCCTTCTGTCTCTACCCTTAATGTCAAGGCAGGCTAATGCCGCCTTCTCTGAAGCTTTGACCATTCTAATCTGGACCCCATGCAAAGGGATACTTTCTCTCTGATTGCATTGCTCAGCTAATAGCACGATTCTCCCTCTGGGTCCAGGTCTTTCTCTGGCTTGTGTATCTTGGTCTTAATATATATTTCTCCATATATATATATGGATCTTGGTTGCATTTTCATTACATTTTACAGGCTTGAGTTAAATAGATATATCAAACAGGAGCAGATGTAATAATTTGTGTGCATTGGTACCCACATGTGCATGAATACATGCGTGCAATACACATTAAAGTGGAAATTTTTGCCCAAAAGATAGGGTAGCTAATAGGCTTATTACCTTTAAGAATCTGCCTGAAGAGAATAACATCAGTCTGGAAGAATCTGAGACAAAAATGGAATCCATTATTGGTTATTCACAGCACACAAATTCACCTATCCTGAGAGCCACAAATCTGAGCCTCAGATCCCAAAAAGAAGAAAATTTTCCATTAAGGTTAGGTCAACGTTCCTCAAGACCGGCCCAACTTCTGAGCATTCAGGAGTCGCTTTTTATTTTTCTGCCAATTATCCTATATTCTCCGATATGGCCAGACAGGACAATTTGATTCCAGGACTAATTAGTCACCACCCTCACATCTAAATTCTACCGTGTCTTAGGCCAAAATGCCAAATTCTCTTGTTGGATAGAGGGTTACTGTTCAAAATGAGAAGGAAAATTCCCAATGACGGAAATAGTCCTCTGGCTAAAATTAGGCTAGAGAATTTTGAACATAGCACATACTACCACCACTAAAACAGTCCCTGAAGAGAATGTACAGCTTTTCTGGCCCCCTGACCCTAATTCGGGGTCTGCCCTGGTCACTAAAGCAAAGGAAGGTCCAACCCTTTGCCCTTCAGGGCCAGGTGGGCCAGACTGAAGCACCATGTTAAATTAAAACAAAGCTTGCCTTTGACACTATACTGACACCCTTCTTCGTCACTTTGGCCGTCGTTTTTCAGAACACATACCCTGACAAGGGTGAGTTCCCTTAGATGGCTGACAGGACAGAAATGGAGCTATCCCAGAGAATTAGGGACATAAGTCAATGTATCATCTCTTTTACCTCATTACCCTCATGAGACCAGGATCCATATAGTGTCTTCAACTGCCTAATAGTATCTAGTTTAGTCTTGCCCTCCTCCAAACCATGCCAGCTTCCCTAATTACCACTAATACATTTCTTCCTCAAAACTCTCAACCCCTTGTTAGAAATCTATCAGATGAATTCGGCTCTGGGCTGATGGCTCGGAGCCTGGAGCCTGTTTCCGATTCTGTGTCTCCCTCTCTCTCTGCCCCTCCCCCGTTCATGCTCTGTCTCTCTCTGTCCCAAAAATAAATAAACATTGAAAAAAAAAATTTAAGAAAAAAAAGAAATCTATCAGAATCCATCCATTAATTCAACAGTATCTGTTAAGCATAGATGATGTGCCAGGAATACAGTTAATGCTGGGGCTGATCATGTCCCTGCCCGAGGGAGAACTACATTCCAATAGAGGAAATAGGTAATTAGTAACCAAATAAACAAACAAGCATTTAGGCATCATAACCACTGCTATAAAGGAAATAAAACAGTGGGCTGGTGTGCTAAATATTAACCAGGAAAGCGACTACAGTAGTGAAGGCCATGTACAAATGGACATCTGACCAAACAGTAAGGAACACAGAGCCAGTGGCATTAGTCCAGGTCCCCTAAGAAGCAGATTTCAAGATGGGATCAAAGGTGTAAAGATTTTATCTGAGAAAATTCCTCTGTTGGAAGGAGGGAGAAGTGGAAGCCTGACATTGTCATTAGGCCATCACGCAAGTCTGACCCCATGTAAAGGAACGAGGGAGAGAAAGTTGTTTCAAGAGTCCTGGGCTGCTGTGCAATATAACAAAGATTTGGCAAAGCAGCCATGGACTTCTGGGGTCAAAGTCACCAGACAAAAAAGCCCCATGTCTCCTAGGAATAAGGCTCCCCAAACATCCTCACAACATGCTATCTTCACAACACTCAACCACTGCAACCAGGCGAGCAGCCCTGGGAGGTAAGTCCTTGATGCAAAGTCATTGATAGATTTCTAAGCACAACAACCATCAAGGGGCCTTCAGTCAGTCACACTACAGGTAGAAGACATGGGAAACTCATTCTCATGACAGCCACAACAGCCATATGAAGAACAGAAGAAAGAGAATTCTAGGGAGAAGGAACAGCAAAGATAACTATATGAAGGTCAAAAATCACCTGGAATGAATGAATCTTATTACAATGTATGAGAGTAAAAAGAAGTTTTCAAATGGGGAAAATTGAAAACAGTGTTTGGGCCCATCGATATGATAATGATCATTTAAACCATGCCTATTCATGAATGAAATACTATGTGGTCAATAATGTGGATTTTAAAGTAAGGGATTCCAATCTCCCTCCACCCCAATGACAGACACACACACACACACACACACACACACACACACACACTTTATTCCCACAGTAACAGACTGATCAGTCAGGTTTAGTGATAAGACACTAGCCATATCGTTAAAAAAAAAAGTATATAAAAGCGCTGAGCAGAGAAGCTAAAAGTCAAGTACACATGGATGTGAGGGACAGAAGGGCTCTCTCCTCTTTATCAGACTAGCATTTTTCTATGGGAATTCAAGACACACTGGGCTGGGATTCTGGTGTCCCAACTAAAATGAAAGGAATTATCAAAGTGATGGAGGAAGGTAATTCTGAAACATGACAGACAGACCCAGATATCTGCGAAAGAAAGAAGTGAAAACTCTGCTCCACACTGAATGTTTCCAAACTAAGCTTAGAACAGAGATGTCTCAGAACCTCAACTATATGATCAGAGTGGCCACCAAGATAATTTTTTCTTAGAGGGACTGGATTAGAAAATGGTTCCATGAATCTGGGTCATGATATTATACATCTATTTGAAAATAATTCAAAAATAATCAGTCACTTATTGTTCAGTATCACCAATACTGAACAATACTGAACAATATTATACATCTATTTGAAAATAATTCAAAAATAATCAGTCACTTATTGTTCAGTATCACCAATACTGAACAATACTGAACAATAAAGGTTGAAATCAAATGTACATCTTACCTGTTTAATTATCCCCAGATCTTAATACCGTTGTTTGCCCTCAGCAGGGATCAAAGACTTGTTTCTTGAATTAAGTTTCAATATATTAAATGGCTGAGAACATTGTCCAATGGAAGTCTCAATGTTACCCATTAAGCATGGTCTTAGATGGTTTTTCCCTACTCTAGCTACCTTGTGTATATTTTGGAATTAGTATTGTTGGGTCTTATTAAGCACGATGGTTCTTGTTAATTGGTGATAACATTTTTATAAGTTCTAGTCAATGATCAATTATACTAAAGAAAGCCCTGACAAAGCAGAACTTAGATTTTAGTAATGAAATGGGGGACAAAAGAAGTCATGTGAGTTAAACAGGGTTGCACAGAAGAAACAACTATAATGGGTTAAACTGTGCCCCCCAAAAAGGTATGTTCAAGTCCTAACCCCCAGTACCTGTGAATGTTAACCTTATTTGGAAATAGAGTCTTTGCAGATATAAGTAAGGTATGTTAAGATGAGGACATACTAGATTAAGATGGGCAATAAACTCAATCACTGATGTCTTTAGAAGAGAGACACACAGAGAGATATATAGAAAAGTCATGGGATGATAGAGGCAGAGATTGGAGTGATGCAGCTACAAGCCAAGGGATGTCAAGAATTACCAGCCAACACCAGTAGGTAGGAGACAGACATGGAACACGTTCTTTCTCAGAGACTCCAAAAGGAGCAAACCTGCTGACACCTTGATTTTGGACTTCTAGCTCCAGAATTGTGAAAGAATGCATTTCTGGTATCTTAAGCTACCAAATTAGTAGAACGTGCCAAGGCAGCTCTAGGAAACTTATACATCCGCTACGTTCTCTTTGATGAGGGACCCATGTTACAAAGTGCTTAATGAAAAACACACCAAAAAAACCTAATCTTCTTAAAGGATTACACTGAAACAGAATGCATACAGACTAGAGTATGTCATGTCACCAGCAGCTCTCCTCTGAAATGAGGCCATACCCACCACCTATGCCCTATGTTGTAATGGGCTTGAAGGCTATCAGAGCAGAAGTACATACGGAAGGGCCTGGATCCAGGCATCTTGTTTTCTAACCTGCTCAGAGGAGCAATTTACCACTCATAATGCTTGGTGAATGCTGCCTTGATGAGTAGTACTCAGGGAGCCTGGAAAACAAAACCAGGCCAGCCCCTCAGCAACTCTGAGGAGCTGTTAGGAAGCCAACAAGACTGGGCCACTTGAACATGCCTCACCAAGTTCATCAGAACATGCCAGCACACATTATTATAACTGAAAATCATATACCAGAACAGACTCTTTAGGGAATAGTTTGTTATCACCTGGCTGTTCAGTAACATAGCTTCTCCTGGATGCTGTTAACTATATCACAATCCATAGACAAAGCTGAACGATGACGATCCTCTTTTCCAATTACAACAACTGTATCCTCTGCATACCAATGTTCTTGAAATGTGATGAGCTCACAAGATTGTTTAAAGCCTGGTCTCAAACATTTAGGTGGTTCTCTTAGCAAAAACTAACGATGGCTTCCTAAGGACTTTCTCAGTGTTAGGAATAAGGAACAGGAAAATCTTTTCAAAGAATCATTCAGTGCTATTGTTAATGTTGTTACTATTGTTGGCTTCTTATCTGAGAACAAAACTGCATATTCCCTTAAATGTGAGGGAAAGGGTTTTCCTTTAGACGTCAGAATTACTAAAATGTGGTGTGTGCACATGTATACATACACACATACATTAAGGGTATACAGTGAAAGCACAAGAAGCAAAAGAAAAAAAAAGGTCAAACATATTTTTAAATGAGGTCTATGCTGATATTTTCAGATCCTGAAGTAAATTGAAACTTTTTACTTTAAGAACATCTAAGCAGTTGTTGGGCTTTAAGCATATACTTCATTTTCATATAAATGATGCTAAATACATTGCTCTGAGATATCAAATCTATGGAGGATTATTCCTTTCTTAATAAAGAAGATTCATTCCTGTGATATGCTTTTTTTCCAGTTACTCCAAAAGCAAAACAACTAAAGAACCAGAGGGCTGCTTTCTGCAATATCAGATAAAAGGAAGATGGTATAAAAGTTATTTAACATCACATAAAACACTGTAAAATGTGACAGTACTCATCAAACATACACACAGAGATCTTGCACCTAGGGAAGAGCAGAGCATAGTTTAAAAAACAAAAATGTTGAAAGAGAATGATACGGCCTAGGGCAAGAGCTTGAGTAGGGGGAAGTACAGCTTAAGGTTAGCTTTCCAAAAGATTGTTTTATGGATATCAGGACCCTACAGCTGGCAAAAAGTTTCTAAAATCTGTTAATATTTAAGATGACTCCTAGCTGGTCTACATACAAGACGTTTTTACATTCTGGAAAGCTCGTCTTCTACAAAGTAAAGCAGCAGAGGGACCGGCTTCCACAGACAATGGGAAGATGTAGCCAACACTTACTGACTTGTCTATCCAAATTCTCCCCCTCAACACATATGATTACAACATTGGCCTCTCAGAAGCCATGACCTTAAAAATACCCAGCCTGGCTTGGGCCAATTGGATGGATCTGCTTTGCCCTTCTTGCCACTGGGGCAACGAAATTCTTCTCAGGGAAGGAATTAGGTGTACATTATAGACATGGTCTGTTTGGTTTCTTGATTGGAGAAGGCATAAACTTAGAAACTCTAAGCACTTTTTTTCTGCTACGTATGCATAGATAGATTCAAGTCTGCAGTAAAAGGGGAACCAAAGAAGTATGAAAAGGAATATAAAAACTAACAGCTGTATGGGGGAAAAAAAAGATGGTAAGAAATTCTCACCTACGATTTAAGTTCCTTGCTCTAGTTTGTTCTTGAGGACTAGCTGCAACCTACTATTACAAGATGGTCTCTACAATATTATAATATAGAACTGTAAGATTTTTCTGTGGGCTTGTATTGTTTTTCAATTAGAAAGTGACAATAATACATAAACCGGTAGCAAAATAAGTAAACTGGTAAAGCTAGAGGAGTTAAAACAGAGTGATGTAGTGAGATTTCAATAATTCTCAGTAGAGACATCTATAATTCTTGTCATGCCATAGAATACAAGAAAAACTAGACCTATGTGCATGATAGTAAAACAATTTAAATATAAAGGAAACAAAAGGATCTTAAAAGTAGTCAAAAATAAAAGGTACTTTACATTCAAAGAAGCAACGGTAAGACTGTCAGCTGACTTCTCAACGGAAACGATACAAGTCAGAAGGTAACGGAATAGTATGTTCAAAGTTGAGAGAAAGAACTGCCTGCCTGGAACTCAAAACCCATTGAAGATCTCCTTCAAAGAGATAAAAATAAAGACATTCTTATAAAAACAAAACCAAACAAATCCGTCAACACCATACCAACTCTAAAGTGGGGAAAGGAACACAAGAGAGAGAAGGAAAGAAGAAAAAAGCAAGGAAAGAAGGAAGGAAAGAGAGCAAGGAGAGAGAAAGAGAAAAAGAAAAAAGGAGAGGGGAGGAAAAATTTCAAATGGAGGTAGGGAGAGAAGAAAGCAAAACTCTTCTTTACAGAAAAAGGAAAGCAAATGTGGAAGTATTTCAGGATTTTCATGATGCTAAAGTATGACCTCACAACAACATAGATTACTTATTAAGGATAAAGGATACGAAAAAAATGTACCTATATAATGAGATAGGAATCACCATCTCAAGCAAAACAGTCAAGCTCAGCATCCCTAATTTTAAGCAACCTGACCTATGTGAGCAATGGGAACAACATGTTACGATATCACCTATAATATCACATCCCTATGAAATTTTAGGGCAGTTTTTTAATTAAGATATAATTGACATATAACATTTATTAGTTTTGGGTGTACAACATAATGATTTGGTATATGTATATATCGCAAAATGATTGCAATAAGTTAACATCCATCACCACATGTACTTTATTTTTTCTTGTGATGAGAACTTTCTTTTTTAAAGATTTATTTATTTATTTTGAGATAAAGAGGGAGCATGAGCAGTGGAGGGGCAGAGAGAGGGAGAGAGAGAATCCTAAGCAGGCTCCATAATGTCAGTGCAGAGCCCAACACATGGCTCGAACCCACAAACCGTGAGCTCATGACCTGAGCCTAAGTCAAGAATTGGATGCTTAACCAACTGAGCCACCCACCTGGGTGAGAACTTGCCCTGTGATGAGAACTTTTAAAATCTACTCCCTTAGAAACTTCCATACACAACACAGTATTGTTAAGTATTGTCACCATGCTGCACATAATGTCCCCAAGACTTATCTTTTTCTTTTTTTTTTTTTTTTTACATTTATTTATTTTTGAGACAGAGAGAGACAGAGCATGAACGGGGGAGGGGCAGAGAGAGAGGGAGACACAGAATTGGAAGCAGGCTCCAGGCTCTGAGCCATCAGCCCAGAGCCCGACGCAGGGCTCGAACTCACGAACCGTGAGATCGTGACCTGAGCTGAAGTCGGACGCTCAACCGACTGAGCCACCCAGGCGCCCCAAAACTTATTTATCTTTTAACTACAAGTTTTTACCTTTGACCACCTTCACCTATTTTGCCCCCTACCTCCTCTGGAAAACACCAATGTGCTCTCTGTGAGTTTAGTTTTTTAAGATTCCAAAGATAAGTGTTATCATATAATACTTTTCTTTTTCTGACTTATTTCACTTAGCACAACGCCCTCAAGGTCCTTACCTATTGTTACAAATGGCAAGAATTCTCCTCTTTTTTCTTTTTTGGCTGAATAATATTTCCCTAATATACATCACAGTTTCCTTATCCATTCCTCTGTCAATGGACACTTGAGTCGTTTCTTCATCTTTGCTACTGTAAATAGTGTTGTGATGAACATGGGGGTACAGATATATTTTTGAGACAGTGATTTCATTTCCTTTGGGTAAATTCCTAGAAGTCAGATTGATGGATCATATGGTTTTCTATTTCTAATTTTTTGAGAAACTCCCATCCTGTTCTCCATAGTGGCTGCACCAATTTACATTCCCATCACCAGTACACAAGAGTTCCCTGCTTTCCAACACTTGTTATTTATCTCTAAGTGTTCTTAAAAATATATACATAAAACACTAACTTGGACATAATCAAGCTTCTAGACATAA
This sequence comes from Herpailurus yagouaroundi, assembly GCF_014898765.1. Taxonomy (NCBI): domain Eukaryota; kingdom Metazoa; phylum Chordata; class Mammalia; order Carnivora; family Felidae; genus Herpailurus; species Herpailurus yagouaroundi. The sequence goes on from NW_024412430.1 coordinate 2,900,956, forward strand.
CGTCTGATTTACTAGTAGTTCACAGGGTACAGTTACACCTTCCAACTTACTAGCATTTCGTGACTTAAATGAGATCATATGGAAACAATCCGACAAATTCAAAATGAAGGCCATTTCTTCCTACTGGCCTGGACTCCTTATAAGGTCTATGTCATGAAACAATAACATCATGGGAAACAGTTCTAAGGAGATTTAATAATCAAAATCAATGTGTGAACCTTCATTGGAAACTCATTCTGTTAAAATCATCTACAAAAGACATACTAGGAAAAAAAGAGCGAAGTTTAAATATGGACTGAATAGTAGAATAAAGCAAATTACAGGCAATTTTCTTAAGTGGGATAATGGTATCGTGTTTATACAGGAGAATTCTTTATTTTTAGATGTGTTGAAATATCGAGAATAATACGTCATAATGTCTAAAATATACAGCAAAGATAGAGTTAATTGTTAAAATCTGGGTGGAGAACATACGGAAATCAATTTGCTACTATTTCTTCATTCCATACGTTTAAAACTTTCCCTTTTAGAAAGTAGGGAGGGAAATAATTTTTTTAACCCCTGATCGGAGCAGGTTAACCATAAAATTAAATACTCCTCATTTAACTTTTCTTTATTCCAAATGACCACCCCCCGCGCAAAGGGGTTGGGGGGGCGCAATTTACTCTTTTCTTATAAATAGAATGGTTATAATTTCAGACATGTTTGGATACAGATGCTCAAATGGGGTCACCACAAATCTTTCTGGCCGACTCTTGGCTATGCTTTCTGCTGAGGTAAGCTTACAAGAAGCAAGTAAACCATCAGTACCCCTCCTTTACATCTTACCTGCTTGGCAATCCTAGTAAAAAGAAAATACCTCTTCTAAATAGTCCCAGCAAAAGTCCTCAGATCACCTTAGATCACATCTCAGAACTAATCACTGTGTTAAACACATGTGACTATGCCAACTGGCCAGTTTGGAGACAGGTCTTAACTTTGGAATCAAAGATGGAGTCAACTATGCTGATTGAAAGTGATTTAGGGTGGTTACACACAGGTTAACAGAAGGAAAATCTTGCTATTGTCACAGAGTATGTGGGAGGTGAGAGACGGGGGGGGGGGGGGTAAAAAAAAAAAAAAAAAAAAACATGTGGGCAAAAAATAATGACCAACTGTAGATTCCTCTCTCTTTACTGGAGGTTTGGGAATGTAGCCAACCCTACAGGACATCCAAAGTAGGGACTAACATCTTCAGCAAGGCAGGCCCAGAGAGAGGAAACTGGCAGGATATTATTTTACCAATGTATCAAACAGGATGATTTCAACCATAAGATACAGAGCAGATGAGTAAAATGTGCTGCAAAAGAAATTCCTAAAGCTGGGACATCTTTGAGGTACCCATAAATGCAATGTCTCCTGCATCAGGCCATAACAACTGTCCCTCATCAGCTCTAAGAAGAGTTCTAGTGCCCCTCCAGATGACCCTCTTGGAAAAAGGGGACTCAGTAGGTTCCTTCCAGAACAGCTCAGCTCTTTCTCCTCAATGACCCTATCTGGCCCAGACAAAACACTCATTTATCACTGGCACCATAAAATCTGTTAGTACCACACATTCCACGAAGCCACCTTTCCTTGCCTGGCTATGAGAGTAACTTGCTAACCAAAGTCCCTGGCCTTTCTCAGGAAAGGTCAAGTACTAGTTCCTTCTGCTCTATCAACCCCAATGACAAGTACCAATGACAAGATCTCTGTGCTCTTTTCAAAACCCTCTCACTTATCAAGTGAAGGGTAAGTCCCACTGTGAGAAAGCAAAATGCCACAGCTCTCCAACAACTTTCTCCAAAAATTACTCTCCCTGCTCACTTTAACCTCAAACTGTTTACACTCCAAAAAGGATGCTGGGTGAGGGTTTACAAAACTGGGTTTTTTGATACCTCTTTTGCAAATCAGGCATCAGTGACCCAATACCACCACCATCGCTCTTTGGAATGACCTATTACTAGGCAACTACTTTTTTTTGTTCTTGGGTCATGAGTCATTCCTGAAATGCCAAGAAGCCCATATTAACATCTCATTATACTTGACTGGCTGTACCTTACCAACCAAACAATAATAAAGTCATTGCTCTAAGGGAGAAAGGCCATTTGGTAAGCAACCAACTGTGTATCACACAGCAAAATTCACATTTTACCTGGAACAGGACCTATTAACCTTCAAATAGTTGGGGACAAAAGGAAGATATATAAGGAGGTTTTATCTTCATGGGACTAAAATGTTGAGATTTGACTTAAAAAAAAAAAAAACAGACTTCTAGACTCTAAGTGTCTAAGCTTCCCTCTGTGTATTCTAACTGCCATATTTCCAGGGCCTGGCAGGAAGCCCAAGGTCTATAAATACTTATTGATTGGCTGACTACAGACCAGCCACTTCATTATAAAAGACTTTGTTCTCAAAGGATTCATTACTGCCAGTATCCTTGCATATGTGATTGCATAGTATAAACATGGACGATACATTCTATGTATTTTAACGTCTATTCTTGAAATGTTCCTGCCATGCCGTGTATTTGCCAAGAGTAAAATTTAAGAGTTTCTGCATAAATACAATTTAAATCCACAATCCAATTAACGCATTAAAAGCTGACAGAGTTTTGCTAAAAATCATCATTTGTCATGTATTCTGTGCCCTGGTATTATCCCCACAGATATATAAGGCTAAAAAAGGCCACCTATTACTGGAGAGATGTATCTAAAAAATCTCTCAGGCTGCCTGTAATAATCTCCATTATGTATAATGACCATTTTGATAATAGTCTTTAGAAGAGGTAATGGCCCTGCTGAACGGTTATTACCTGTCTGTTCATGCTGGAAGCAAGATGCAGAAGCCAGAGGGGACAGTCAAATGGTCCTTGTGGTGTATTCTGAGGAAATAAGAAATATTTAACAGAATGCAAGAAACAGACAAGCGAGCGCCTTTTGCGGAAGAACTGGCCGCCTCTCTGCCACAAGCCTTCCTGAATTTCATAATTTAAAGCAAATGCTCCCAATAATGGACCTGCTCTCAGCCTTCAGACCAATTTCATCTGAAGCATCACTAGCTGGTCTATTACGAGTAAGAGGAAAAGACAACTGAACGTTATCATACTCCTTCCTGTATTATTGTTGGTGGGATAAACCCATGACAACAGCGACTCCAGTGGGGGACAGATGATTGTCTAAGGCCCACAAAAAGGAGGCCTACCTGTGGCTTAGGTCAAACTGGGGACATATCATGGTTCCAAGGACTAAATGTGAGCCAGGCTCAGCCACAGCTATATCTAGAAAACATACTGTCCCTCCATAAAGCATCATTTCAGAGTCTCCGTGGCTTCGTGCCTATGGGGCAAATATAAACGCCCCATCTCCTCAGAACAGATTGTGTAAAGGTTAGAGAAAGCTACCCGTTATGCTTACCTAAGTCACCCTTCTGTTTCCACAAAATAGAAGAGGGAACAAGCCTGGCTAAACACATAACACAAGCTTTTGATAGGGAAATGGTCTGAAGGAGACTTTTTCCAAGAGTTCTGCAGAATGAGGCCACAGTTGTTTTTAAGAATTACTGCTGGGGGCGCCTGGGTGGCTTGGTCGGTTAAGCGTCCGACTTCGGCTCAGGTCATGATCTCGCGGTCCGTGAGTTCGAGCCCCGCGTCGGGCTCTGTGCTGACCGCTCAGAGCCTGGAGCCTGTTTCAGATTCTGTGTCTCCCTCTCTCTCTGCCCCTCCCCTGTTCATGCTCTGTCTCTCTCTGTCTCAAAAATAAATAAACGTTAAAAAAAAAAATTACTGCTGGAGGAGGGGGAGAGTGGATTCCACGGTCACCTGAGAGCAGACAATTCTGGGTTAAACTAATATAAGCAGATTTTGTTTTTGAAGGAAGATTTCTTAGAGCCTTTATCACATTTGTGCGCATGGTGAATCTGCAAAAGGGGAGATAATGTAATACAGGTAGTATTCATCCAAAGTACTTATCCAAAAGTACCAAAATACTGGTAGTATTTATCCAAAAGTACTTATCTAAGGGCATTTTTATGTATTCATAGAAAAATGTGAGACAATAACTGTCATTGGTCTATACCTACAATGACCAGTACAGCAGCTTCTAACCACACAGGGCTATTTACATTTTAATTAAAATCAAATAAAACTTACAACTCAGTTTCTCAGTCACACAAGCCATATTGCAAGGGCTCAATTAGCCACAAGTAGCTAGTGGCAACCGTATTGGACAAGACAGATGTAGAATACTTCCATCTCTACAGAAAGCTTTACTCTAAAAACTGGGTGGCCTTTCATACTAAATTTGAACAGCATCATTTTACCTACCAACTAATAACTGTTCTAAAACAATTCTCAGAAGGAGTATTCCCTCCACAGAAAATAAAATGGGAAACAGAGCAGAACACCGCATGTCTGTAGCCACCTTAAATTCCCACAAATTACAACACTTAACGGGGTTAAAGCCTAAGTCATTTGGAAAGTGGGAGAAAGCTGGGAGGATTTTAAATCAGAGAAAATCCAAAGACAGCGGCAGAGAAAGACTCAAAGGCAAAAGGGGGAAAGTGATCTTGAGGGGAAAAGAGTCATGTAGATCTGTTCAAACCAATCAGTGATCCCCAACTGAAACGCTCTTTGTAAAACTCCCAGTTCTGAATATTGGTCTCTTCTAAGGACTATAATTCAGAAGACATTCTCTTAGTGATCTTTGCTGGGTCCAAGTTAGGAGAATTGATTTGAATTACGTAATGTTTAACATAATTCTTGGCACAAACTAAATATTCAAGATGTCTGAGATGAAGGACAGAGAAAATTCAATACAACAGCTATTTTGAAATACCTTATGTGCTAAATGCTGTGCTAAGACATGATACAAAGATACATAAGATTCCACCCCTGCCCTCAAGGAGTTGTTCATGTACAAAAAAACAAGTGTGCCAATAACACAAGACTGTATATAAACAGACATAAACAGGGGCGCCTGGGTGGCTCAGTCGGTTGAGCGTCCGACTTCAGCTCAAGTCATGATCTGTCTGTGAGTTCGAGCCCCCTGTCAGACTCTATGCTGACAGTTCAGAGCCTGGAGCCCGTTCCAGATTCTGTGTCTCCCTCTCCCTCTGCCCCTCCCCCACTCACGCTCTGTCTCTGTCTGTCAAAAATAAATGGATGTTAAGGAAAAAAAATTTTTTTTTCTAAAAAGAGACATAAACAGAGCATGTGGAAACCCAAAGGAGGTTGCAATTACTTTCAGACAGGAAAATGAGGAAGAGTTACATAGAGAAAGTGATATTTGAAATGGATCTGTAACCATTAGGATTTTTGACTGGTTGGGATGAAGAAACAAAGCAGTGTATGCTGTGAGAAAACCCAGAAACATGGGTTTATAGAAAATCAACCAGTCTTCATGGTGAAATCCAAGCCTCAACTCCTCCATGAAGTCTGCACGAACTATCCCAGTCCTCACAGATCTAACAGAGATGAAAAGGCACTCTGGTCACCTACCAGGTCTGGAAACAGGAAGTATCTATGCTTCCCAAGATGGGTCTGAGGTTGGATATCCAAAATCTACCTTTATCTATTGAGAACTAAGCATGAGATCTACTAAAAAGGGGTTGCCATAAGTCTCTAACTATAGGAGATAGAATTCTAATCTGCAGGAAACCCTCTCATTCCTCAGATTGACACCTTCTCACATGAAAATAATCTAGAGTTCGCATGACCCCAAATTCTTCTATTCTCTAGAACAATGACTCTATCATTAAAAAACCATAGGAAGACTCACTAAAGTCTAAATACAGATGTATATGCTGTTCTCAAATCGAAATGGCTGTCCTAGCAAAGTTCAGGAATCAATAAATCTCATACAAGTAAAATGAATCATGAACTCCCTGTACATGGAGAGTTCTAAGCTAAGAGCCTACATAGGAGCATTCTATCAGGGTCTATTTAGACCAACTCAAGATTTCTAGAAACCAAACATCAAAGGGATAGATTGCTTTTCAGGCTCAAATGAAAAACAAACATGAAAAATCAGTACCTGAGATAGAATATGAGTTCAGGAAGATAAGACAAGGAATGGAGGCAACTAAGACACCAAAGTCAAAGTTCAGCCTTAAACTGAGCAAAGTCAAATAAAATTAATAGAAATGGAAGAAAGGAGGCAGGGGTTCCTGGATGGTTCATTCAGTAGAGCATGAAACTCTTGATGTGAGGATTGTGAGTTCAAGCCCCAAGGGGGGCAAAGAGCTGACTTTAAAAAATTTTTTTAATGTTTTTTAAAAAGGAAGAAAGGAAAATTGATATTTAATGAACAACTTCTAAGTGCTAAGCATCATCTTAGTCTGGCTTCTCTAGGCAAAAGAATCTTAAGAATTTTTTGTTGATACTTTCGAGAGGTGCAGTTCTAGCGTAGGGAAAATGAGGGATAAGTTTAAAAAGATAGAGAAGGATGAAAAGGGAGGCAAGCTATTGCATTATTACACTGGTCATGGCATCATGATGGGCCAGGAATCAACCATACATCTCTCCAGGTGAGTTTAGTTCAGCCCTATGGGATTTCTTCAGATAGGATATGTGGATAAACTCAGACATGGTGGTGGAGTTGGTGAAGGTTTATCTTCCATGTTCTCCCCATCCCCTGATGCACACTGATGAAAATATGTGCCATAAAGAATAAACCGCCCCATGTTTCTGGGTGGCATCATTCCACATCCCATGCATTCTTATGGGGGTCTCAGTGGAGTCCTGAAGTAGCAAAAAAAGTCAAAAATATGGAGCATATTTGGCTGCTCAGTGACAACTCGTCAGCTTCAGTAAGCTGAGCAGCACGGATCCAAGCAGAGTCCTTGGCCATATAACTGAAGGTCTGGGAGGTGACAGTACCTTAGGGAATTAGGGCAGGCTCATAAGGTGTATCTGGTGTTGGTCTCCGTGTTAGGAGATGTAACTGTATCTGGCAGGTATTATCATTGCTGCTTTACTCATAATACATTTGGCTTCCAATTCAAAGAAAAAAACCTTAATCTATGGTCACAATTCGAAAGCAATAAAAATCATCCTAATTCAAGCCTGAAAATCTGAATTCTGAAGTTCTCTCTTTCCTATTTCATTTCTGTGTCATCTTAGATACTGAACTTGATGTTCTGCTTACATTAGACCATGATTCCCAATTTATGCAGTATGTTATTTCACCTACATATACTACATATTCTGAAAAGACTAATCTTCAGAGAGGATAAACTTATTACACAAACTGTCACAGCTAATAAATGAGAGAACCACACTTGAAACTTCTGCCGATTAGAGTCCAAGTTCTCTCTCTTCTTTATCATTGATCACATCCACCAATGCTTCTTCTCTACTTAGTCCTGGCTCACTGATGAACCCCTGTAACTATAATCTGTTTCTTCCCTCTCAAGGCTATCACCTAGTTGGGATATCCTCACAAACTGTACTGTTTTATATATTTATATATATAACTTCCAAAACATACACATCAAGTCTATATAGGACTTCCAAAACATACACATCACGTCAGTGAGAGCATTAGACCAAGGTTTAATTTACCCACTGATCCCCTCGTCCTGAGTCTAGAGTTCCAAAGATATTTCAAATTATACAACATGTATTCAAATCCAGGATCAGGTAGAGGAAGTACAAAGATCATTTCAATTAAACTTTAAAAATACTGAAAGTTGCTAAGTAGTTTTAAAAGTTCTTAACACAAGAAAATGACAAATGTTAGCTGGACTTATTGGGTGTGGTTATTATTTCATAATAAATACAAATACTGAATCATGTTATAGACCTGAAGCTAATACATCAGTTATATCTCAATTTAACAAAAACTCAAAAAATGCACATTTATAGCACAATAATTACATTTTTATATTTCTGAAGCTCACATAGATATAATTTCTGGAAGTGGAAATACTGTTGAAATGTTTGAAATTAAAATAAAAATGAAGATAAATTTTATCCATCAAATGCTCATGGATTATTTCATTTGTTTGGTTTTATTTTTTAATTGGCATAATTTTAAGGTAACAAGAAAGTCCTCTTGCTACTAAAAAAAAAATCCTTATTAGTTAGCTCATTAACTGCTTGAAAATTGCACCTCAGGCATTCATTTCCTTGGTTCAAGATTTCAATTTCTGATAAAATGCAAATATCCTAAGAAGGCTAACCGTTGTAGCCATTGTCTGATTTTGACACCGTAAGCTGCTGTGAGGGTACAATTCCTTTGCTGAGAACAGGTTTGGGAAGCAAACTTGAGGCAGAAGGAAAAAAGATTTAATAGACAGCTGGGTCTTCAATAACAAATTATCTTCTGCGTCATACTTCTTCCTAGAACCAGTGTGACACATGTCATCATCAGAAAGAAACGCGTCTGACAAGACCTTACGATAATGAGGGGCTATTTACGAGATATGTTCCTTCTAAGCACTAAAACCATAACTGCAAGTGGCAGGTGAGATACACCTGTCCACCTGTCTTCCCCTAAGCAATCTCCATTGTAATGTCATTTTCCTACATCAAAGATTTGAATACCAGTGGCAAAAAAAAAAATCTCCATCTGGCATTCTGCCATTTCTCAAAGACTTTAAAGACCGAGGCTCCAACAAGTACATTTCTACCACTGGAGCCATCCGTGGTTCTGCTACACAGTGCACAGACCTGTGTACATGCGGGAAACGTAGATGTTCACTCTGCAAAACATTGCTACTGAGACACCTCTCCTGATCTGGCACGTCTGCCACCCACTCTTTCTTCCACTACTGTGAGTCTCTTTCCAAACTGCTGTTGGCTTTTTAATTTGAGGAGTAGTGAAGTCTGAGAACAATGAGAAAAAAATTTTCCCCAATGCTCAGAACTCATAAAATCTGTCATACTCTCTGAGCCACATTATTGAAACCACCCTTTCTTCCCATTTCCTGGGCTACGTTCTGTATTTAAACAAATTTTCTGGCCATGCCCTCTTTGTGAAGGCCACACTACTAGAAACGAACAGTGGGAATTTTAGTTGACACAAGAAAGGCAAATGCGTTAGTCAAGAACGCCACAGCTTATATCCCAAAATTCAGTTGGTCACATTCTCAGCTTTCCCTTTACTGGGTCATGTCCCATTAGGTAATTTATTACTCATTTTGGGTGAATGCTCATTTCATGGGAATTTGGGGGTTGAATATATGTTTGCAAACTCAACCAGTTTCTTTGGATTTTGTCTATTACTTCTAAGGAAGGTGATGCTGAAAATGTCACTCTCTATAAGGATGAGATCAGTATGATAGGACTATGTGGATACAGAGAGAAGCTCTCTTCAGCCTCAATTGTCCCATTTATGAAATGAACTTTGAAGGTCTTCCAACTTTAATATATAATCCTCTAAAGAGAGAATAAGGACGTATCGGATGCTCATGCTGGTAAAGTATAATGAAAAATAGGATAATACAAGAGTTAAAAGCAAGATTTAATGTTGAAGTAGTGTTTAGAGAATACATTAAAATGATATTAAAATTTTAACTTCTGAGGCTATTATTTGAAAGCCATAAATCTGTTTTAAAGATCAGTAGGAACAAAGAATTTATCTTTTTGCAAAGGTTTTTTATAACATAAATTAGGAAATCCGTAGAGATAACTCAATTGCAACACAGTGAATAAATTAAAATGCATTATACATGATGTAAAAAGTGTGTATTACATGTCGTGAAATAGATATAATTAACATATAAACAAATGAACTGAACATTTTTATCTAATGTACCTGTGACATTAATTTAAAATAAAACCTAGATTGTTATTATAAAACTTTACAGAATCAGTAACTTTCATCCTAACATTAATGATTAGGTAATTTGAAAATATGCCTTCATATCTTTCCCGGGAAATGAACAGAATGCATTTTTAAAGAATATTTCTCAGCCCCATCCGTGAGAGTCTATATCATGCTGTCTTCAGTACAAACCTCGGCTGGAATTTGGTCTGCAGAGCCAGGAGAAAGGCTCCATAATAGAAATAAATGTTAAGACAACTAAGAGTAGTGTTTTCACCTTCCCCTGGGACCAGCTGTATCATCACGACCAGACTCTTGTCCCTTCCAAATCTTGTCAAGCTCTTCAATTACTTGGATTTCAAAAGCATTCGTGAAATGGAATAAAGATTTGAAAATAAAAGAGGAAAGAGAACCAAGAGTATATCATCAGTCTGTCTTTACAGAGAGTGCCAACAATAAGAAAAATCAGTAAAAGTTGGCACCCAGAATCTTTCTAGTAATTAATAGATGACTTGAATTGCTGTTCAAAGAAAATATTCATTTCTCATGCCTTAAACTACTTGTGATCTTATTTTTAAGAATGAAAACTTACATTCAGATTACTGCACAAATGTTAAGCAGTATTTTAAACTGTAGGTAGTATTTTATTGAGGCAGAAACAAAAAAGTCTAGAACAGTTGGAAGGAAAAGAACACTAATATCAGGATCCAAGTCCAAGTGATTGCAGTTCTGGGGATACTAACTCCCATTGTGATGTAGATTTAGATGTGAATACTGAGGATATTTTGTTATAAAGAGCAATTTTTTATGGCTTAAAATTTCAGTTTGAAATATCATTAAAATCATCCAATAAGACTAGAGACCCAATGCTTGAATTCTCTTTAGAAGCCAATGAGTTCTAAATACAGAAGGGAGGAGATGGAGAAGAAACACTCTTGTAAACTTCTTTCCACGTGCCCAAGAGGACATGTTCAACAAACACAAAATGGAGAAGAGTCTTCTGTATGTCCTCCCAGACTTTAACCGTAAAGACAAAGATACATTTTTGGTAGGCAGCAGCCAAAATACTTGGAAATAATGCACTTATCTTTTATTTCTTTTTTTTTTTTGAGAGAGAGCGTGCGCACGCACACTAGTGGGGGAGGGGCAGAGGGAAAGAGAGAGAGAATCCCAAGCAGACTCCATGCTCAGCTCTGAGCCTGAAGTGGAGCTCAGTTCAACAACTGTGAGATCATGACCTGAGCCAAAATCCAAGGTTGGATGAACCATACAGGCGCCCCAATGTACTTATCTTTAATACTCTGGAACAGTCTAGTATAGTTCAGGGCAATAAGTAAACAGTTATTAAGTATCTACCAAATATTAAGTGTGCTGGTGTAGTGAGTTAGGAGAGACCACCATCACTTGACCAAGTGAACACCTTGTGAGCTGCTAATCATACCATCATGAATTTAATACCAGTAACCCTTGAATTCCTATCTCCAGCTTTGACCTCACCTCACTAAGTTTCAGTCTCACGTATCTAACCATCTCCTTAACATCTTTACTTAAAGCCTGACAAGGATATCAAAGCTGACACAGAAAAAAAGAGAACTTTTGGTTTTCCCATCCAATTATTTTCCTCCCTCAGCCTCTCCTATCTCCCCCAAACTGGAAGACTGGCGAAGCACAAGATCAAGGGCTCATTCCTGATTTCTCTTGTGTCTCACTCCCCATATCTAATCCATCAGTAAGTTCTCTTGGCTTGATCCCCAGAACCCATCAACTTTTCTCCATCACCATTGCCACCACCATAGTAGAGGCCATATTTTTTTTCATCTGGATATCTACAATAACTTTCATTTGGTTTCTCTGCTATTTTTCCTGCCTCACTCCAATCCACCTCCCACTAGAAGCAGCCAGAGTGATTTCTTTACAATACAGATGAGATGGAACCCCAACCTTATATACCAAGGCCTATGAATCCTATGACTGTATTTTGCTTGCCTTTTACCTCCCTTTCTGACCTTGTCTAGTACTACCCTCCCCCTCATTGACTGTCTTCATTCCATATAGCACGAAAATTTCCTTGAATATGACAAAATAATTCTGATCCTGTGGGTTATTCCTCTTTGGAGAGCCTCCCTTTGATCTAAAGATGACTGCCTCATCCTCATTCAGGTATCAATTCAAGTATCACTTCCTAAGAAAGACTGCTTGGACTAACCCACCTGACAAACCTATCCCTACCCAAGCTACTGTCAATCAAGTTACTCTGTTGTAACTTCACAGCACTGAAGACCACCTGAAATTACCTTTCATGTGTTTTCTTGTTTATTGTTTGTCTCTATTCCTCCCCCTTCCCAACCCTCAATAACTTATCTGTGTATCTGCTATGTCTCCATGACCAAGAACAGGGCTGTCACCTATGAGATATTCAATACATCTTTGAGGGAGGGAAGGAGGGAGGGAGGGAGGCAGGAAGGAAGGAGATAAGATGAACCAGACACACCAAGAGAAAACTATATACTCTGCGTTCTGAGTACAGAAAGAAAAGACACCTTTTTTTGACCCTCAACCCAGCTCAGTGTAAAAGAACCACAGCTACAAAGACAATGCATTTCAGACTCTCTGAGATAAACTCAACCTAAAAATACAGTCCTAGGGTCATTTATGTCAGAAACTCCTCCTTCCCTTTGAGTCAGGAAACTTACCCTCCCCCAAATCCTTCCTCCACACTGCCACCAGTGTGATCTTTCTGAAACATAAATCTAAGTATGTCACTCCCCTGCCTATAATTCTTTGATTCCCACCCACCCCCACCTCCCCTAGTGACTTCAAATAGAATTTAAACTCCCTGGCATAAAAGACTTCCTGGATCTGACCCAAGACTTTCTCTCCACATTCATCTTTGGCCACGCCCCTTCAACTCTCCCCTCCAACTCCTATTCTCTGTACTACAAACACGCAAAAACACATGCAGTTACCAAAGATCTTCCCATTGTGTGGCTTTGAGCACTTGCACACAATGCTCCTTCCACTTGAGGAAATGCCCTTTCTGATGATAATGATGATGATGATGATGCCCCATTCATCCTTCAAGTCTCAGATTAAGAATTACATATTTGGCTAAACCTTCCCTCTTCCTCTCCCAACTCATCTAGATATAACTACTCATTTCTTTTTCCCTTCCCATATGGAACACATGAGCTCTTTGATGATTATTCAATATTTGTAGAAAGCCGGGGCATGGTCTTAAACTCTGCTCTCCTCTGGTTACTTCAGCCCTTCCTTACCATGACTGACAATGTATTCCAGACTGATCTTACTACCAGCCTGTGGGAAGATTTTACTTTCTTATCAACTCCTTTAGTGTCATATCCAAGACCAACCATTGTACTTTATACATAGTCTGAACAATAACTGACCATATATAAGCTCCATGTGGGCATTGCAGTGCCTATCTTATGACTCTGTATCCATCACTTATCTGGTTTTATAGATCCTCAAATTATTAATTGAGTCAATGAATGAGTGAATGAATGGGTGAGTATGGTAAATGAGATAAACGAATAGATGAAAAGTACAGTGAAATAATGATCTCCCTTCCTCCAGATAGTACAATGTTCTCCAAGTAAAGTGTGTGCCCTTGTGTTATATTTTATTTGCAGCATCTACATAATACAGAAGGTGGGGATTTATATCAAGTTTACAATTACCTGAAATCACTCATATTTGGGCTGTTCGACTACTGACCTTTGGGTCAGTAGAGGCTTAACATTTTCACCTAGTAAGTGTGGTCTTATTAGATTCACCCCATCATTCCAGATCTAGATCTTTTGAAATTCTCATTGTTTTTTTTTCTTTTAATTCCGTTTCTAACTTGACTTGGGGGTAGAGGCAGAGAGAGAGAGAAAATCTTAAGCAGGCTCCACACTCAGTGCAGAACCTGACGTGAGGCTTAACCCCACAATCCTAGGATTGTGCTGAAATCAAGAGTCAGACACTCAACTGACTGAGCTACCCAGGCGTCCCTAACTCTTCCACTGTTAATGAATATTTTGTGCCAGCCACATAAGTGACTTGAGTGTACTTATCTTGGCCTTAATATATAGTGGGACAAAAAGCAAGTTGCAACTAATATATTTATTTTTATTTTTTTAATGTTTATTTATTTTTGACAGAGAGACAGAGCATGAGCAGAGGAGGGGCAGAGAGAGAGGGAGACACAGAATCTGAAGCAGGCTCCAGGCTCTGAGCTGTCAGCACAGAGCCGACACGGGGCTCGAACTCACAAACCGTGAGACCATGACCTGAGCCGAAGTCGGACGCTTAACCGACTGAGCCACCCAGGCACCCCAAGTTGCAACTAATCTAGACACCAATGCCCTCTCACAAACATTTGTTCAGCCCTTTTAGATATAAAGTTCATTCTATTTGATAGAAATGGGGGGGGGGGGGGAATTGGCATTGGGCTGCAGCACAGCTCCGTATTTATTTCATTTATTAACATAACAATATCCACTGCAAGCTGTGCCTCTGTTACAGACTTGGTATTTTCTTGCTGCCTTATTTTTTTTTCCATGAATAAATAACCTTTTGTTAAATCAAAAATACAAAAATCACCTGCTCAAGAATCCATAACATTTATAAAATTAATCTTATCCCCTAAAATATTCAAGACTCTTTATAGAAATTCAACCACTTAGTCCTAAGTTGTTCTTAGAGGTTTTGACAATTTTCACTAACTACATCATTTTTTTTTTAATTTTTTTTTTCTCAACGTTTTTATTTATTTTTGGGACAGAGAGAGACAGAGCATGAACGGGGGAGGGGCAGAGAGAGAGGGAGACACAGAATCGGAAACAGGCTCCAGGCTCTGAGCCATCAGCCCAGAGCCCGACGCAGGGCTCGAACTCACAGACCGCGAGATCATGACCTGGCTGAAGTCGGACGCTTAACCGACTGCGCCACCCAGGCGCCCCACTAACTACATCATTTTTAATGGCTTTGTGATTTGAATAAAGTTATGTTCTTCCAGAACAAATACCATAGGCCCTTCAAGTTATGTTCTTCCAGAACAAATACCATAGGCCCTACCATTTGGCCCTGTCCAAAGGACCTTGCCAGCCACTGTCAACTTCGCTCCCAGTCCTCAACTGGAGTTCTTGCTTGGCCAGCTGGTGCAAAGAGGTATGCTAGAATCGGCATGTTCTAGGAAGTCTGAGCATCTCTTCCCAACTCTACATTCAGTAACATCATGTGGACAGCCTGGAAAAGGCTCCTTTGGGAGTATTTATCCCATGAAAATTGGTGGAGGTTGCAATGATAAACACGTACCAAAACACACACTGCTATGCTTTGCTATCCCTGACCACTAACCTCCCCAAGAAAATATTCCTTGCCATTGTCTTTCCCCTTATATCTTCTATTTATTCTTTCTTATCCATTAAGATGAAAATAAGAGTGGAAAATGGGCTCAAGCTGGTTGACACCCTTTGTAGAAAAAAGAACCCAAGAGGACTTGTCCTCTGCTAGAAAGGGAGTCAATCCACTCAATAGTCTACATATTCCTGTTCACATTTTGTTGCCTAAAACTGAAGGAAAAAAAAACAAGAATCTTTTGAAAGGAAATGTTTATGAACCGAACAGTAGGAGGGAGGTCCTGCTAGACTTGAAGTAAGCCCTGGAGAAATAAAACCAGCAGACACCCAGACAGTCATGGAAACTTTTAGAAGACAAGAACATCATGGAAGAAGAGGGCTTTGAAGGAAGTTTAAAGAGGCACCAGAAGCAAATGTTAATTCTTTGCACTTTAACTTTAGTGGAGACCACAGACCAGATCATTCAAGAGAAACCCTACTCCCACATCAAGTTCAGTCATTTCACCAATACCACATGCATTTCCAAGGAATTAATTTTTCCAAGTATCCAAAAATCATGTAATTTTCATCTGTTCAGGCCTTTTCCAATTTCTAAACTGCAATTTCCACCTTGTACTTAGATGCACAATTATCAAGTGTGACCGTGTACCCTGCAAGACATCTTTACAAAGTAGAGCCCAGCAGAGCTGACCCTGCGCTTGAAAGAAAATCAGTCTACTCAACACTCTACATGATCCTGTTCACATTTTGTCACTTAAAATGAAACAATATTTTGAAAGGACAACACCTCATGGGTTTGTTTTTGAAAATGAAGTCATGCAGGTAAAGGAATACCACAGTGGTGCATGCTCAGTAAGTGTTTGTAATCAACACCAGCTACGATTATCTGAGGCCAGGCAGTTGCAATATTTAAAAACAGGATCTTTCATATTCTAAACACATTAAAAAGAACATCACGGAATACAAACTAAATTAAATAGGAAACATAAGAACATGAAAATGATGATATGTGAAAGCCATAGATAAAATATCACCATTGGGAGAGCCAGAAAGATACCACTTTTTCATCCTCCTCCTTACTGTGTCACTTTGAGGACATAACAGTGTCAAAATCAGGAAGCGGAGTTGTTCATTGGGGAGTCCATGAGAAACTGAGTTTACAGAATAAAATCAGAAGAGAAGTTTAGAGAAGTTCTTCCTGGGATAGATTTCATTTTTTAAAAAAGGAAGAAACGAGAGGGGCGCCTGGGTGGCGCAGTCGGTTGAGCGTCCGACTTCAGCCAGGTCATGATCTCGCGGTCCGTGAGTTCGAGCCCCGCGTCGGGCTCTGGGCTGATGGCTGAGAGCCTGGAGCCTGTTTCCGATTCTGTGTCTCCCTCTCTCTCTGCCCCTCCCCCGTTCATGCTCTGTCTCTCTCTGTCCCAAAAAATAAATAAATGTTGAAAAAAAAAATTTAAAAAAAAGGAAGAAACGAGAAATGAATGTAGCTCTTACCCCTAGCAGCTTGGCAATGAGCTAAAATGTTATTAAGATATCTGTCAAAACCAGTTCAGTTAGCAGGAGTGAGGCTACGGAATGTGTCCTTGGGGCGCTTTCAAACCAGTGCCATTAATGCAATCTTGCAAAACAGCGAACAAAATGGACAACATACAAACAAAGGGCAAAGACAGAACAATCCCATTATCAGCTGTGGAGTGAGACCTGGAAATTTCAGGCTGTGTGATCCTTCAAGGCATGACTTGTGATACCTGAACCATGTAAAGTAAATGATCTAGAGGGTAGGAATGTGGCCAGGAGAAGAACAAATGAAAATTGAAAAGGCAGAGAGACAAAGGGAGTCTGTTTCTCAGGCATTTAAAAACATAAAAACCAAAAAACAACAAAATTTTTACTTCCAAGGGTAAGCAATGAATATGTGAGAGTGGACTCTTTCATTTCAACCACGTCCCAGGTCTCAGCACGGCCTGAAGAGCTTTGGTCTAACAATTCCATTTCCAGCCTGTTGGTTCCCACCGTGGCACTGGCTGTTCATGGCAGAAGAGAGGCAGGGCTGTTCAAGGCAGGGCAGGGATCCCAAAAACATAGCAGGAGAAGTACCATGACATTTCAGAAGGCCAAAACACTCCAATCTGTGACAGCCCTTTAATTTATCCTCCATCTATCTAATGGCACACATTTGGCCTCCTCTCCCCTGGATCACCCCTTGCCGGCTCGCAGCCCAGACACCTGAGGAGAGACTTTGGCCGGGGGCTTCCTTTCATTTTCAGGTCCTCTTTTGCTCCCATTCTTTGGCCTCAAAATGAATACAAATTGACAAAATGGAATCATTTCTGCTTGGCACAGAGCTTGGCAACCAGATAACACCAGCAAAGCCAGGTCCACATTTACTCTTCCCCACATTCATCGGCATGCAAAGTTCCAAGATGGAAATTTGTTTCTCCTGCAGTTTTATGACACTTCCACTGCCTGATTATCCCACTTTATGGCAATTTGCATCATTACGGGCCTGTGGCAAATGAAACAAATTGCCATAAAATGTTGGGAAAATCCTAAATCATGGCTCTGTCTGGCTTGCTTGAATGATGACACTGAGGTTGAATTCAGATGGCTTGGTTCATTTTGCTACAAACAGTCATGCCGGCCTTAATGGGGGCCACTGGCTCAAACGTCAGGATGCGTGGTGACTACCAAATGAGGCAAACTAATGGAATTTTTTTCCAATGCACTAAGCAAGTCTTCAGTAAAGAAAACACATTGATTCCGAAGTTGTTTACTACAAACTAAATAGAACCCCTATAGCGTTTCCCATGCAGCTCACATTAGAGCTAAATTAACAGCCCTCATATGTATCCATTCTACTAGTACCAGACAAAAGTGCTTACACCATTAGGAATGTAAGTTGCCTTAGTCTAAATCTTGATACAGAAGATTGTCTTTTTCATTTAACTGCCTTGCTATCAAAAGTTGTAATACCAGGCATAGACAGGCTTTAAAGAAAAATGAAATGCACTGAATGATCATGAATAGAAGAGAAAGAAAGAAAGAAAGAGAAAGAAAGAAAGAAAGAGAAAGAAAGGAAGAAAGAAAGAAAGAAAGAAAGAACGAACGAACGAACTTCAGGCTAACAACTTTAATAATTATTATAACTCTTGTTGATTACAATCCTGGCTCTGCTTTTGCAAACTTCCCCTGTGAGTACGTTTATGAGAGGAGAAGCTTCATAGTAAGAAGTCCTCTTGGCTCACGACTCACAGGATTCACTGGGGCCATGAGACTGGAATAAAAGCAGTGAGGTTTTATTTCTCAGAATCTCCTATATCTCGCATCCTCCTAACCTCCAAGTCATCCTGAACGTTCTGACTCAAGACACTTGCAGTGGATGCTCAGCTCTTCCTATAAAGGAGGCAAGCCTTCCAGAATCACCCCTGTATCCTCTCATACCCTCCCCCCACCTACTGGGGATGTTCCCTGGATCATTTAAAACAGAGGAGAATGGCCTATGTGCAGAGAACCTGACAAAGGAGATTGAATCCTGAGTATGGAATTAAAATCATGACAGACAAACTATATCAAGAACTCAGTATCCAGGTAATTGTAATATTCTTGAAAGCAGGGCATTTTATGGAGTCTGGCTTTACATAATTTCACACACACACACATTTTTCAGGTAATACTTGACTAAAAGGAAGTAATTAAATTCATCATTATCACGAGCATTTAATATGTGCTAAGCACTGTATTGCGAGGTTTAAGTGATTATTTGATTTCATCAACCCAACCCTGCCATTAGCCACTTCCAGATGAGTAGCCTAATTTGTAGAGAGGCTAACCTACTTCCTCAGGGATGGACAGGCAGCAGACACACAGCCAGAATCTGAACCAAAGTCCAGTGTCACTGAGAATTCCATGTGCCCTACCACCGCACCACACGGCTGCAACGTACAAATCAACTTTTCTGCTAAACTAACATTATTAGTCCAACAATAAACTCCACAGGATAAAAGGTCCTTGCATAATTTAAACAAGTACCACACATTGGGCTGCTCCTGGATGATTTTTATGACTCATTAGCACAGCCTTTTCTTCCTCTCACTCGTTTATCCTTTTCTATTTCACCGTCATTGCCTAGACAAAGTGTCATAGTCTCTCACTACAGAGTGAAGAGTTTCTGACTCTGGATTTCACTTTCTTTCCATCTTGAATTTGTTCATTGCGAAGGGCACCAAAGCCGCACCTCATAAGCCAAGCCCACAACACTAACCAATGTAAAGATCTCCGGTATTTGCCATTTACGGCAGTTGGAATTAATGTCGTTTGAGTGACAGATTGAAGTGCATGTTTCCAGACTATAAATATTTATTCTGATGTTCCCTTAGATTTCACATATGTTCTTTTCCTTTTGGTTTCTAAAGCAGGAAGCATAGAAGAATTTCTAGAAATCCACATGGTCTTGAACCAGAGGTCCTAATTTGCAGTTTCTAAAGCATCTGCTAAGTTTATGAATCTATATGCCACATATAGATTTTGAAACATCCCTTTGGCATACATTACATACTCAACCTCATATCTGAAAGGAGAACCAATGAGCTAAAATTCTTTAGCAATAACCAAGTTTGGGGCTTCATTTTAAAACCACAGCATGGCAGTTTTCAGATCCACTTGCATTTTGCAGGTCTAGTCTCATCATGGAGAAAAACTGGCAATTCCTCAAGGAACATTGACATACCTGTGTGGCATTTCAATGAGGGCACACATTTTCATTCTTCCTCTCAATTCACCAAAATGTGTGGTACAGATATAAATTTATTGTTTTTATGACAACCCAAATTATCCTGTGGTTCAAATGTCTCCGATGGAAGGAAGCATTTTAATAAATAAGATGCAAACTCACTGTTTCTTTTCCATGCTTGAGGCAACATTAATTGACCAACCTACACAAATAATAGCATAACGATCAACATAACAGAACGATCAACAATTGATCGTGAGATCAACAGTAATTTAAAATCTGCTCTTCTTTTTTGAGAACTTGCCCCATAGCTTACCATAAACTGTAGGCAGTATCTGTGGGAACCTCTGTTAAAATTTTCAAAGAATCCACTCATCAACTAGTTGTGCTAGAACTTTCCTGTGAGCTGAGAGGAAGTATGTTATGGGGTTAAGAATTTTTCCCTGTGACTTCAAAGCCAACATCAGATACAGAAGCAGGAGCCATTCAGAAATCTTATGTCAATCCTCTTTGATAAATCCCACATTCTTGGCATTTCCAAAGTTCTATTTCTTTGATCAAACCCTGAGTGCTACATGCATGGTACATATTCTCTGTGGAAAATGCATACGGCTAAGGGTTTTCTAAGATGATCTCATTTAATCCTCATAGCAACTATGAAGCATGTACTATTATCCCCATTAGAGATAAAGAAACTGAGCTCACCAAAACCAAGAGACCCCACCATGTGAAAGATGAACCTGCAACTAAAACCCTAGGAATGTGATAAGAGTGTCCAAAAGGTTAATAGCTATATTGCCTCCTTTAGTCATCCTCCTAAAGGCTGGTCTGTAAAGTTTAGGAGCTTACTAAGTGCTTTTTCCATCCAGGATTTAGCTCAGAAGTCATCTTTGGGCTCATAACTGAGAAAACACAATTGACTGGAGAACAGAATGGAAGAAAATTTAAAAATCACTAAGCCCAATTATATATAAGAGAAAATAATGTCAGAGAAGAGATTGTCCAAGTTAAGCAAAATCCTTTGATCAGGAGCTTCTGCCTAAACACTGTGGCCTTCTGACATGCCACATTCCAAATGTAAGTAAGATTGGGTTCACCTTCATCAAGCAGTGATATAGGGATCTGGGACATACCGCTGAGCATCTTGTGAGCCAGGATTAGGACTTTCGATTTGTTTATGTGTGTGTAACTATCTCTCCGGTGTCCCTTGGCCCAAGGTAAAATAACTCTTTGTTATTTGTGAGCTGTAAGGGCCCTTTCCGGTATAATTCAACTTTCTCCCAACACTTCAACTGGAAGTACTATTAGTAAAATCCTTTCCAATAATTCTGCTAATAGTTTCCAGCAAACTTAAACCTGGAGCGACATTTGAATGAATTTATCTGTAGTGGACTTCTGCAGGAATCTATAAGTCATTCTGATTCATTCTCAGTTTCTGCAGGAAAGTATTTATTTTCTAAGATGAGACAGAATAGAAATGGGAATCATTTGTATGGAGTGAAGCACAGCTTGCTGATTAAGTTACCTTCTTTACCTTTATTATTCCTGAAGGATTAAGCCACGGGAATTTTGGAACTCAGAGCTACAGATTTCTTCTTGGGATCTCTCCAAAATCTCAGAGAAGCACCAAATATCCCCCCGGGGTTCTAATAATTTGCACCACGTTGAAGTTGAGATGTTGTCTGGAAAAATACTTTGAAAAACCAGCTGGTTGAAAATCCGACCATGCTTCATCTGCTGGTATATAAATACATGAAAAGGTGTCCAAAAAAATCAATTCTCTTATATGCTCCATTGAAAGTGAATAACCAAAATACAAGTAATCATGTGAAAAGAAACAGAGGAAGTTATTGACTGGTAACTGGCATGATTTTTCAATAATGAATAATACCTTACAATAGTGAAAGGGTTTACAAAAGTAAAAATTCTCTTGAGGTATGTAGATTAAGCACAAACTCCAAAATATCAGAAGTCCCTGTGAAACCATGACCATTCATTTTTACCTTATAGAGACTGCGATGCAAATGGAATGAATTTGTGTTCAGGTTTGGAAGACATAGCCACTAAAACTTCAGAACAAAACTTTCAATCTAACTGGGAATTAACCCTTAGAGGGATTGAAATGGTATGTAATTTTGCCTGCCTTCACAGATAATTATTAAAATACGTGAGACAAGAGGCTCCTAAGAGTCAATTATAAAACCTGTCCTCAGGAGTTAATAATTCTGAACACAATTCCAACATGTCAGTTTCTCCTCATACCACCAAGCAATTTGTGAACATCAGCTGGGTGTCCTACAATTCAACTTAATTCTGACACTACCTACTCAAAGAGAACATCAGACTCCACAGGTTAAGGGCTCAGTCCCACAAGACTGCCCTCTACTTCAGATGCCAATTGCAAGTCCAGACTGTTACCTGTGCTTGTGACCAACAGGCTCTAAATCAGAGGTTCCCACGACTCCCTCCTTGGGTTCAATCAGTCTACTAGAGTGCCTCACAGAACTCGGGACAATCGTTTATTAAAAGGGTTTATGGGGGTGCCTGGGTGGCGCAGTCGGTTAAGCGTCCGACTTCAGCCAGGTCACGATCTCGTGGTCCGTGAGTTCGAGCCCCGCGTCGGGCTCTGGGCTGATGGCTCAGAGCCTGGAGCCTGTTTCCGATTCTGTGTCTCCCTCTCTCTCTGCCCCTTCCCCGTTCATGCTCTGTCTCTCTCTGTCCCAAAAATAAATAAACGTTGGGAAAAAAAAAAAGGGTTTATGAAGGATATGAATCGACAGCTAAATGAAGAGGTACATAGGGTAAGATGTGGGGAGAGTTTCCATGCTCTCTGCAGACTCTGCCACTGTCTCCAAATATCCATGTGTTCACCTACCCAAAAGTTTTCTGAACACCGTCCTTTTGGGTTTTTATGGAGATTCCATTACATAAGCAAGACTGATTAAGCCACTGGCCATTGTTGATTGAACTCAATCTCTGACCCCTCTACCCTGCCCAGAGGTGAGAAGGGTGGTACTGAAAGTTCCGGTCATATTTCTCTGGTGACCAGCCACCATTCTTCATTGCTTTCCAGAAGTCACCTCATGAACATAATGAAAGAACTTTGACTACTCTCATCACTTAGGAAATTCCAATGGTTTCAGGAGCTCTGTGCCAGAAATGGGAACAAAGACCAAATATAGATTTCTTATTATAAATCACAACATCACGGAGATAGAGCATCTTCAAGACAAAGTAGACCCCTACCACTTGGGAAAACAAGAATAAGGGTGCCTGGGTGGCTCAGTCAGTTAAGCATCCGACTTGAGCTCAGGTCGTGATCATGCAGTTTGTGGGTTCGAGCCCCGCATCGGGCTCTGTGCTAAAGGCTCAGAGCCTGCAGCCTGCTTCACATTCTGTATCTCCCTCTCTCTCTGCCCCTCCCCTGCTTGCACTCTGCCTCCGTCTCTGTCTCTCTCTTGCTCCCTCAAAAATAAGCATTAAAAAAAATAAATAACAAATTTTAAAAAACAATAATAATATGATCCATGAAGCCAGGCCTTATCCTGACCCTGGCCCAGGGGACTTCAAAAATAAGGAAGCATGAACACAGACAGGTTCCTGGGACACACAGGGAGAGGAGCCTCCTTCAGAGATTCTGCCAGGTGTAGACTTTTAGGGGAAGAATGGACTATATAACATCTCTTGGGTCCTGAAGTAGAAAAGAGATTTGGAAAGGAGGAGTATCTCTGAGAAGGAAAGATTCCATTCTTGTCAGGAGAAAGACTGCCAAGAAAGGGTTTCTTTTAGTATGTACCACAGGACAAGCTCTGCTGACACGAACAACTGTGAACAGGCCACAAAGGTAATAGAACGTACAATTTAGCACCTACTGACATCCTGTGATCTTTCTCTAGGGTGCAGCCCCCACTCTAGACAAGTTTTATCATTGATCTTAGCTACGGGGAGGCTAACAAAAGCTAAGATGAGATCAATTCAACATTGTTAAAAAATTGTTTCTAATTTTAAATTGTATAGAAATTATTAAAAAAAAAAAAACAGGGGCGCCTGGGTGGCGCAGTCGGTTAAGCGTCCGACTTCAGCCAGGTCACGATCTCGCGGTCCGTGAGTTCAAGCCCCGCGTCGGGCTCTGGGCTGATGGCTCAGAGCCTGGAGCCTGTTTCCGATTCTGTGTCTCCCTCTCTCTCTCTCTGCCCCTCCCCTGTTCATGCTCTGTCTCTCTCTGTCCCAAAAATAAATAAACGTTGAAAAAAAAAATTAAAAAAAAAAAAACAGAAGCACACCCACCAACCAGAGTTTATACATTTTAACATCTTGCTCCGTACATTACACGTTTCTTTCTTCTTTCTTTACAGACATAGCTAAATCCCAACTACGTCCTCTCCACCTTCCTCTCCTTCTACCCCGTGAAAGTCTACTGCAACCTGGAAGTTGATGCTTACCACTCCCATGCATTATTTTCAATATTAAGTAAATAGGAATTTACTAAAAATATGTAGTATGGCTTTGTATAACTTTCAACTTCTCGAAATGTCATTCTGTACCAGGAATTCCCCACATTGGCTCTACTGACATTTTTGATGGTGTATTAGTTTCCTACTGCTGCTGTAACAACTGGCCCAAAACTCAATGGCTTGAAACAGCACAAATGCATTCTCTTACAGTTCCAGAGGTCAGAGGTTAGAAAGGAGTCTTACAAGGCTTAAATCCATCTATCAGCAGGGCCTGAGAGAGAATTCATTTCCTTGCCTCTTCCAAATTCTAAAGATGTCTTCAGGGCACCTGGGTGGCTCAGTTGATTAAGTGTCTGACTCTTGGTTTCAGCTCAGGTCATGGTCGCACGGATTTGTGGGTTCAAGCCCTGCACTGGGCTCCATGCTGGCAGCAAGGAACCTGCTTGGGATTCTCTCTCTCCCTCTCTCTCTGCCCATCTACTCATGCTGTCTCTCTCTCAAAATTAATAAACTTAAAAGATAAATGAATGAAGATGTCTTCATTCCTTAACTTGTGGCCTTGCATCATGTAGCCTTTTCTCCCCATTTCAATTATCACATTTCCTTCTTCATCTTTGACCTTCTCCCTGCCTTTCTAGATAGGCCCTTGTAATTACACTTCAGGTCCAACAAGACCATCCAGGATAACTCCCCCATTTTAACATCCTTCACTTAATGACACCTGCTAAATTCCTTTTGCCACAGAAGGTAACACTCACAGGTTCTGGAAATTAAGACATGGACCTCTTTGGGAACCATTACAGAGACTACCACAGGCCAAATAATTCTTTCTTGAGAGCCATCCTACTCATGGTGGAAAGTCGCTGCATACCTGGCTTGTATCCAGCAGATGTTAGCAGCGCACCTCTTTGTTTTGGCAACCAGAAATGCCTCCAGGTGTCTCCTGGTGAGCAAAATCACCTCAGCTGAGAACCACTGTTCTACATGTATGTTCCCCACATGCATATTTCACTCTCATTGCATGTGAGAATTATCCATGTCAAAACATTTAAGAACTAGTTCTTTAATTGCTCTATCATATTCTGTTAGGTGAACAGAATAAAATATAAACGTTTTCCCAACTTTTTTCCATATTCCAAACAATGCTTAAAAATCTAATGCATAAAAATCTAACAATGCATAAAACAATGCATAAAAATCTAAATGTCTACTCATAAGTATACATGAAGAATTTACGCCAGGGCAATGGTTCTTTCTTTAACATGATCAGAATCACCTGGAGAGCTCCTTCAACTAGCCCACCCAGATTCAGTAGGTCTGGAGCAGCGCCTGAAATAGGGAATTTTTAACAAGTTCCCAGATGAAGCTGAAGCTGGTGGTCTGTGGACTACTCTTTGAGAACCACTCCTTTAGGATATATATCTGCAAGTATGACTTTCCAGGTATTGCCAAACTGCTACCATGGTGGTTATGGCAATTTCACTGCCACCTGCAAGGAATTGACTCACGTTTGCCTACAACCAGACCAATAAATGGTGCAGAGAGACTGTCATTTCTTACAAAAGCAAGGGGGTGGAACTGCATTTCGTAGCCTGTTATTTTGTATTTCCCACATTAAAGGAGTCGCACATACTTTTGTAAAAGTATTAGCTTTTTGGGGTTCCTATTCTCTGTGTTGCCTGTTCTTTTTTTTTTTTTTTTTGCCTGTTTTTCTAACAAGTTATGTGTAGAAATTCTTTCTACACTCCAGATACTAAATTTTTGTCAGTTGTACACACTGCCAATGCCTTTTCCTGGTAGGTCTCTTATCTTCTGAATTTGCTTGTAGCTTCTTTTGATTAAAAGATATTTATTTCAACATAGTTAAATTCATGTTTTTTGTAGCTTTTGATTTTTCATCTGAAGAAATCTTTGCCTTCCCTAGAAGTCATAAAGCTATTTCTCTTAACTTCTATAAATTTTGCTTTACATATTTTTGGTCTTTAGTCCATCTGGAATTCACTTTTGTGCATGATATGAGGTAGGGATCTATTTTAATGAATTCCACGCGGATAGGTGGTTGACTCAGCCCTACTTATCAAGTAGCTGGACTCAAGGATTTGCAATGTCTCCTTCACCATATGTACATATATGTGCATGATCCTGTTTGAGCTATTATATTCCACTGAATACCATTTGTGCCAATACCATACACTTTCAACCACTGTAGGTTTATAATAGGTCTTAATTTGTTAAATATTCCTTTCTCTTATTCAAAAATGCCATGGCTCTTCTCTTGATTCTGTTAAGTAAAATTTTAAATTAGCTTTAATTCTATGAAAAGAAATATACAGAATTTTTATAGCTCTTGAATAGAAATTATAGATAACAGTTGCTATTACTGTAACATCAAGTCATCCATTCAGTAACAGGGTACACCTGTCCATTTATTTAGGTCTCTTTTTATGATGTTTAATAAAGTTTAAAAAGCTTGTCCATAAATGTCTTTGGTAACTTTTTGGGCATTTGTTCCTAGGTCCTTAAAATACGTTGCTATTCTTAATGACATTTTAATTGAATTTTCTAACTGTTCTTTTTGTTGTGTGTTTTAAACTTATTTCTTCAATTTGACAGAGAGCATGAGTGAGCAGGGGAAGGGCAGAGAGAGACGGAGGAGAGAGAATCCCAAGCAGGCTCTGCAATACCAGCATGGAGTCCAATGAGGAGCTCGAACCCACGACCCTGAGGGTCATGACCTGACCTGAGATCAAGAGCCAGACGCTCACCCAAATGAGCCACCCAGGTACCTCTAACTGTTCCTTTTGTATAGAAATGTTAATGTGGTTTGTACATGGATATTATATCCAGCAATCTTGCTGAATCCCCTGATTAGTTCAAATATGTACATTGAATTAGTTCTATTCCTGTAAGTTTTTCTAGATAGGCACTATTATCGTTTCCAAATAATGATGCACGTGTTTTCCTTTTATTCCCATGCTTTGTGGTGTTATCATGCCAGTTAGAATCTCCAATGCTATACCAAAGAGAGCTGCTGACAGTGGAGATCCCTGTCTCCTACCCATCTTTGAAAATATTGACATTGATTTTGCCATGTCACCATTAAGCATAATATTTCCTATATTTTTTTAAATTACCATTTACCAGGTTAAGAAAGTTAACTAAGAGAGGTTGTCACAGGTAAATGCTGAATTAAATGTGTGTCTTGTATTTATTGTTTGATTATATGGTTTTTCTCCTTTAAGCTGTTAATGAGATAAATTACACTGATTTTCTAAGGTAGTTTTTGTATTTATCAGTTATAGCTGAATATATTTTAAAGAGTCAAATTATTCTATTTATCTGTTGTGAAACACAGCAGACCTCTGCCCTCACCATGTCCTCATCCACAAAGGCAATGCATTTTATGTTTTGTAATGGATTCTTTCAGTGCTTATTCTCTATTCCTAAGAAAAAAAATTTTTGATGCTTATTTATTTAGGGGAGACAGAGAGAGAGAGGGCAAGCAGGGGAGGATGAGAGAGAGACAGACACAGAATCCAAAGCAGGCTCCGGGCTCCCAGCTGTCAGCAGAGAGCCTGACGGGGGCTCATACCCACAAAGCACGGGATCATGACCTGGGCCAAAGTCAGACGCTTAACCGACTGAGCCACCCAGGGCCCCCTATTTCTATACTTCTAAATAAAATGCTTGCACATTGCTACTTCTTAATTTTCCAGAGCTTTAATTTTTATCATCTTTCTACTGTCTTTCACTCCCAACTCCTTCCACAGAGATATACTTCCCTTCCCTCTACCATGCTAATAAATACTTATTTTACTTAGGTAAATATTCTGCGTTTACATTATTAAAACTATACAAATACTATTCACAGCTCAATGTAGTAAGCTATGATTATTTTTCCTCTGCAAACTTTATATTCTTAGCACATACTGTCTTGTTTTCATCTGCTAAGTTTTCTACAAGTTTGCAACCAACCCCGAACTCTTCACCAACTGTCTAAAACTCATTTGAAGATGATCAGATATATCAGGTATTGTATCAATTTTATCTTCCTGAAGAAGTCTCTCCCAGGTCCTTTGACCTGCTCCAGCATGGATGGTTGTCCGGCCTGCCTGATACATAGCTTAGCTTAGAATCTATCTTTGCCATTACCCCAGATATTCCCTTTGCATTTCTCCTGTGAGGGATCTCCAAAATCTAGTATCCCATGCTTCATTCTTTGGCTTATTCCTCTTTTTATGAAATATATCCTCTGGTAGATTCCAGACAAAGAATAGGTGGAGATAAAATAATACGGCTAAACAGAATTATGGGAAGGAAATTATTTTTCCTCAGAATGTTGAAACACTACTCCATTGTTTTTCCTCTTCTAGTGGTGAGGTTGAGAAATAAGAAATCCTTGTGATTTCTGATACTTTGTATGTGACCTTGGTTTTTCTGTTTTTCTTTCTGGAACCTTGATGATCAGTCTGGCCCCAGGAATCCAAATTTTCACAGTGATAGGTGTTAGTGTAGATCTCTTTTTACCTATTATACTAACGCATCTCTCTTGTACTTTTAAACTCATGTCTTTTAGTTTGGAAATATTGCTAAATCTTTTTGTTGACAATGTTGATCTCCTTTCAGAACCCCTATTATTTGGATGTTGTACTGCTCTTCTAACTTTCTTCTCTTTCTTCCATGTGTTTTTCAATATTCACCTGCTTTACTCTTTATTGTAATAAATTTACATTACATATTTATCTAATTTTTTTAAAAATCTGTATATGTCCATTTGGTTAATTATTTGCTCCATCCATTATTAATTTCTATGTGCTTTATCAGTCACAGAGAGTAGTACATTAAATTTTTGTATGACTTAACATTTTGTCTAACTTCATAAATTCTACCAAGTTTTACTTTATATACAGAGGCTATGATTTTAAGTACTTAGAGAGGATCTGAATTGTTATAATTTCCTGACAATCGTTCCCTTTATCATTGTGTAATGATTATGTAATGATTCTCTACTTACTAAGTATGACAAATATAGCTACACCAGTTTTCTTCTAGTCCACATTAGTCTGACAAATTATTTCATTTTCTTTACATGCAACCTGTGTCATTACATTTTAGGTGTTTCTCTTTGAAGCAACATATAGGTAGGGTTTGTTCTTTCTCAATCTCCAAGTCTCCAAATGGGCAAAATTCATACATTTCTATTTCTGCTCCTTTAGATGTATTTTAATCACTTTGTGCTTTCATTTTATCATACTTTTCCATACGTTTTGTGCTTCTGTGCTTTGTGTTGAATAATCATATTTTCCTTGTCTTTCTTCCACAATTACTACTAAGTGGAATACTTAGTATCAAAAATGGTCTTAGGAGCGCCTGGGTGGCTCAGTCAGGTAAGTGGCCGACTTTGGCTCAGGTCATGATCTTGCGGTTCATGAGTTTAAGCCCCAAGTCGGGCTCTGCGCTGACAGCTCGGAGCCTGGAGCCTGCTTTGGATTCTGTGTCTCCCCTCTCTTTGCCCCTCCCCTTCTTACCCTCTCTGTCTCTCAAAACTGAATAAATGTTAAGAAAATTATTTTTAACAAAAATGGTCTCAGATGCTAACCCTTTATCACATGTGTCATTTGCAAATAACTTCTCCCATTCCATAGGTTGCCTTTTAGTTTCCTTGATTGTTACTTTCACTATGCAGAAGCTTTTTATTTTGATATAGTCCCAATAGTTTATTTTTGCTTTTATTTCCCTTGTCTTAGGAAACATATCTAGAAATGTTGTGCAGGCAGATGTTAGGCATTTCTGCCTTTGCTCTCTTCTAGGATTTTTAGGGTTTCAGGTCTCATATCTAGGTCTTTAAACCATTTTGAATTTATTTTTTTGTATAGTATAAGAAAGTGATCCAGTTTCATTTTTTGAATGTAGCTGACCAGTTTCCCAACAGCATTCATTGAGGAGAGTCTTTTTCCCATTGGATATTCTTTTCCTGCTTTGTTGAAGATTAATTGATCATAGAAGTGTGGGTTCATTTATGGGTTTTCTATTGTTCCACTGATCTATATGCCTACTTTTGTGACAGTACCATGCTGTTTTAATTACTATGGCTTTGTAATATAACTTTGAGTCAGGAATTGTGATACCTCCAGCTTTGCTTTTCTTTTTCACAATTGCTTTGGCTATTCAGAGTCTTGTGATTCCATACATATTTTAGGTTTTTTCTAGTTCTGTGAAAAATGATGTTGGTATTTTGATAGAAATTGCATTAAATCTGTAGATTGTTTTGGCTAGTTTAAACATTTTAACAGTATTTGTTCTTCCAATCCATGAGCATGAAATGTCTCCATTTCTTTGTGTTACCTTCAATTTCTTTCATCAGTTTTCATGGTACAGGACTAACACCTCTTTCTTTGATTAGGCTTATTTCCAGGTATCTTATTATTTGGGGGCAATTGTAAATGGGATTGTTTTCTTAATTTCTCTTTTGCTGCTTCATTATTAGTGTATAGTAATGTAACAGATTTCTGGACATTGATTTTGTATCCTCAAAATCCTACTGTCATCCTACTGATGACAATATTAGGTCATCTGCAAATAGTAAAATTCTACTTCTTCCTTACTGATTCTGATGCCTTTTATTTCGTTTTGCTTTCTAATTGCTGTGGCTAGGACTTCCCATACTACGATGAATAAAAGTGGTGAGAGAGGATATCCTTGTCTTGCTCCTGACCCTAGTGGGAAAGCTTTCAGTTTTCCTCCTTCAGTATGAAGTTCACTGTAGGTTTTTCATATATGGCATTTATTATGTTGAGGTATGTTCCCTCTAAACCTACTTTGTTGAGGGCTTTTATCGTAAATGGATATTGTACTCTGTCAAATGCTTTATCTGCATCTACTGAAAAAATCATATGGTTTTTATCCTTTCTCTTACTGAGGGGAGGTAAAATGTTGATTGACTTGCAAATACTGAACCATACCTGCATCCCACGAATAAATGCCAATTGATTGTGGTGAATGATTTTCTTAATGTACTGTTGGATTCGGTTTGCCAACACTTTGCTAAGGATTTTTTTCATCTATGTTCATCAGAGATATTGGCCTGTAGTTCTTTTTTTGTGATGTCTTTAGCTGGTTTTGGTACCAAAGTGATACTGACCTCATAGAATGAATTTAGAAGTTTTCCTATTTTTTTTTTTTTAATAGTTTGAGAAGAATAAGTATTAACTTTTCTTTTGGTGTTTGGTAGAATTAGCCTATGAAGCCATCTGGTCCTAGACTTTTTGTTTGTTGGCAGTTTTTTGATTACTGATTTAATCTCTTTGCTGGTAAACAGTCTGTTCAAAATTTTTGTATTTCTTCCCACTTCAGTTTTGGTAGGTTATATGTCTAGGAATTTTTCCATTTCTTCTAGGTTGTCTAATTTGTTGGCATATAGATTTCATAATAAATTATTCTCTTACAACTGTTTGTATTTCTGTGCTGTTGGTTGTTATTTCTCCCCTTTCATTTATTATTTTGTTTATTGGGGCCTTTTTTTTTTTTTTTTTTTTACGAGCCTGGCTAGAAGTTTATCTATTTTGTTGATCTGTCCAAAGAACCAGTTCCTGGTTTCAATGATCTGTTCTATTGGATTTTTAGTTTCCATACCATTTATTTCTGCTCTCATACTATTTTGCCTAGTATCCAAAATAAATAGAGAATTTATACAACTCAACACCCAAAAAACAAATGATCCAATTAAATGTGGACAGAAGACATGAACAGACACTTCTCCAAAGAAGACATCCAGATGGCCAACAGACACATGAAAAGATGCTCCATCTCACTCATCATCAGGGAAATGCAAGTCAAAACCACAACGAGATATCACCTCACACTTGTCATAATGGGTAAAATCAACAACACAAGAAGCAACAAGTGTTGGCGAGGATGTGGAGAAAAAGGAACCCTCTTGCATTATTGGTGTGAATGTAAACTGGTGCAGCCACTCTGGAAAACAATATGGAAATTCCTCAAAACATTAAATATAGAATTACTGTACAATCCAGTGATTGCACAAATGGGTATTTACCTAAAAAAAAAATACTAATTCAAAGGGATAGATTCACCCCTATATTTTAGTAGCATTATTTACAATAGCCAAGATATAGAAGCAGCCCAAGTGTCCATCAATTGACGAATAAAGAAGATGTGGTAAATATATACAATGGAATATGATTCAACCATGGATGGAACTAGAGAGTATAATGCTAAGCAAATTAAGTAAGAGAAAGACAAATCCCATATGATTTCACTCATATGTGGAATTTAAGAAACAAAACAAATGAACAAAAGAAAAAAGGGAGAGAGAGGGAGAGGGGGAGAGAGAAATACACACCAAGAAACAGACTCTTAACCACAGAGAGCAAACTGATGGTTACCAGAGGGGAAGTCGGTGGGGAATGGGTAAAAAAGGTGATGGGGATTAAGGAGTTCACTTGTCACAATGAGTACTGGGTGACGTATGGAATTGTTGACTCACTATATTGTACATGTGAAACTCATACTGTATGTTAAATATATTGGAATTTAAAAATTCTTTTTTAAATAAAAAAAGGTTAAAAGAATATCACATATTGCCTGGCACATAGTAAGAGCAAAATATATATAAAACTTTTATCATTAAAAAAAGAAAAAAAAAAAGAATGGTCTCAAAAAGCAGGCCTTCAAAGAATGGGGTTTCTGTACTGTTGGTGATGACTAATTCTAATAATCAAAGGAAAACCCGATTGCCTCCACACAATTGGATCTGGGATCTATGTCTATAACCTCAAGGTTCCCTGGGAAGCCTCTCAATACTCCCATGTCCAATAGTAACAGTTAATTAGTATCTACAGCAACTTAAAAAATGCTACCACTGAGCAGTTGGCCCTTTAGAAATTAAGTAAATTAAGTAAAAAAATAAGTAAAAAAATAATAATAACCACTTTTTCCTCCAGTCTAGTGTCTTCTCAAGTTCATTCATTCTTCTCAAATTTATTAAGAGAACATAGTGTCTATAATTCTATCCTCATCTCTCTCACCTCTCTCTTACACTCGCTGTTCTAAACCCTGGGTATTTTTCTTATAGCTGTCTTCTAGTTTACAATTTTCTCTTCAGTTGGGTCTAATTGGATATTTAACCTGTGAAATGAATTTTAATTTCAAATTTTCCAATTTTTTTTCATTTCTAGAAGTTCAATATTATTTTTTTCCTCAAACCTGCCTTAGCATCATTTTGCTTGTTTTTTTTCTTATGTTTCCTGGTCTTTCTTCTTTGTTAGCCATCTAAAACATACTAATTATATAGCTTCACATTATTTTATCTCAAAATTTGACCTGCGAAACATTTTTTGTCTACTCACCCTAACTCATGATGGAATGTTCTTAAATATTTTTAGGGTAAGTTCACCTTAAGTAGAAATATTCTTTCTTGTAGCCTGGTTTATGGGAAAATATAACATCCATTTCTTCCTGGCATTCTAAGGTAAGGACTACTTTTAGTTAATTTATTAGTTTGGTGGTATGGAAAAGCATAGGTTTAACCCATATGTAACACACACACACACACACACACACACACACACACGCACACACACACTTGGAGTCTAACAGGCTTCTCCATCAAGTGAAATGTACTTTAGTTTTGGATGTAGATCAGCTCATCCTAAAGGTCTGATTTCCACTGCATGTTTCAATGAGTGACACTCTTGCCAACTGCCAGAGCAAAGCCCACTCATAGTCTAGCAGATAAGATAAATAAATAAGTACAGTATAATGAAGTCAATATTACTACAGAATTACCATTTTCAGATAGTTATTTCATTATGATCAAAGTGGGGGCTAAAAATAGTAGGCAGGAAGAAGAGCAAATTCAAAGGCACAAAGGAATGCAAGCCTGACATTCTTTGGAAATGGAAGAATAAAGGACAAGTGGAAGACCAAGATGTGAGGTGGATGTGTTGACTTGTACATAAGGGTGGACAGATCAGCTACAGTGATCTTATAAAAAGCCTCCTCTTAACACACTGGAAGAAATTCTCATTAGGTTACATATATAGTTTTGATATAAAAATTTGTTTCCTCCAGTAGAAATATGAAATTATTACATATTAAAAGGTGCTTGCTGATTGACTCAATTATTTCAAACATGGGGGACATATATAATTAATAAACTTTTATAGTAAAAATTATTTCCTGGTTTAATACGTATTCTTCTTTAGGTTCTTGGGGGGAAAGGGAGAAGCTGAGCAGGATTTTTCTCTGGGCTACTGCCCAAGAAAGGGGTTGAAGAGGAAAAACGGGTTGTTAAAGAGGGCTGGACATAAGCCCAGCCCAGTCAACATGAACACAGAGCGTAAGACAAGAGGGAATAAAAACACCTGCTAAGGCATACTGCCAACTATGCTTTTCAGAAGACAGAAGAATTGGTCAAGTCTTGTGCTTTTGAGGAACAGACACTAGACATATATGCATACTGGAGTTGTAAATTATATGAATTTGATACTTTTTCCTAA
Source organism: Herpailurus yagouaroundi (assembly GCF_014898765.1). Lineage (NCBI taxonomy): Eukaryota > Metazoa > Chordata > Mammalia > Carnivora > Felidae > Herpailurus > Herpailurus yagouaroundi. Next base: position 2,935,807 of record NW_024412430.1, read on the forward strand.
AGAAAGTCCTGGACTTTATATATATATATATATATCTCATATATATATATATATATCTCATATATATATATATATAT
>NW_024412430.1:2935983-2953233 GCF_014898765.1 Herpailurus yagouaroundi
AACAGAAATAGAATCAATAAGATTCTGTGACTATGTGAACCAAAGGTTTCTAAATCTGTCTGTACTATCAAAATTATCTAGGGACAGTTTGAAAATCTGCAAGTGCCTGAAGCCTACCCTAAACACTAGAATTCCCTCACCCTATTTTTAAGCTCCCTAACTGATCTCTGGGTAGCTAACTAATCATCAGACCAGCACTTCAAAAACGGCAGATAAAATGTTCCTTGATGATAATTTCTATTCAGTTTAAAATTGTTTATCAATTCGCTTTACCTTAAAAATGCTGTACCTTGTTTTAAAAATTAACTTACATTTAATTCTTAGAGTTATTCTTCTAGGGATTAAAAAAAGTTTACTTTGTATTTTCTCAAAGTTTTATCTCATTTTTTTCTTATGGTAAAATTTTACATGACAAAGATAGAATTATAAATCAATAGGGGAAAGGTTATTACTCAACAATACTTGATAATTAATTAGCCAGCTGGAAAAAAAAAAAGTTAGACCTTCTCCTCATGCCTTACCCCAAAATAAATTCCAGGACAGTCAACATTACAAATAAAGAAAATTAAATAAAAACATTAAATATTTGTTTAATCTCAGAATTGGAAGAGATCTTATTTTTAAGTTTATTTATTTATTTTGAAACAGAGAACGAAAGAGAGAAAACAAGCGAGTGTGGGGGTAGGGCAGAGAAAGAGAGAGGGAAAGAGAGCGAATCCCAAGGAAGATCCACACTGTCAGCTCAGAGCCCATCATGGGGTTGGAACTCACAAAACTGTGAGATCATGACCTGAACTAAAATTGAGAATCAGTGACTTAACTGAGATACCCAGGCACCCCTGGAAGAGATCTTTTTAAGTCTGATACAAAACCTAAAAGACGTTAAAAAGTAATATTGATATATTAGGAAATATAAAACAGAACATTTATAAACAGTGGGCAAAAAGTCATTTTCAAAATGGTAAAAGGGGGGGTAGGGTGCCTGGGTGGCTCAGTTGGTTAAGTGTCAGACTCTTGATCTCAGGGTCGTGAGTTTAAGCCCCACACTGGGTTCTCTGCTAGGTGTGAAGCCTACTAAAAAAATAATTAAAGTAAACAAAAATAAAATGGTAAAAGGGATATATAGATGTGCCTAAAATGTTCCTAAAACCAGAAAGTTAAAGGCAACCCAATTAAAAAAAAAAAATGGGGAAAATGTGACAAACAATAGTTCTCACAAAAAGGGAATAAAAACACCATGTAAAAGTATGAGTAGCAGGGTGCCTGGGTGGCTCAGTCGGTTAAGCATCTAACTCTTGATTTTGACTTAGGTCATGATCTCAGAGTTTGTGAGATCAAGCTTCATGTTGGGCTCTGTGCTGACAATCCAGAGCCTACGTGGAATTCTCTCTCTCTCCCTCCCTCTCTGCCCTTCCCTCACTCATGCAGCATTGTTTCTCAAAATAATCAACTTAAAAAAAAAAGTATGAGAAGATATTAAACTCCATTCCTAATAACATAAATGCACACGAAAACATATACACAAAATCATATAAGTGCACATAAGAAATAGGTATAACCTTTAACCTCCTGAAACTGATGGATCAGTTTGATAATACAAAGTTTCATAGGAGTATGGGGAAAATGAATCCTTCACACATTCCTTATAAGATAGCACAGCCTCCATGACACAGCCCCTATGGAGTACAATTTTGCTTTATCTACCAGAATTTTAACAATACATACTGAGACCCAGAGATTCCATACCTAAGAAATTTTACTTCGGCTATAGTCACAAGAATGGAAAATAACATATATACTATAATATTCACTGTAGTATTAACAAAATTTAGAAACAACCCAAATACTGATCAAGAGGGAATATGATAACACAATGCTGCCAATAAAAAGAATGAGGGAGGGGCACGTAGGTGGCTCAGTTGGTTAAGCAACCGACTTCAGCTCAGGTCATGATCTTTCAGTCCGTGGGTTGGAGCCCCACATCGGGCTCTGTACTGACAGTTCAGAGCCTGAAGCCTGCTTCAGATTCTGTATGTGTGTGACTCTCTCTCTGCCCCTCTCCCACTCACACTGTCTCTTAAAAATAAACTTTAAAAAACATCAAAAGAAAAAAGAATGAGGCAGCCCTATATTAAGATATAGAATATACCAATTATGTAAAAAAATTATATTTTTTATTATAAACCTTTTCTTTTGAATTTTGTATTGTATGAATATATAACTTATTCAAAAATTTACAGATGCAATTTTATGACACATCTGTCCAATATATATGTAGCCCAACGGTAAATGGAAGAAGTATTATAAAAATTACAGTAATGGCATTATGGTGATCAGATTATGGATTTCTACTTTTAAAAGCTGTCTTTGATGTTTTATATATTTACAAAAAATACAGAGGGAATAATAAACTTTTTAAAAAGTATTCCTGTTCATTAGAGACCGTAAAATTCTGAAGCATAGAGAAAATAAAGTGTGTGTGTGTATATATATATATACACATATATATGTATACATACATGTGTATATATATATACACATATATATATACATATATATACATATATATGTATGTGTGTATATATATATATACGTGTATATATATATGACAGTTCCCTTCCCTCCACCAAATAACTACTATTAATATTTTGGTGTGTTTCTATTTCTGTATGCGCTTGTAAGCCTGTGAATATGTGCATGATATGTAAAAATCAACATACACACAAACATATGTATATTTTAGAAGAGATAGTTGTGGTAAATTCTTTACTATACTGGCTTTTATACTTTGAAAGATTTTATTATACTTTGTGTAAATGATGGTAGCTTCATAAAATAAAATACAATACAGCAATTACAATGAGGGTTCTTTTTTTAAGTTTATTTATTTATTTTGAGAGAGAGAGAGAGAGTTAGCACGAGCAGGAGAGGGGCAGAAAGAGAGGGAGAGAGAGAATCCCAAGAAGGCCCCACGTTGTCAGCGCTGAGTCTTACATATGGCTCAGTCCCACAACCTGTGAGATCATGACCTGAGTCCAAATCAACAGTCAGACGCTTAACCAACTGAACCATCCAGGCACTCCTAAAATGAGGGTTCTGACTTTCATACATTTCATCTTTACATGTTTATTTTGGAGGTTTAATTAGCTGACACTACTAACAAATACATGCTCCAACTGTTAAGTTTTAAGGAATACTCTTGACCAACACTACATCTGAAGTCTCTTAAAAACAACAGCAGAATCTAGACATACTCTTAAAGAAATAATAAAATTAAATATACTAATATATTGCTACCACTAAAGATGTACACTTTTAATAATCTAGTCTTTGTCCTAACCACCTAGTAAAAGGAATCCTGCAAAACAAGTGCTGTTAGGAATCAAGGGGTGCTTTACTTTATGGCCATCAGCAGGATAAGGGTTAATTTAGAATCGCTGCATTACCATCTCCCCATTTTATGGTCACATTTTGGGTAGAGGAGTAAAACAGTGTTTCTTAAGCTTTACAGTGGTATGGAAAAGAAATCAATTATACTGAAATCAATTAATTTTGAAAATTGTATCTGTGCCGACCCAAAAATACAAACCAAAATGGGGGAAATAAACATTATCAAGTAATTTATAATTCCATTATAACTTCCAGAGAAGACATTGCTTCAACATATGAATTCCACTTTCACACACTGAATTAGATTTAGTATATTTTCCTTAGTATTGAGTTTGTATTCACTTGATAAAGAATATATGTATTTTCTTTCCATCTTAAAAACCCAGTGACAAATTTTGTTCCCAAATGGGATCCTGGAAAACAATGGTTTACATAAAATTTATAGACTATAGGCCTTGACTTGTAAAGCTTTTTAAAAGTCCCCAATGTTGTTTATTCTTAATTCCAACCCTTCTTCAGGTGTGCCATTTTCCTCTGAGCTTTTATGCCTTTAGACATTTGAAATCAGACATTAAAACTCACATTGAATAAGCTTTCCCAGTTACATCCCCTCCACCTCCTACAACCTAATGCCATTTGCTAGTGTCAGTTCTGCCCTTCTGCACTGAAAAATACTCAAGGTTAGGGATAATTTATACTTCATAATGTTTTTACATCTTCCCATAGTGCCCACTTCATTGATCTACACACAGTAAGCACCCACTGAATGTATTCAGTGATTGTTTCAAGGATCCTACAAATGCTTGAGTTTACAGCACACACATGAATTACTACAGGACAGAATTTAATATCTCCATCCTCTTTGCAGGGAGATCAAAACGGGTGTTCAAAAACCCTGCTAAAGTGCTCAGTCTCTTTTATCATAATTCCTTTTAACAACTGTGTTCCAGTACTAAAATTATTTGATTTTTGCCAAGATCTTATTTGGAGAAGTCGTTCGATTCAATCCCATTTCATCAAACCATATTGTCCTCTTCCAACATGATTGTTCTTTCCTCTTACACCAAATTGGGTTGTTCACGATAAGCTGAGTTGTATTAACAAGTTAACCCTTAAACCTCAGTGGTTTAATGCAACAAGTGTTTATTTCTCACTCGTGGTATGTTGGGGATGGAAGTCAGCTCTACAAGGTCGCACAGGGGTTTAGACATGAGGAGGTCCCGCTATCTCAATGCCAGATAGGAAAAGACAGAGCTAGGGGGTTCTCATAAAGGAGCTGACACAAGAGGACAGGGAAATCAGGAGCACGTGGACAGTCAACAAGCAGTGATGGTCTCTGCCTGGCAGAGTCACTAGAGGATTCCAGCCATAGTGTGTGCCATTCCCTTCACAATTATTCCTAAATTGGTCCTAAGTTTTTTTTTTTTTAATTCCAAACTACTAATTCATGTTATTCAACCCTCAATCCTCAGTTAAGCAAACTTTCACCCAGAAACAACCCGTTTTAATGTTTTTCTTGTTATGTTTCATGTCTCACCTAGACATTGCGCTTGCCTAATTCATTCTTCCTTTCCCTCTCAGAAACATGGTCTTCTTTGTTGCTCCAGTGGTCATCATTTCCCAGGATCTTTTGAGAAGCATCACAATCATACTCAGAAAAGAAACTCTCTTTACCCTTTGCTTTTCCTCTTCCTGTTAGGATGTTGCCTTTAATGGGTTCTGCCTCACCTTCACCTTGATCTCCTCCTTTTTCTTACTCTACGATGGGATGTGATACTGCATGGACTCCTCCTTCCCTCTGCTAATCATCTCCCTCTGTCCTTTGAACACATTGGTTATTAGTTGTGGCTACCTGTCAGAATCACCTGGCCACCTTTAAAAATTAATGATGTGGGGCACCCAACTGGCTCAGTCAGTGAAGCGTCTGACTTGAGCTCACAGTTTGTGTGGGTTCAAGCTCCACGTCAGGCTCTGTGCTGACAGCTCAGAGTCTGGAGCCTTCTTCAGATTCTGTGTTTCCCTCTATCTCTGCCTCTCCCCTTCTCGCTCTCTCTCTCAAAAATAAACATTAAAAAAATTTTTTTTAATGACTGATTCATTTTTTTCCAGGTTCCAAGTTTTGGAGCCCAGGAGTAGCTCAGACTTCTGTTATATGATGCAGTCTTAGAAAAGGCTTCACCAAGGAAGTGCCACTAAAAATAGAACTTGATGATGAGCAGGAGTTGACCATGTAAGGAGGGAGTATCCCAGTGATAAAAATCAATGGAGCTCCCCGCAAATAGAGCACAGACAGAGTCAGGTCTGTGTGTTAAAAAATGATCACTCTGGGGCCTGCATGGGGCACAGACTGGAAGGGTAAGACGCAGGCCTGGAGAGCAAAGGGCATTGACAGGATGGTCTTAGCAAAAGGTGGGCACATCCCTCTGTTGCCTATTTATTCAACATTACTAATTGCTAATTTGTGTGCTCACGTATACACAGAATTGTATCAGCTCGAAATGTGTTCAGGTTCAAACAGCAAAATCACCTGACTTTTTGTGGCTTAAACAAATAAAAGTTAAGTTTTATCATACACAAGTTTGTTTGTTTGTTTGTTTGTTTGTTTGTTGTAATGCTTGGAATCCACCTAAACCAACTGAGTTAGCCTGTCTGGGAGGTGTGGCTGCCCACAGCAATCATCTGCTCACTAACGTAGTAGTTGTCTTCTTCACTTCCTTGTCTCATTCCCTTATAGTACTTCCTGGGATGACTTCCCAAATAACTGGACCCAAATCTTTCAGCGTCTTCTTTGAAAAATGGGATGAATAACAGTGCCCAATACATACAATTGTTGAAAGGATTAACTGACTGAATACAAGTGAAGCGTGTATGATTTGCAAATGCCCTTCCCTCTTCCTAGCACACCCTGGTCCCTACTTCAGCGGGACTAGCTCCTTCTCCTACTTTTTTTTAAACCTTATTTAATTTGAGAGAGAGAGAAAGTGAGGGGCAGAGACAGAGGGAGAGGGAGAGAATCCCAAGCAGGCTCCACGCTGTCAGCACAAAGCCCAACGTGGGGCTCAAACTCTCATCCATGAGATCATGACCTGGGCTGAAACCAAGAGTCAGTCACTTAACCAACTGAGCCACCCAGGTGCCCATCTCCTATTTTTCATCTTAGCTGAAAAGTCACCTCCCCAAAGACAACTTTGTATTACCTTAAAGTGCTCTCTGTGGGTCTCTCTGATACTTTTTTTTCTTTTTCTCTTTCAAAGTACTCAAGATAATTATAATCCCATTTACTTTTTTTTTTTTTTAATCTGTCCCCTCCTACTAGAATTAAAGTCCCCAAAGGACAGGTACTCTTTTTCCCCCACAATTTACTGGTGTAGCACAATGTCTGACACATCATAGGGGTCCAGTGCATATTTGTTAAATGAACGACTGTCTCCCATCCAGCTACATGACCTTAAAGGATTTTGAAAACATACTATAGACTCTGAGTAAAGAGTAAATTTGGGAAAAATTAAAAGTTAGAAACCCAGCATTGAAGGAAGAATAATGGCACCCAAAAAGGTCCATGCCCTAAATCCTGGAACCTGTTAATATGTTACTTTACATAGCAAACAAGACATTGCCAATGTAATCAGGTAACAATTTAAGGAGAGTAGCCTGGATTATCCATGTGTGTTCAATCTAATCAAGTGAGACCTTAAAAGCCAAAAATATTCTCCAGCTGGTCACAGAAAAGGAAATTCGATTTATAGAATGAGAGAGACCTGATCGACCATTGCTCTCCAGCAACGGAAGCCACCTGGAAACCAAGGAGCCTCTGATGGAGAGGCCAGTCCCTGGTTGACAGTCAGCAAGGAAACCAGCACCTCAATGCTACAGCCACGGGACACTGAACTCAGCCAGCGACTTGAGTAAGCTTGGAAACAGACTCGTTCTCAGAGCTTCCAAAAAACAAGTTTAGCCTTGTGAGACTCTAAGCAAGGGGCCCACTTAGGCCATGCTGTGAGGTAGCTCAACTGTGTGGGAATAAATGGGCATTGTGTAAAGTTTCTAAGTTTGTGAAAACCTGTTAAGGCAGTAGTGGAAAATTACACCACCTAACCCCACAACTTTCCCTTGATGAGAGACAGCTAAAAAAGACAAAGACAACTCGAAGCCCACAATTAGAGAGAAACCACAGAGATCCAAGGAGACCCCTACAGTAAAGCAACAATGTTCTCTAAAAAACAAACTCCAGACAAAAACACGTTTGGGGGTGGGGGTGGGAACACCTGGGTGGCTCATTTGGTTGAGCATCCAACTTTAGCTCAGGTCATGATCTCACAGTTTGTGGGTTCAAGCCCTGCATCGGGCTCTGTGCTGACAGTGTGGAGCCTGCTTTGGATACTCTCTCTCCCTCTGTCTCTGCTCTTCCCTGTCTCTGTCTCTGTCTCTCTCAAAACACTTAAAAACCACTTTTAGGGGAGAAATGTTGCCATATGAAGAGTATACACTATTTAAGACATTTTTAGTGCAAATACATTAAAATCTGAAAAAGACAACCTTAAAATTGTTCATATATAATGCTTCTGCATTTGTGCACCCTCACATGCATACTTCATATCTGGGGATACTTTGATGTTTGTTTGTTTATTTTTATTTTTGAGAGAGAGAGAGTGCAAGCAGGAAAGGGGCAGAGAGAGGGGGAGACACAGAATCTAAAGCAGGCTCCCGGTTCTGAGCTGTCAGCACAGAGCCCGATGTGGGGCTCAAACCCATGAACCATGAGATCATGACCTGAGCTGAAATCGGATGCTTAACCAACTAAGCCACCCATGTAGCCCCAATTTGGGGATACTTTGATTCAGAGAAATGGGGTGTTAAGTTTCAGAGAACTGTTAGATCATGACCTGAGCTGAAACCAAGAGTCAGACTGAGCCACCCAGGTGCAACCCCAGAAGTGGCTTTTAAAGCAAGACTAGTTTGGGGGAGGGGGGGTTGTGTTTCACATTAAATAGTAATATGTGTCCTAGTTGGCTAGGGTTACCACAACAAAATGCCACAGACTGGGTGACTGAAATAGACATTTACTTTTTCACAGTGCGGTAGTCTAAAACTCTAATATAAAGGCGTCAACAGGTTTAGTTTCTCCTGGGGCCTCTCTCATTGGCTTGCAGATGGTAGACTTCTTACTGTGTCCTCATGCGGTCTCTATTCTGTGTGCATAGAATGAGTTTTTTTCTCTGGCATCTCTTCCTCTTCTTATAAAGACACCAGTACTATTGGACTAGGGCTCCATCCATACAACCTTATTTAACTTTATCTTCTCAAAAGACCGATCTCCAAATACAGTCACAGTGAGAGTGAAGGCTTCAATATATGACTTTCAGGGTGATGGGGATATAATTTAGTCCATAGCACATGGAGAATTGGTATTAGTTACTTAAGGAAAAGCAGAGCTAAAATGGAAATTAGATTCTGCCTTCCCAGGCAGGAACTTCCCTTCTGTTTCCTGCAATGTTGGATGACTTTCTAGACAGCCAAGAGCCAGGGGGCACATTTCATCAAAGCTCAGCTATAGAGAATGGGTAAATGAGGCTGTTGAGACTTCACAGAAAGGAATTCATACGGATGGCAGCGTGAGAAGCTAGATCAGAGAGAATTTCTCTATCTTGCAGAAGAAGTTTCAGTCATATCTCTAAGCCACATGAACCCCACTTCCTTTTTGATAGACTCTCAAAGGTGTTTAGAAGCTTGTCATGAATACTGTTTGTCTTGACGTCAGCAAAACATTTTAGAAGGACCCTGTGATTGTAACTTTGTGATGGATGAGAACACTCAAACACACTCCCTGACAGGGTCAAGCCCCAGCCACATCTCTAGTTCAGTGCTAGAGAGTTCATTCCTTGATTCTGTCGTTTTTGAAACTTGCTATCCCTGATTTGGATAAAGATGAAAATCACAGGTATAAAACTTTCAACAGCATAACGTTGGGAGAGAGAAGTGATGTGCTGAATGAAACTTTCAAGATCCCAAGAGAACTTGACAGGATGGAATGTTTGAACAAAGCCAACACAATTAAATCTGACCACTAAATGAAAGGTTCCACACTTTACAAAGGAAATTGTAGGGACAGAGTTGAGTAAACTGTATCTACCCAGCAGGGGGGAAATTGTGCTGAAATTGGGAACCATGGAAACAAAGACATGCCAGAAGTAAGGCCCTCTGCAGAAGCCTTCTGATGAGAAATGACACAAGGCAAGAACCTAATGGATGGAGCTCAAGTCAAAATTCCTGATGATGTGCTTCCCCCATCTCCACCCTTCTCTCAGTTCCTCGACTTCTGGTAAAGGGAACCATCAATAATCGCATCTGCATCTATTTAAAGCAAAGCAACACCAAGACTGAACCAACACCAAGATCAGCCTATGCGTCACACCATGCATTCCAGATGGAACTCAAAGTATCTGAGCCCAAGCATGCTGGACTGTCACACACTCACATTTGGTAGAGACTGTGGAAACTCAGGTCTTTCCCATGTGTTCTGAGTTACCACCTCTCACTTCTCTGTCCAAATGCCAAGCCCCATTCAAACTAAACTGCTTGCAATTGTTCACACTTTTTCCGGTCTCTCCCACCTCTAGGTCTTTGCTCATGCTGCTGCTTCTCGCTGGAACACACTCCTCCCATCTCCTCTGAAATCCTACCCTCCTTTGCAGGTAACACTGCAAATGCTGCTCTTGATGCAAATTCATGATATCTTTCCAGATGTCTCCTCTTACAATTCCAAGTAGCTTCCGTCTTTTTTCACTTGTGAACTTTTACAGCAATTAGATATGCTTCTTTATGACATTCATGATCATCTTTCTTGTGGGGGAAGTCTTTCTCAACAGTGAGGCCCAGTCTTCCTCCTGCTGCTCACACAAGAAAGGACTGCCCAGTTTCTCTGCCTCACTTGGCAGTCACATTCCCCTCTTATTCTGCTCTCTTGTCACCACAAGAGTGGCAAACCATGGCTCATCCATCAAGGCCTGAAAACACTGGTCTTCTCTTCCGTGAAGCTTTGTGCATCCCAAACAAAGATGATCATCAATCCCTTGTATCAGAATGTGACCTCACACATACTATTAGACTTATGTTTATAATACTGCAACTGCCATATTTCCTCAATTACAAAACCACGTTTTTAAAAACACCAATCACTTATAAATAGTATATAAAATCAAAGTGATAAAACAATTGAAAACAGGCATCTTATGGGGCTCCTGGGTTGTTCAGTTGGTTGAGTGTCTGACTCTTGATTTTGTCTCAGGTCATGATCCCAGAATCATGGGATCGAGCCCCACGTTGGACTCCTAAGTGTGGAGGCTGCTCAGGATTCTCTCTTTCCCCTTCTGCCCCTCTTCCCTGCTCATGCTTTCTCTCCAAAAAGTAAAAAATGCTTAAAAAAACATGCATCTTATGGTTAAACAATGTAATAATTATTAACTTCTATGTCTCATCCAATGGATCGGCAGGTCCTCAGCTCGCACCAGAATCATGCCTCATTCACATTCCCAGGGTCTGCCCGTTGGCTAGTGTATGGTACTGGCTCAAGAAATATTTGCCGAGTGAATGAATGAACTGGACAAGTTTTACCTGGCCATCAATTTAACAAGGGTCAACACTCTGGTCTGGCTGCTATGAAATCTTCCTCAATATCAGACTGCCTCACATTAGGATGTTCGAATACTAGAAAGCAATAATCACAGAAAAATTCAATCATATCTGAAACACGGTGTCCAAGATTTTAGTTGTGTTAAGTATTGTAAAGGACACATTGATCATCCAAGATGACCAGGATGGTGTAAGCCCAGAAACACACAAGGCAAGGCTGAAAGAACTGGGTAGAGGTAGCCTGCAAAAGAGAAGCAAGTGTAAAACATGATAGCTATCTTCACACATCTAAAGGCCTGTCTTCGTAGGTGCAAAAAGGCCTGCTGTGTGGAGCTCTAGAGAAGCAAAGACCAATATGATGACACTTCCAGGAATAGATTTGATTCTCTCTACAAAATGCCATTACAAACCACCGCTATAAAGCAAGGACCAGGTTGTCATGTGATACACTGAGCATATCATCTCAGGATGTATCCGAGCAGAAACCTAAAGGCTAAGAGTCATTTAGTACTAGGGAGAATGGTAGACTTGGTATCCCACTGGACTTGCTGCAATCTCTAAATGCTCTGATTTTATCAATGTGGATTGGGTTTTTTTTGGAAAGAACTAAAACCACAGGTGCAACTGAAAAATGACAAGTAGTCTAGAGGATGACCTGTAACTTTCCAGCCCCAGGTCTATTATGGATTATCAATGAAAATACAACTATCCATCCATCCATCCATCCATCCATTCATGTAATCAACACTGAAGGAGTACCTGCTGAGTGCCAGTCACTGTCCTAAGTCCTAGAGACATGGCAGCAACACGGCTACTGTATTCATGAACTTAGTGTCCAAGGCAGACAATTACTAAGCACACAGAAATACAAATTACAACCTGTGCTACATGCTACCAAGGAAGGCACAGGGCACTAGAGGAGCCAGCCGAGCTAGCTGGAAGATTCAGAAAAGGTTCAGGAAAGGCTGCCGTGATGCCAGTCATTTAACCTCTCCATTCATCCGTAATGACTGGCATGAAACTGGGCTGAAGATGTTTGCCTCACAAAGACTATGAGGAGTTGAGAGTTTGTAATCTGGGGCACTCATTGTCCCTGTATCCTTGCAGAAGGTCCCCTGACCTCCATAAACCAAAATGGGAGGCACAACAGCCTCTAGGTCATGAGGCTGTGAGATCATACCTACGAGCCCAATGTCTGCCATGGTGTAAATCCCCAATGACCGGCAACCAGTGTTATGAAAGTAAATAGGAAACACCATGAGTGCATGGGAAAAAAAATTCCACATACATTCTTGATCTTTTTTTTTTTTTTTTTTTACTCTTCTAGTTATGTCACACTTCGAAAGTCCCCGGGCTATTTGGCGCCAGGGGACAGTAACATAACCGGAGGGTGTGGTGGCACTTTATCACTCAAGGCCATCAACACTCACTGCCTCCATTCTGCACTTCCTGCTTTAGAGCTTGCGGTCTGCTGTAGGATAAAAAACATCCGTCCTTCTTTCTTTCTCTCTTTTATGTTCAAACCTTTCTTTCTTCTCTCTGAAAACGAGAGAAGGTTTAGAAAGGACACTTCTGGAGGAACCATACCACCTCTGCCTCAGCCAGTGCGGCCACCAAATGAAAATGCACAGCAGCGGCTCCCTGGTGTTCCAGGAGGAGACCAGCCCTGTATGAATAAATAATCCACATTTCAAGCAGGATTATGGATATAAATGAAAGACGAAAAGCACATCAGGGTACCAATTCGTCACACATCTCCACACAAAAGCACAGTCTTGTTTTTCTCCTCATCTCCAGCTTACCCCACTTCCCACTGCACTTTGTGGCCAAACACGCACGATGTTGAAAAAAATAAAGAAGAAAGTGGGTCAGAGAGAGAGGGAGAGAGAGCTGCGAGACTAACAGGCGATTCACGTGGGTCTGTGAGTGGCATCCATCACCTCCTTTCCTGTCGGCACTCTGGATTCCCCTGAACTTTCAGGGTCAGATCATCTCCACCGGGGGCTTGACTATCACCTCGGCAAGTGGTGTCACAGAGCGCCCAGCCACAGCCTCGCTGGAACCTGTCCCTGCACAGGTGCTCCTGTTATCTCCCACTTGCCCTGATAGCTAATACAGCTCCCCGAGCTGCTATGTGCCATTAGGTCAGAGCAATGAAAGCGAACGCCATTTTCCTGATGGCTTATGCAGAATTGCCGTAATTTGAAGCGAGCCTCCGAGGTCCTGCTTCTTCCCCTGGCTCTTCCCCCCCAGCCCATCACCCCCCTTCCCTGGCTGCTCCTGTACCCCCATCCCTGCCCACCCTCTGTCTCTGTCTGCCTTTCTTCTCCCTTTTCATACTGAATATATTGGGGCCCTGGCGGGCTGCCATTCTAACTGCACATTAGAAATGGTAGAGTTTTCCTCTATCTGATTCTATAAAATGAGTTCACCAGAAGGTGCAGACCCAGCACATTCGTGGTTTTTCCTATAAATTACTTTAACACTGTGTCCAATCATATATATAATTTCAGATTTTCAATTTCAACTCACTGCTGTGTCAGCACAGACTCCACTGATATGTCTAACGTATTTAGCTTAAAATGAAACGGATGGCATTTCATTACCAGGAAGATAATATTTTTGAATATGTTTCCTGCATGGCGGGATCCATCATTATTCTGCCATTTTATGTTCAGTGTGTGTAATAGCTTTTTAATGCTCTGACGTATTTTATTTATATACGTAATATTTTTCTAATATCATAGGACAGTTTAACTCATTGGACACATTAGAAAATCTTAATTGAATGCTTTTAAATATTAGCTAGGGAGGGGAAAGGCTGAACAAATGGCCAACATTTTTATTTAAAATTTTGTCAAGAGTAACGAAAAAGGCACAAAAATCGTTCCACCTTGAACCCTATTCTCAGCCAAACTTCCCCCCATCCCCTACCCCCACAACATAGTCTCCCCATAAATATACACACTTTAGAGATGAAATAAAAAGGTAAAGAAAGATCCCCTCGTCCCCTGAGACTTAGGAGCTGTCAGGGTGCAAGCAAGGAACAGGAGAAAATATTGAGCAAGCCCCAGTGTGAATGACAGGAGCACTCTCATTGGCGGAAGCTTCTGACAGCGCTGTAATCTTTAATACCAGGTTCCCGGCTCTTTGACCAAAGTCATGGAATGTTTAAAAGGAGACTTTTTCTCAAAAGCTGTCTTTGCAAAGGAAATGCAAAGGAAAGCGTTTCACTTTAAAACCTTGCAGGTAGCCGACTTCACTGACGGCATTTCAAATTAACAGGTAAGTGCTGGAGAGAGCACTTTCTGCTGGTTTTTTCCCCACTTCTGTCAAAGCAGCACACCCCGCTCCTCCCCAAGGAAAGATCTGGGAGTCAACAGGGAAAGGTGCTTCCCGTAAAAGCAGCTCAGTCAGTGGCCTGCTGACCCCTGCACTGTACTGAGAAGTGCCCAGCCTGGGCTCACTCACAAGGGCAGGATGTGAGGATTAACATTTTCCTTGGAGGAGATGTGCCTTTCCAGCGAGTATGTAGGCGTACATTTCCTCCAGCTTTACTGAAGCATCACCGACAAATAAAATCGCGTACATCTGAAGTACAGTAAAGTGTACAACATGCCTTTCCTGTATTTAAAGTGCAGTCCCTACTTTTCTAACTGCTGTGCTCCCAGGGAAGAGCAAATAGACATGAATTCTAATTCTAGGCCACCTCTGATCACCCAGGGGACGCTGAGCAAGTTACTGCAGTCCTCTGAGCCCTGAAGCAGTTATGTGTAAAACAGAGCTACCAGCTTCTGCCGTGGAGGTCGCTGCAAGAATAAAACATTAAGCTTGGAGGCACCTGACACAATCCATGGCTTACACAGTAGACACACGATGACAATCATTCTTCTTATAATTAACAACTCGCTTTGTGGTTAAAAGCGAGCCAATCTTTCCCCTTCTCTCTCCTTCAAATTCTGCAGTCTGAAACAGGAGACTCCAATCTGCATGCCGACAAAATAGCCTCCTTCCTATAAATAAGAGTTGGCAGGAAAGCACAAACAATATCAGCATTTCATTCATTCCAACAAAGCTCCTTTTGGAATGAAACTCTCCAAGTTTTGCCTGAGGATATTTTAAGGAGGTTTTTCTGGCTTGCTATTTTTTCCCCTGTGTTTGTTTACCTCCTTGTTCTTAAAAGAGTAGAAGATTACAGCACAAAATTCTGTAGAACAGAACCTGCCACTAACAATTCCTTAGATCAATGTACATACTTCAAAGTTCTTACAATTTTTCCAGCTCTCAAAGAGTTGGTAAAGTTATCACTGCAATGGTGATCACATAATATATAAATGTATCAAATTAACATGTACCTTTCAATTTACACATTATATGTCAAATATACTTTAATAACAGAAAAAGAGGTGGAAAAACAATACTCTAAGAAAAGGGTGAGCACTTTTCTGGAAAGGTATTTTGGCCTTTGCTGGCTCAGCTCTGCCCTTGTATAAAAACAGATATAGAAAATACAGGAAGAATAAACATGACTGTGTTCCAATAAGACTTTATTCACAAACCCAGGCAGTTGGATACAGGCCTTAGTTTGCAGACCTCTGATTTTGCATTTCTCAATGACTAAAAGTCCCAAAGTATAGAATCACAAAATCAAGCACAGAGAAAAGAAAATGTCAATAATGTAACCCTTTAGGTTGGGCTAGGGATTTTAAGCCTTGCATTATTGGATTCTGTATCATCTTTTACTCTTATGTCTATTTTTATATTCATGATTTTATAGAAATTTGCTAAGAGGAAATTACAGTTTTTCACTCCAAGCGTCTATTATACACAGTTCAAAGCTAACCTAATTTACTGATGACCTGTTGGATAATTTTGTTCAAGACCAAAAAAATTCATTCAACAAACTCCACTGAACAATCATTATGTGCTAGACACTGGCAAGGAGCAGAGAATAAATAAATAAAATCTACCTCCACACATTTAATGTTTTCCTGGAGGGAAACAGTACATCCTGAAACAGGTCATTAAAAAGATACACGATTCACACCAGTAAGTACTAATGACAATCAGAAAAGTTGGTATGACAGAAACGAATGGATCTAGAGACAAGAGGGAGTCCTGAGAGGGTGGCCTCTTTGAGGAGGGGGCATGATCTGAGATTTGGAAGGACAAAAGTGACCATGCTCAGCCCTCCGAAAAGCTACATATAACAATGCAAAAGTCAGAAGCCAAATTAAAATAGCTCAGCAAGGGGTGCATGGGTGGCTCAGTCTGTTCAGTTTCTGACTTTGGCTCAGGTCATGATCTTATAGTTCATGAGTTCAAGCCCTGCGTCAGGCTCTGTGCTGACAGCTCAGAGCCTGGAGCTTGCTTCGGATTATGTCTCCCTCTCTCTGCCCCTCCCCCACTTGTACTCACTCTCTTGCTCCCTCTCTCTCAAAAATAGAATAAACATTAAATAAAATTTATAAAAAAGCTTAGCAAATAGAAAGAAAAGCAAGGAAGCCAGTGTGGCTGGAGTACAGGAAATGACAAAGTCACATGGGCACTCGCATTTTGCTCCCATCAAAAGAAAAGTGTTTGCACTGGTTAATTCCCAGTTATAATATTTGTTGACGACTTTGAAGAAATCATCCTGAAATAACACTATGAGCCTACTAGAGAACAAGAATTGGAAATTCCTAAATACTCTGTTACAGGCCTCATTGATGAACCCCATTTCTAAACTCCTGCTGTTCTAAAAGGAGAGAGAAAAATTTAGATAGGCACCTGCAGATCAGCATTGTCTTATTTTGCCTTGCTCTTTCAGGAACCAAAGCAGAAGCTATTTGATAATATTCCTCTTCAAAGTTATATGGTACTTTTCATCTAAGAATATCAGAGCACTCTGCCGCAATTAAATTATTAATCCTCATGACAACCCCATCAAGAAAGTATCTGCTTTATTATCAGTGAGAACACTTGGCATTTACATGCTCGTCTTGAGGATGCTATTCAATCATATGCAGTTAATTAATACATACAACACATTCAGAAGGCAGGTCAGCATTCTGGTTCCCAGTTAGAGATTTAAAAAAAAAAAAAAAAAAAAAAAAAAAAAAACCTGTGTTCCCAAAAGGATGAGTTATTTCTAGCCAATTTATCCAAATGAGAGCAGTATCAAATTATTTGATGCCTTGATCTTAGTTAAGAATCAATCATTTTTCCACCCCCCCCCCCCACCACACACAC